>NC_054746.1:36881186-37481186 GCF_018143015.1 Lytechinus variegatus
AATGAGTGTCATTAATTCATGATGGCTAAAAAGTAAGATGTTCTTAATTCTACAAATTCTGCATGTTTTAAAATCATGACATGCATGTTCGGTAAGTTTTCTTAATACGTTTTTCTTAAAAACTTTGCTCTATGATATTTGTCAACACTATATGGAGGGTTATCCTCGCTAAAATTTACTTTTGAAGGTGTTGTAGCCTAAATAAAAGTTTTACAGCAGGACACTTTGGCAAGGAGAAGTGGATTTTAAGTGTCATGAATCAATATTTAGTCAGTTGTCAAAAGGTTCGATAAGACAAGAAATCTCCTTATAGAAACGATAGAAGAAAGACAGTGGTATCGAACTGTCGTAGAATGACAACATCAACGAAAACAAAACAACGGTCTTATTTTTCTTTGTCTGGTTTGTACTAAAGACAGGAACAAAATGACGAAGAGTGAGAAATTAGATAACAAGAAAGCTATATATAAACCATGAAGAAACCGATTGAGTTTTGAATTTCCTTCCAATGAGAATCCGAGAGTGATGATATCCTGAGAGCGAAATCTGATGATATTTAGTCCCTCTTCACCTCTCTATTGTACTTTGAATAGATGATGTCATTCATGAATATGTTCCAGCATCTTCTTCTCATTGCCAAACTCCCCTTCCCATTATCCCTCTTTTAAAGTTTTGTTCTTAAAGAGAACATGAGAACGAATGGGCACATGGAAGTTTGACTCACTTCTTGTGCCTGGGGTTTGTTCAGATCAGTCCCATACGCTGTCTTCCGTGTTAAGGAAAACCCTCGGGCAAATCGCTGTGAAGAGTTATTTCCCTTTGATCCACTTACTATTTCATACGCACGCATGTCATAATGTGCATCCTCCCCACTCCTATCCAAGTTAAAAAAAAAACATTGTTCATCATGAAAACATGAGTGTGGTATCAGGTTGCACTACACAAACAAAGCATACCTTGTATCATAACATACCAGATCAGACAGTAACATTAGTCAAGTAGGCTTGGTTTCATTCTTCAAATATTTTTAAAACTAAATTTGTACATGTTCCATATTTTTTTACATTGTACATTATTTTGACATCCAATTAAAAAGAATGATTTAAAACACGCTATTTTTATTTTCATTTTATTTGGTGCTTCTGTAAATTTAGTCGTTTCTATAAATGGTCATCTGTGCCAGCGTTTGTTGCAAAGTACACTTAACATGCTTAAGTAGATTTATCACAGAGAGTTCAGTAAGATTCTTTTGAAACTCTTAAAATGAGAAGCTAAAACAATAAGGCTTTCAGTTCTCATGATTATGAATGTTTTCTCACGAAACTTCAGCTAATTCTTTCTTTCTTGTAAAAGTTATGTTTAAGTTAACGTTATACCAAGTACCTCCTTGGTTATAAAATATTTTTAAGGGAGTGGTGGTAAAAGGTGTAGCCGTTGATCCGTACTGGTATTATTCAGGAGAAAATATTCTCGTTTGTTAAAGCAACCTGTCTCTGATCTCCTCAAATATGTTGTTGATTTGGAAAAGGGCATTAATTTTCACACTAATCTGCATGTCCAGTCCAGCCTTATACCAAGGGTCTTACATCTTCCGGTGCGTGTATAATTCCTTTCCAAAAGTCTCTTCATATCCAAGGATATGGATTAAAATACCACAAGTCAGGGCGATGTAATAAAAGAACCAGAGGACAAATAACAAAGTTAGACAAATGACTTATATTGTATGTTAAGAATTCATTTCATGTAAGCAATTTGGAACAAATGTGAAAAATGGTGTAATTTTACGTTGGTGGTAAGATCTTCATGTTTGCATCAAAACAGAAAATAAAAAACCTAAATTTTGCCGGTTAAAAAGAATCTATATGAGGGTAGCTTAAGAATTTTATTCTTATATTAAGAAACATAAAACGGACCACTACACAAGAAAAATATGAAATTAAATTTTTCCTCTATAAAAAGATAATTTGAAGATCTAGTATTTACTGCATTTTAAGAATCGTTATATCTCAAACCAATAAAACCAAGTGAAATAATTGATATAGTTTTAAAAATGAAAAGAAATACAAGTTCTGGTCATGATTCTATAGGTATCAAAGTTGTCAAGAAAATAATTCGTTTACCAGTCATTTGTGAAAATCTTAGTCATATTTTTAACTGTAGTATATCTACTGGCAAATATCCTGTCTTAATGAAAATAGCCAGAGTAACCCCAATTTACAAAAAATGTGATACGAGTGAACTTAATAATTATAGACCAATCTCTGTACTCTCAATATTTGCTAAAGTACTCGGAAGATGTATGTATAATAGAGTTGTTTTTTTTTTTTTATAAATTCCAAGTTCTTTTCTGTACTCAGTTTGGTTTTAGATGTGGGCACTCTACATCTTCTGCAATATTGGAATTGATTCATAAAATTACGCAAGCAATATAAAGGAAAGAATATACATTAACATTTTTATTGATTTGTCAAAAGCTTTTGACATTATAGATCACTCAATTTTATTTCATAAATTGCATTACTATGGGATCAGAGGTATTGTTTTAAACTGGTTTCGAAGTTATTTGAACGAACGACAACAGTATACAGTTATAGATGGTATGGAATCAATATACAATACAGTAAGATGTGGAGTGCCCCAGGGCTCTATACTTGGTCCCCTTCTGTTTTTGATTTACATAAATGACTTGCCAAAATGTTCAACCTTATCAAATTACATATTATTTGCAGACGACACCAGTATTTTTCTTTCCAATCCTGATCCAACTCTACTTGTCAATACCATGAACACCCAATTAATAAAATTAGCCAATAAGCTGATTTTAAATGTAGATAAAACTAACTATGTAATATTTGGTACACGTAAAATTAGTAATAACATCCCAAATATTTATCATAATCATCGTATTATTATAGAGTGTCAAGTACTAAGTTCTTAGGTGTTATTATTGATGATAAGTTGTCTTGGAATAATCATATAAGTCATCTATGTGGTACCATATCTAGAAATATCGGAATTCTTAGAAAATTGTCATTTTTGCCCAGAAATATTCTCAAATTATTGTATCATTCTTTAATATCTTCTCATTTAAGTTATTGTTCCACAGTGTGGGGCTTTTCATCAAAATATAATCTTAATCGTATATTTCGTCTACAGAAAAGGGCACTAAGAGTTATAACTCATTCTCATCATTTACATCCTTCTTCCCCTCTATTTTCCAAAATGAATATTCTTTCAATCCATAGTATTATTTCTTTACAAACTGGTTCATTCATGAATAACTGTTATCATGGTAGTATACCACCGTCACCTTTAAATTGTTTTATATTGAATCGATCCATTCATTCCCATACACGAAATAGATGCAAATTTCATCCTCCTCTGTGTCGAACTGAGCTAGCCAAATCAACCATTTTTTATCAGGGCCCTATACTGTGGAACAATCTCTCTGTTAAACTTCAGACAGCAAAGACATGTAAACTTTTTAACTTTAATTACAAACGACACTTACTTTACACTGAGCAACCCCTTTCTCTTGACAAATAATCATAGCCTCTCTGTTTGTTTGTTTCTTTCTTCCTTCTTTCCTGTTCTGTCTTATGCCGTATGGATGTATTTTTATGATTATGTATGTATTATGTTTCATGTATTATGTATTACGTTCTTTGTGCACTTATGAATGTTATTTTGGGCCATCCAAACAAGCCTGATGAGCTTTCATTTGGTCCACCACTATTTCAAAATGTATTTGTATATTGCTTTATATATATTTTAATTTTGTGGAAATAAATGAAATGAAATAATTGAATTTTAATATATTAATATAATTCAAATAAGAAAGATTAAGTATAAGCTTCAAAGTAAAACGAAGAAAATACAGAATTTATAGTACTGACAAAAGAATGCCAAATTGCTTTACAAAATATTCGACATAATTATTTCAAGTATGTTATATACATTCTAAATAATCTATAAAAGGAAGATTAAAGTATTGGTAAGAGGGATTTTAAATCCGGCTATTGGATGATTGAATTATACTAATATTGGATAACGACTGCTATAAGAATGATTTAAGAACATTAAAATTAAATTAAATAACAATGAACACAATAATGTTTGATTGATATTCAAGAATATTTAGTTTTGTATATAAAGTGTGACAAAGAAAATCTATTATGTTGATTTTAGTGCATTTAAATCATATTTTGATGATTTAAGTATGTTTTATAATTTGTTTCAGCGTAATCTAGAATGTTGATTTTGTTATATCAAAATGAGAATCATAAAAAAAAATAATTATCGATATAAGGATCTATATCTATAACGGGATTAAATAAAAATTTATTTGTAATATAGATTTAGGATTAACTCAATAAAGGTGATTTAATTATGTTTTGTAATGTGATTTAAAATACGTTTCATTGGTTGAAACAATTCAAATGAGATATTTTAAATGATATCAATAAGGATGATTTAAGTGCACTAAAATGAGATTTAAGAATAATCTAGATGATTTCGGTTTATCAATTTGAGATTTAATAATTGTATAAAAGGATAATTAAATTAAACTAAAAAATAAAGAATATCATTTAAGTTGATTTATCTTTTTTCAGAATGGGATTTAAAGAAAAAAAAGGAAGATTTAAGTATTTAATTATTTAAATAATGATATTAAAACTAGCATGATATTCATTCTATTGTATAAATTAGAAGAAGTTATTTATCAGAATCATTTGAGTGTCTTAAATGAGATTTAAACACATAAGAGTGATTCAAGTAGAATACTTCAAGAAATGAGATTTAAAAGTATAAGTATGCATCAAGTGCATTTCAGTCATGACGATGATAATTTTTTTCATGGATTATTTTGTCCTCTTCAAGTTATTACTCATTTCGATTATGCGTTTTGTTAATTTTAAAGGATTATGTCCTATCTAAAGTTTATACAAAGCAAAATTTTCGCCAAAATGGAATAGTTTTGTATAGTAGACTTCCAAGACGTTTGAAATTAATTCACATTTGATATATCATGTAAAGACCAATGTGTTTCACTCTTTAATTTTATATATCGATTTTGTCATCTTTCTTCCAACTATACTTACCAGCCTTATCGTTACCCAGACTAATTCTACTCACTGTCTCTCCGTTGACAAGACGATTCCACTTCAAATATCAAAATTGTTATCAGTCTTGATACCGGGTGTCATCTTGGCATGAAAAGGCTACGAAGAAAATCCTTTTATATTATTCACGTAGTATACAGGGTATCAAAATATCTTTTATCAATTGATTGAGTTGAATTGTACATTATTTCTTTTTACATATTTATCCACACTGTTAAAAAAACATGATTTACAGAAAAAATGAAGATTTTGCAGAAAGCAATAACAGAATCATTCTGTAAATTCATAAAACAGGAAATTTTCTGCAATTTAATAGAACAGGTCTGTTTAAAAAGGAGGAAAAGGGTGTTTTATGTAAGGAAATTTGTAAGATTCCATACACCAAATACCAATTTCCTGTAAGATTACGCAATCTGGTAAGATTACAGGTGTTCTCGAGACTCTGCTGCAGAAACTTCTTTTATTTTAAGGATAAATTTTCTAACTATTATTCTTCTATACCGTATGGATGGACTGGCTATTCGAAAGCAGAATGTTGTTTTGAGTTATAATCAAACTGAAAAATTATGTGAGATGATAAGGGAAACGATAATTTTGGGAATTTCATTCTCTAAATGCATACAGTACAGCATTCTTTTAATAAGAAAAAATAACGCATGAAAGGAAGTTAGATAAAAACATTGGAATACTACATCGTCAGATCGTGTATTGTACTTCGTAACCTGACTCAACTTTCTCTACTTACTTGCACACCCATTTTGCTGACTGAGGCTGTACTCGTCATATCCCTATACCGTAATCACCTCAATTGGCTGCAAAAGGTTTTGTTAAACAAAACTTTCAAAGATACTTTGAAAACTCTCAAAGAGTCGTAGGACAGCTCTTTTCGTCTTTCAAAAGGATATAGAGGGCCCTCCCGCTATTACCTGGTCAGTTGAAGCCAGGGCTATTGGGCGTAATTACGCTCCTTTTCAAATGTTCTTAGAGACACTCACTCATCCCATTGTGTACTGCTCTTCTCTTGTCACCGTTTAACATATCTAAGATCTTAAATCGTCTCTAACTTTGCCACTGGTCCTTTTTGTTCAGCTGACAAATCTCTCCTTCTCCCTCTTCATATTAGTATGTATCATCTTTGCCCCCTCATTTTCCCGCACTTTCCATTTCTGTCTCTTCTTTCCTCCTCTTTCATGTCTTTTCTATTTATTCTTCCTTTTAAAAATGATATAATTTTCTTGACAATTCATGTCCATTTTTCTGAAAAATCAACGCATTACAATAGAATTAATACCAATCCTTATTACTTGTGTAAAGGAATAATATTTCTTAACATATAATAAGAGAGTTGTGCTAAGGTATTCGAGTATCATTTCAAAAGAAATTAAGGACAATGTGATCATTACTGAAGTAGAATTTATGTATGATAAACTAAACAATACATATATAAATATATAAATATAAACAATAAATAAATACATTCAAACACACACACATATATATATATATATATATATATATATATATATATATATATATATATATACCATAAAACATAATACTAATTCATATACATACACACATAAATATAAATGTACATTACTTAAGCCTGAACTTCATGATTTACATTCTACATTTCTTTCTCGTAAATCTTCATTTTTATTATCTTTATTTTCTTGAATCTTTATCTCTCTTCTTCCTTATGCAAGTCCTCCTTCTCCTTTTCTTCATCTTCTCCTTTTCCTTCTATCTATCTATCTATCTATTTATCTATCTATCTATGTGCAATCTTTTTCATTCTGTCAATGTGTGTGGTCTTGATGATAGTTTGACATCAACGCCAATCGTCGAACGGAATTTGGAATAGAAGACTAAAGAGAGAGAGAGGGAGATCCTGATGGTCTTTTACTCTTTGGACACCAATGCGTCATTTTATCATATCTAATCCTACAATCCACTCAGTGTCTTCTCTTGTCTTTTGGGTTGTAGACTTTACTTATCAGACTCTAACATGGACCGAACACTGAAAAACTTTTAAACTTTTTTTATTATTTCGTTCAAATAAATCTACCAACTCAGCATAATTATTATGCGATATATCAAATCGTTTTATAGTAATTATTTTTATCGTTATGATAATAATAATGATAATGATGAAAATAACAGTAATATTGATAATAATAATTACAATGATAATAATAGGCTAATAATGATAATAATTATATTGATAACAATATTGATAGTTGTAAACAAAGAGACTTGGTTTTTAAAAGAAGATACTTTGTTAAGAAAAGGTTGCCTATGAGGTTGATGTAGACCTATTGTTCACATCATCCAATTAAAAACTCAGTCTGGTATCACGACTATTTTCAACTACGGTGGGCATGGATTTTGTTTTAGTCTATTTCAGTCTCATGTCTTTCAGTTTACCACAATCCTATAATTACTGATGTTTATTTCAATATCAACAACACACAATGAACGTTAGTGGGACTATCAGGGAGTCTATCCCACTCCGCGCTTCAATACATTACTACAACAATGGCTATTACTTTCAGTTTAAAGCAAACAACTCAAGGTGATTTTAGGTTATATTATTTTGTCTGTAATCTCTATTAGATACCACAGATATGAATACTAGAAAAGCTCAGTGGTTAGGCCATTAGTATTGTCTGTTTGTCCGTAATATGTTCGATTAACACAGCATGCAACACTAATGGAATAAAAGATGACCCCGTATCACAGACGAACAATATAAACACATACAATAGAGATGCTTAAACATCTAATTACATGTCTCAAATAGGTTGCTCTTTTTATCCAACATCTGAATCATAACAGGAAGAGATTTTTTTTTTACTTATTTGGAAAAAGATGTGGATTTTTTTTCCTTTTTGAAAGATTTCTTTGATTATGTGACAAAATAGAGAGTAGCTTCTATGCAAATATGATGAGCATCTAAACAGTTTTCGATAGTATATATTAATAATTAACTTGAAGATGACAACAGATATTACTATATATATGAATGCTTTTTAATAATTGGAATTGAAAGGCGATTGTCAACCACACAACAACGTTTGTTATATCTGTCAATAGCTTTGTTATTTTCAGAATGAGATGCATCGTTTCTAAGCAACTTTATCTTATCATTTTATTATAACACAAATTTATATACACATTGCAGCATTTTCATTTTTATGTCAAATAAAAGAGAAATTTAGATAAAATTTGTTACTCAGGGAGGTTAAGTACCGTGACAGGAATCAAACCCTGGACTTTAACGTTTAATTCTTTTAACGGTCACAATAAAATATTTGATAAAAGAATAGCAGCAATAATCACATTTCAGATTATTCACAACAAAAAAATGACGGTCCTTTATCTATTTTCTCTATATCTATCTCATAGATTGTAAATTTATTTTTCATTGAAATTCTCCGTGCATGTTTTTTTACAAGTGTAATCTGCGACCCCCCCAAAAAAAAAAAACAACAACGAAATTTGGAGTTCATTACCTGTCTGAGCTATTTCAGGTTCTATCTTTTATGATGTCTACAGTATTCATCCTTACATGCAGGTGTCTTTTCCTAAGCGCAACAATTTAATGGATAATTTCGGCTTAATAACTCGTTACCAGAGGAAGCTAGGTCAAAAGAATACAAAAATGATCTTTATCAACAAAACATCATCACTCGCTCGTAAAACTAATTTTTCGTCGGAAGTTATTGCGTTTCATGCTTGGACGAGAGATTGTTTTCCTTTGTCTTGAAGATGATGTGATAAAAATTGTTATTAAATTTGGTAATACTCCTATCCACATAGTATATTTTCCTCTTCCTATATACCTTGTTTGAATATGGCGTTGTAAAGAGTAGGTTTAACTCTTCACAATTTTCCTAACTTACAAGATAACAAAATATGCCCTTATGTCTTACCCAGTAAGATATCATAGAGCTAAGTAATTTGATTTTATCTAAAAATAAGCATGGTACCCACATTTTATCATTTTTTGTGTGTATTTTATACACAAAAAATACATTGAACAATTTGTGATTTAAATCTTTATTCATAACTGTAAATATGTATGCCTATAAAACCGATAATTCGTCATCTCTGTGCTTAAAACTTCAAATACAACAATTATGTTATACATGTATAGATATACATACATATATATATATATATATATATATACATATATAAATAATATCTTAAATGATAAAAAAAACAGTAGAACAAATCTAAATATCTATCGTTACAAAGTGAAGGTTGGTTTTCAAATGTGCAAATAAATTACATTATTATTCTATAGTATAAAGGAAAATACAAGAGCTCATATTTTCTGTATAATTTAGTTGAAAAGGTGATAATGTTAATCGATCTTATCATATTCTGCCTGGGCAAATACTGTCAACAAATAGGCCTGTTGGATTTTAGCTGCTTTAGTTTCATGTTAAAGATGGATAATAATAAAGAATAACAGACAATGAGTTAGCATCTCTTAATCCATATTCAATAGAATTCAAGACAAGTTGTCTGTCTATCGCTTAATTAGTGTTAATTGCCTGTTGGTATGCAATCAATTAGAGCACTATCTCTAAGACTTCTTGTTCAGTGGCTTCCGCCTCGGGGATCCAGTTGACTTCAAATGAATATAAAAAGTTGTAAACATTGCTATGTGGACTTCCTTGTTAATTTGATTAATGATTATGATAACAAATTGTTGCTTTGATATGAGTTGCATTGGACTCAATATTATCGTCAATAATAATATGCTAAATTATCATTATTTTTTTTCATTGTACCACGTCTGTCAAAATGATATTTTGATTAATATTTATGTTTCATGAATCTGACAGATGTTTTCTTCAATTAAATACAAATTTTTTTCGACAATACTTTTCCTTTTACGTAAAAGTTATATGATAACTTGCAATTCAATGAGATTATTTAACCATCGAATGACAATTATTCATAATTTATCATTTGAGCTATCAAGGTAATATTTGGGTAAATAATTAATTTTCGAAAAGAAAAAGTTATATAGTGTACTGAGTTACATGATTTGAGGGGAAAATAAAACAGGCCTTACATCAGAATATCTCCATCTGATGTAAATCGTTTGATGGCTTTTGAAAATTATTTAGAATGTGAGAGGAATAAAAGCAACGTCACTAAAAATTTTGTAAAAAATTATATTATTGAAAACTAAGAAAAGAAAAGTGTCTTGATTCAAAAGTGTGTAAGTAAACGGATTATAATTCTTATGAAAATCCATTAAAAGTATGATCACAGTTAGAAATTTCACTCTTCGAGGTTTTAATGACCATTACAAAAGCAATAGTGTTGTATTTACGAAGACAAGACACTTCGAACTCTATCTATATACGTGTGTACTAGAGATAGAGATCAGGGAAATCGAAAGTTGGAGAACTGTCAAACTTTGGGTTACATAACGGCGCCTTCTTCGAGTTTGGCGCCGTAATGGGAGGCGTGCTTTTCAGAAAGGTGCTAATTGTAGTCTGCGGTACACTTGTAATAGAGATGGGTCGTTTTAAATGATGATTTCCAATAAAGATTTTCTGGTGGCAAAGATTATACACAAGAGGCTGTGGAGGGGGATTGGAATTGGACGGCATGCATGGGGGCAAGCGGGTCTGGTGGTGAGTTGAAGGTATCAATCATGATACGCGGTAGTAATCATTTAAGAGTTCGTTGGGGTTCGTTGGTTTGAGAATGGATAATCTATTTTGACCAGCTGTACGTTAAATGATTACAAATATATACCTAAACGTATCACTGAAGTTCCCCCTGTAAAAAAAGGTCAAACTCTTATATCTAATGCAAGTGATCCATTTTGATTATAGGGTTTCAATATCATGTTAATCAGATTGGAGAGCTATTTTTTTGTTGTTAACTCTTTCAAATCCGATTTTAAATTGTGTTTTAAATTTTAATTCAACAACTATTGTCGTTTAAAAGTAGCAAAACACACATGTCACTCATTACAATACGCAAAAAGAAACGGATTAGATCATAATTACACGCCAATTTTTCAACAACTGTCCAATGATAACACAGAAATACCCCCTTTCCTGTTCTACCCATTACAGTTACGAAATGCCATGCCTACTTTCTATATCTTTGTTTAGCATTATCTTTGAACGGAAAGTCAAACTAAAGTTTTTCGTTAACAAAGCAGTGAGCTTCTGTTTACTGGTACGTGCATGTCATCTTAATTTAAGAGATGTCGAAACAATTAAGATTTGGCATTAAATCACTGACTATCATCCCTTAGGAATGTATGTTTACTTTACAATGGCCATGGCGTAATGTGTTCTTCTTGGTGGGAAATATTTGCCCTTATAGCTTGAATTGTTTGTGCAGAATGCCATAAAACGATTGAAACAATTAGTTGATACATGAGTTCTATTACCTCTTGATTTATGTCAAATGAACCCCTAAACCATGGACAAATGTTAAAGGTAAAATAATGGACTTCTGTACCCTATATAATATTTACTCTTCTCCAAACGCACAGGATTTAGTAATTTTCAAAGAGAGTCCTGATACAATAATTTATGAAATCTTTTAACTAAAACACATCTATTTAGCTAAAGTGCTACATCTAGTCTTATTTTAACAGTCATTGATTATTGTAGAATAGTACATCTATTTTCTGGAATGTCATCCATGACGTCATTTCCTTCAGCAACAAACAATTTGCTGCACTTTACCCAGGTGAAGCAAATGGGTACCCGATTAGAGTTTATTCCGTGCGCGTATAACAGCTGCTTTGCATAATACGCAAGTATATTTTATAAATCTTTGTTGAGGTTAGGTTAAAATTTACACTTAAGTTAAGGTGAGGGTTTAAATCTTAAGGTAAGAATAAGGTTCAGATATTAACATTTAAGTTCAAATCTAAATATACCAAAGGCAAACCAAACTGCGAAATTTCGATTAATTATTGAGTGATATTTTGCCCACATTGTTCTAGGCTTTTTTTTTTTGGGGGGGGGCTCGCAATAGTAAGGCTCTACTTTTATACAGTGCTGAGGATGAGAATGTTGTCTTCTTACTCTTTTAGAGGGTATCTTTTTTTTCGTTTGAAATGTTGTCATTGCACCTGTGGTTTAATTTGAATCATGGTAGCCCTAAATGGATGTTGGAATAAACTTTGCCTTCATTCTTCTTTTCAATGACACCGTTATTGCGAATCGAAACCACATCATTGGGCCAAATTACACCGAAAGAATGGTAAGGTGGGGATAATGTACTCATAATAAGACTACTACAGTATATGAACAAAAACAGTTAGAACGTAACGTAGACTAAGGCGGAGTAAAGAAATTTTTTTGTAGACGATAGTAAATTTCAAGTTCCATGGTCATGGGGGGTTTAATGGGGCATTCGTGGAACGATGGGGCAAGATAAATGGACATTCGTTTAAAAAAGTATGAAAAGGGAGAGTTTAAGTACCTCTAAGAAATAAAATTAGAAGAAAGATGTCGAAAGCTGTGTTTGGAGACAGATAAATGAAATCTCACGAAGAATGTGAAAGTATGTTAAATTGGCTGATTGAGATTAAGATTTTCTCAAATCGTTATTCCTAGAATTTCTTCTGCATTGTGCTTGCATTTAGGGACATCTCTACAAAATTCAAAACAAACACAAGCAAGAGAAGCAAATTAAAAGTAGTTAGCTTGTTATGAAACGAAACATTCTTATTTTGATGGATTCTTGAGAAGTATCGAAGAGGGGCAAAACGGCATGCAACCATATCTATACTCATGATATTTCCCCATGGAGACAAGGATACGTGACATGTTCAAGAATATACAAGTGGGTGAGCGAATAGACCGAACTGGTAGCAGAACGCTTTTTTATTTTTCAAAATTGAAAAAGAACGATAGAATTTGTTGAAATTAGTAATAAAAAGCTAGGTTACCATTTATGGGGGTGACTGAGCCCCCGCCCACCACAATCTCCCACACTTTGTACGGTCACTAATACATATAAATATTTCTCATCCTCAATGGTGCCCAATAGACCAGTTCGTAGTTACTTCATGGGCAATTTTGGTCAAATGACCTTTCATTTCTTTCATCATGATAGGCAGATTTCAAAGCAAGATATTACGTAAGCTTGCCTTACATAGCAGGATGAAGAAATTGACTAGACCAGGTGACTAGAATAGCACACCAATGAACACTTGATGAAGGTATTTGTTGCATTCCTACTTTGAATGCATATCTTAGCATGTTGCACAATGTACTTAACAAACTGTGAAATACCAGTCGTTCGTGGAAGCATTGTTTTTTTTGTGGATGTAAATGAAAACAATTCAAAAGAATATATGAATAATCAAGACATCAAAGTTGGTGCTTATCTCATTAGATTTTAGAGCACCATGTCACTTTAGTACAAATGACCTTCTTCTGATCATGCGTAGAATCTTTTGATCATGCGCAGAAAGGAACTACGAACTGGCTCTATAACCTTGATGAGAGCAACATTCCTCACAAAAAGGAACTCCAATAAGCATGATTTCATTTTAAGAGGCCAATATTTAACCCTCCTCGTGCGTTGTCTCCTATACAGCATTACATCCTCAATACTCCTAACTACCCAATTTCCCACTTGATAACAAACGTTGCCTCTATTACAATAATGAAGGTCATGGATTAAGAAAATTTGGTTTGATGATTTTGATATGAAAGCCGAGCCTCAAATACGGAAAGGATGAAAAGACCCGATAGTTAAGTTAGATGGGATCTTTGGTACCTCCCGATGACATCCCATCTAATTATCATCTCATTATTTCACTTACTATGATTGAAAATAATTATCACCGCTTCACATCAGATTTGTGCAATAATTGGTTCCGTTTAATTTCAAGTGGGTCATTGTGGTACTTTTGTGATAAATATCTTTCTCTGAACGAAGAAGGAAAATGGTTCCCATTCGTCTTTCGATTCCTTGATTTGAATTTCAGTGTTTATTTACTGTAATGAGAGAGAGAGAGAGAGAGAGGGGGGGGGGGGACTCCAAGTACTTCTGCTGTATAGGCATATAACAAAATAAAGAAGAAACAAAGTAACTGATGGTTTCTAAGGACAGGTGGCATCTAAACTGGGTTGAGCAAAAAAAAAGCAACAACAAAACAGCTTGGGGAAAAGAAAACATGCATATTAAATTTTGTTGGGTAAATTATCAGGTAAAAACATGTTTGATGGGTAAAATCTAGACAAGATTACGTGTAATTTACACACTAAATTGTGTTATTATACAGAATATGTGCAACTGTAATCTTAACCTTAATTTTCTTAAAGAAAGTAGGACTTAAACAACGCTTTGAAGTCGGCGGGAAATGGAAACAAGCAGGAATGGTGCCAGGGTCTTTTGATGGAGGGAGGAACGAGCTAAAGATGACATGATGGTTATACACTTTTTTTTTCCTCAATTTTTTTTAATAAGAAGGGTTATATACATTTACACGGTCCATACACTTGTTGATTGATACCCTTATTTCTTCTTTGTTTTTCTTCAAACTTTCTTATTTTTCTCCTTTTTTCACAGGCCGGGGCAGCCACCACCGTCCTTCTCTAGCATCGCTCAGAGGTGGTACTTCCGTTAAATTCCTCTGGCAGATGAAGACTGAATTTAAGATATTTATCGGTATATTTTCCCTCATGGCTAGTCTTGATTACTATTCTCTAAAATCTGAAATTTAACATGATATGACCAATTTATATAAAAGTGATTAAAGTCACAAAACATCGCTAGCCTAAATATTTTGAATATATCTTATTTTGACCAATAAGCAAAATGTAATCAAAGGTATCAGCAAAATACCTCATGGATCATATTCAACAAAATACAGGGCAATATTGATCAGTTAACAAAAAAAAGAAAACGCTTCTATTTACTTTTTTAATATATAGCCATAAAGTACCATATCCAAAATATAAAACCAGATTCTTTTCCGGCCTATTTTAGCTCGTATTATCATGATTACTCAGAACAAGAAATGCATGATCACAATAAATTCCCGATAATCAGTTATGATTAAAGTATGTATCAACTTTATAATAGTGGAATCATACGTCAGGTCATTGAACCTTCAAGCCTAGAGGGTAGGAAAATAGTTTGACTAAATGGTAAAAGAAGAGAATGAACCTTCAATTTCACAATCTTATTTTATACGATTATCTTTCACCTTAAAATATAATGGAGACCAGCTTTCACTCATAAGGCCAATATAAACGGTTCATTAGGATAGCACAGCCTATAGCAATAAGGCGACTTCTTTAGCCGTTAGTTTGTCAAACTCGTTCAGTTATGTGGAAATAGATGCGAGATGCGATCCTACGCCATGGTTTCGAAACGGAATAAGAGGAAATCTGATTAGAGTGTTTTCAGATATTTTCATTTAACCTCTCATATTTTATACGAAGTTGCGTGGTGTCATGTCATTCCAGTCCCTGCGTATTTGATTTGCATTCTTCATGGAATTAAACGGTTTTGGTTCTTATGGGACCTACGGAAACAAGACCTAACATCAACCAACTATACACTCTAAAAAAAAAGTTTTCCCAATATTGAGTAAAATGGGAACATGCATGTTGGTTGGGTAGAAAGATACCCAATATGTTGTCAATTTAACGCAATGTTGCGTTGAAATAGCCCAATACGGGGTAAAAAGATACCCAGCAAACATGCATGTTCCTTTTCTACCCAATATTGGGAAAAGTTTTACTCAGTGTTTTTAGAGTGTATGAAAGACGGTCTTTTCGTTTTTTTTAAGACTCTGATAATAATAAAGTGATGTGCTCCAGGAAATCATACGAATCAAAAGTGGCGTAGTCACAACTTTTTGACTGCAATCAAACTTCACCTACTCTGCTTATTTAGAGTAACGCCTGCATTCAGATGTTTGGAGAAACTGTCGATATCTAGACTTTTAGAATGGCCATTTTCACACGTATATATACTCTTGTAGCGTGGATAAGTGAAGTGACAGAAAGCTGGTGTGACATCCTTTTTTCCTCGCTGTCGTCTTTTTCACAATAAATGATGGCCATTGTTTGTTGGAATGGATGGTAGCCACCGATCTCCCCGGTGAAGCCGTGAGAATGAAAGGAACTAAGATTCGGACTAATGTTACCCGCTATGTCACCACTGAACCGACCGACGCTGTCACAGATAAAGGAAGATGAACAAAAAATCTGATCTGGGTCGCTCTCCTTCTCTATTCTTTATCTCTCTCTTTCTCTCTCTCTACATCAATCTCTGTGGAGAGTGGGGCTGGTATCCTTTCTATGGATTCTTATTGGTTCTCTTTCTAGTCTCTGTACCTTTCTCTTGATCTTTTAATGACGTGTTTGATTGTAAGGAAGGAATTTGGACTGTGATACCTCAAGGAACTATTAAATAGAGATGTGCACCTGCGCGAGTCATCTATTATCGGCAAGAGTTGTGCAAGGTGTCTGTTAAATGAATTTACAGGTTTTTAAATCAAAGATTTGAGTGGAACTTATCTGGAAACCTTACATATTTCTCACAACCCTAAATTTATGAGCTAACTTTGCGGTTGAAATATGTACATTGTGGTTACGTTGTTATGCCTTTTCATTAAACACGGGTAATGGTGTATTGCTTTTAGTAATTGAAGTCCTTTTGAATGTTTAAGTTAAAATGGCGTCCAAAGCAGTTTGTTTACCTTAAATTCTTATAGAAGAGTGAGGATGCAAATCATTAGACCTACTCTGTCTACTAAAAGTTGGTCTTAGTGTTCAGTGATGTAGACATGCCTTCATAAAGGCGGGGAGGGGGGGGGGAGTGGTGAAACAACGGACCAGCAATATAGTTACAGACATGATGTATTATGTTATGTATAATTATGTGGGTGTGTGTTTGTGTGTATATAGGTAATGGTGTATGCGCGTAGTTTGTACAGTGGGGGAGTGGGGGTTTTGAAGCAAACATTTTGAGAGACGTAGGAGATCGATAAAAGAATAAATAGGGGGCCTAACTAAATAAAAAAAAAGTTGCGAGCGATTACAAATTTTTACCTCTTTAAAATGTAAATTCAATTTTGTGATAGCTTTTGATAAAATGTTTTTAAAAAGGCAATCATAATTCCAACCTTTCCGCTACTTATCTTTTTTATTTCATTTTTTTTTCTTTTGTAGATTTGTTGTAGAAATTTGAGTGGGACAAGGTCCGCCAAGCCCATAAATATATAAACTAGTGAAGTAATATATCTATATGGGCAAACCTCACCTGTAAGCCAGTGAGTGTGTGCGTGTGTGTGTATAGGTGTTTACGCATTTATACTTTGAAACTTATACGAGTGTGTGTACACACCCTCTCCCCTATTGAGAGGGACTGGAGAAAGTAAAATCAATGTTTAATGAATTAGTTTCATCGGAAAATTACTCATGATATAACGGCACTAATAATAATGATTATACAGAATACCATTGCATTAAGCCAAAGGGGGGGGGGGATAATCCCCCATCTGAAAAGTTTGGAGATGCATCCACCCATCCTGCCATTGTCTATTCCCTGTCTGTAATAATGCCTTGCAAATCAAATGATAAAAACAATTCTAGAAGTAAACCCAGTGCACTTTCCATACATAAACTGTATGGGATAAAACAACAATAATAACAAGAAACACAGAAAACCTAACCGCGAAGTCTATACTCCACATTATAAACAACATCTTCCATTATTTGCATCGAGAATATCATTCCTATAACTTATTAAGTCCGATGATAGATATAGATGATTTCTAAATTCTAACATTCACCTAGAACTCTGGCCGAACCATTGTTTATTACACAAATCCCAGATTAATAACCAAGTCAACAAGCTAGCGCTAATTCAGCAAGTCCCTTGGACAAGTCTCGTGGAAAGGACTTGAAGGCGCAGGTCCCCTGGCTGCTTAATCAGAACAATAACATGCCAGATTTTCTATTTCTTAGCAGTCTAGGTGAATCATAGAAAACTTGATTTTTAAACCCTAGGTTCACCTGGTTTTACACTGTATTGACGGACGTGTAATCTAGTGAAGATGTTGACATACCGACTGATATTTACCATTGTACATTATACGGAGATTTGTTGCTTTAAAGGTTGATATAATTCATCCTTTCTGTTGTATCATATGGTGATCTTCCTTAAAAAAAGTCGCATTTTATTATGACATGATCGAACCAGGGTACATTAAATGATGTCAAATGAGACAAACATGGAGTATCCATGTATATATATGTCTGCATGTCTTGCAAATGTTTTAGAAAATAATCATTTTTGAAGTATTTTGAAACATAAACTTACCTATTAAACTACAAAACCTGCCTTAAATAACCCGTTTGGTTGGATATTTTTGTAAGGCTTTATCATATAGCCCAAGATTATCATAAAATAAGTCACCATCTATTACTTGAAACGACATTTTTGAGAAAAATGTGTTTACAAGAAAATTAACATTCCATTGATGTATTGGTGTAATCTTTGATGTTATTAATGATCGCAAGAAGAGTCATATTTAACATTCATATTGCTTCTTGAAGTCGAATCCAGATAAATGAGGTGAAATATTCTTGTCCCCTTTTAACAAAAGTTGTTTACAGTTCTTGTCACTTGCAATCAAAGAAGAAAGGATAGACAAACATTAAGCGTGATGAAGAATCGCTTGTTAGAATCAACAAGTTCCGATTGGCTTTCTCCAAAGGGCTTCCCGACACCAAGAACTGGTATTGTATCAAATAATGTCTTCCCAAACGAAATCTTACAACGTGATATTTATTTTTGTCCTGTTGTTTTCTTGTTCTCATTCTGGAGCTCTGACCAGTGGTCACAGTCGCATGCTCAAATCAGGTATCTGAATATCCATCCGTTGGAAGTCCAACAAACGACGAATTTAAGAATAAAACAGAAGAAAACAAAAAATGCATGGAAAGAAAGAAACAAGTGAACTAGAAAGAATCATTATTTCATGCAACGTCGAAGCCATTTCCTCTTACTTTATTTTCTCCGCTTTATGACGTCAGTAACTACACCTTTTATAGTACCATGTGTCTAAAAAGTTCTTCAATAATTATACTTGTGTAATTATGCACTAAATGTAGGCTTAAAATAATCAATATGCAGGCTTTCACTCACATGCACGTAAGAATTCTGCGAGGCCAAATGGCAAAAATCATTTTGAGACGTTTGCTTGCAACCAATCCGGGAAAAAAAGTGCAATCACTTTATGTAACTACATCATGTTAAAATCGCGTAAATTTCTATGATTATTCGCCTCTTCCAAAGAATTTCCGCCAAAACAAATTTTAATGTTAGTTTTTGTATGTATAAAGGCAGTTATCTTGAACAACCTCATATAAGGTATATATCGTGTGATTAATTTATCATTAATTGTTATGATGTAATATTGAACTAAATAGAGGACAGACGATATGGGGGCCATGACCCATTTATAGGGCGTTCGCATTTGTAGCCTGTCATAAGAAATAGCTGGCTATGAGAAGAAATTAGGGATGCTTTGGGCGAGGATTTGGGCTGAGGAGCTTGTGTCGAAAAGCTATAGCTGGCTGTAAACAGGATCAACTGACTGTAAGGAAAAATATGAATGAGAGAGAGAAAGAGAGAGAGGGAGAGAGAGAACGATAAAAACCTCTCGTTCTCTATTGAAGGTTAACTTCACAACAATTGACAAGAAGCCTTCCAAAACAAACACCACAAAAAGTAACAAATTCTCCAAGATTACTGTCCAATTGTCTTCTGTATATGAGGGTATTCAGTCCATGCCAGTATCATCCCTCTTTCTTCTTCTTCTTCTTCTTCTTCTCCTTCTTCTTTATTCTTCTTCTTATTTTCCCATCTATGTCTTACATTAATCTGTGTACCTCCTTATTTTTTTAAGTAAAGAAAATGACAGTTTTAACTGAAGAACTACCGAATTTCCGTATAATGTAATATTAAGTACTGGTCAGAATTGCAGCCTATTCTGTGAAAATATTTGAAGAGGTAAAAACTAGTGAATAATGAGAAGGAAAGGGGGTCAGAGAGAGTGAGAGAGAGAGGGGGAGAGAGAGATGGAGAGTGTGGGGTCACAAACATGTTTAGAAAGATATCTTTTTCCGTTTCTCAATCGCGTCTTTATATTTTCATACAACAATAATGTGGTTCCAAAGAGACAAACTAAAACATATTTTTTAAAATGCACACACAAAATGATAGAAATCCTTCTTCCTCTCTCGCCCGCCCCTTTCTTTTTAGAGACTGATTGCTTTCTATTATATAAGACGCCTTTTTCTTTAATCTTTTCTTATTTCTGATTTTTTTTTATACAACTCACCGTTATGGCGGCGCTAGAAGGGAGCCAAGAGACATGAAAAGACCGAAAATGCAGGAGGGGAAAGTATGACCTGTGGTATGTTGAAAGAGTAATTTACGTCTGGAATAATGGTATGAGATCAGCAATGGGAAATCGCTTTGAATTGTGAAATAACTAGTAAATAAAAAAAAAAAGAATGTAGAAATAGAACTGGTCTTGTTTTTATCATCATCATAATCAATACTAATAGTCAAGTAATATATATATAACTTAGGGTTCGAGGGAGTTAAACTTGTGAAGATAAAAAGAGAGCAACGAACGCAGAAGGATGAAAAGTTAAGATCTTTTCAAGTGAACTCGGTGATGTGTTGTTCATCCATGCATTGTTCTCTCAATTCACTCCACCTCTTACTGCCAATCAACTGTATACCTGTCGTTTTATTATTTAGTGGAACGACTAAATACTGTCTAATCGTTAGCCCGACGGCAAATCAACAGGACTAACTGTCATTCAAATGGCAGTTAAATGTTGCATTCAAAGCTGAGATTTCACTTCGACGCATGGATTACGCTTGTAATTGCCGTATCACAATAATTAAAACAGATAGTCGCATCATTTACGTAACATTATCCATCTCATAAAGATCTCAAGCATAAAACATTGAAATCCAGTATCATGCTTCTTAAGAGCTGTAACTTGAAAATAAATGTTCCAATACACTGGAGGTAATCATGTCCAACTTAAACGAAGAAGTAAGAGATGCATTTGTTAACACTCTCACTCTTTAATCGTTTAGAACGTATTTAAACTTACTCTTGATAATAGAGTGTACTTTTAGGTGTGAAGTAATTATTTTTATTTGTATAAAAGGAAGGAAAACCCAGTAGTGTTATGGGGAGGAGTAGTTTCTTGGTAACTTCTTAAGCCGAAAATAAAAGAATTTAAGTTACTTCTTCACTCTAATTGATTTTATCTTACACGTCGTGAAGTTCTCGCCATAACTGAGCCGTGTTTACATACGACGCCTAAGAATATGTGCTTAAGGTGTGAAGAATAGGTGTGAGGATGTTTTCTTAAGTCACCTGAGGATAAATGCTTACAGGTTCGGAGTGAAGAAGTTTTCATTATAAACCGTCGCTGTAACCAGTGAATCTTAAATCATGGAGTTCATCCCCATGCTTAAACAAACACTTGGCGTATCCATGTGAATTAATACTCAAAAGTATTCAGAGTTGTAGCTATTTGCTATTCCATGTAGCAAGCTTATTACAATTTAGTCGAACCTCCTTCGTAGCTGCTCTTTGGCTCCTCTTCTCCCGTTCATGTTGTTGACTGCTTAGTCATTTCATCTATGCATGGTTGGGGCATGGTTCCATATTGTAGAGATCGAATCGATCAAGATCGAATAGTGTCATCAATCATAGTAGGTACCTGAATGTTCATGTTTGTATTTTATGCACACACATTCAAGAGACAACACGTTGAGCAGCGAATTACTTGGAAAGTGAGAGGAAAGAGGAACGGAGATGATTGCCGTCGATGAGGAGATGAATCCAAGCAACCAACTTTTCTATTGTTTAGAAAGTTCTTCTCCCTACAGACCCGTCATCAGAGTTGACATTGACATGTGACATTGATAATGGCGGAACTATCACGTGATCTGTAGAATCCCTGAAGTCTGAGCAAGTTTTGACGTTTAGTATCGACTTGGGAGGGATAACAAGATGAAAGTAGGGCCTCTCAGTCACCCCCTTCCGCCCAGGAAGTTTAACAAACTGTGATTGCCTTTCCATTCTACTTTAATGTGGCTACATGCATAAGGAGATAAGGTTATACTTCCCGGCATCTGACTTCCCCCTGTTTTTTCTTGTTGTTACCACCCACCCATGCCCCACCCCCTCCATCTCACATTGTGACAGATCTTCAGTTAAATTTGCAGTTACCATTGCTGCATCTGAACAGTTTTAGGTAATGCTGTAATTAAATATTTCGGGAGATTTGTGTTTATATTAATCATATTAGAAAACTCTTGTTATTCTGCAGATGATAACCGTGCACAACCCTTTGTCTTATGTAGCAATTTAGGAACTTGAACAGCACTATAAAAATATGATCTATGACTTTCTGCATTATGTATTACTTTTACCCATAGAATAAAACCTGATAACCCTAAATTATGAAGCCAGTTACCATGTAGAAAAGTGTCTAAAATCAGAAATACGACCACATCTGACTTTGCATAAATGGGGTTGCAAGTGTGTTTCTTAAAAAGAACGAAATTTCACGTGTCAATGACTTCTTAAAATTACGTCCGGAAAAAAAAAATCGCTCAGTGGAAATCTTTTCTTGAATTCTCTTTAGGAAGCCTGAAGTCAACAAGGGTGTGTTGTCCGGGATTGACCACAAGAATTAACGCCCAGAGAAAGAGGGAATGATGGAAAAGAGAAAGTCATTGACTTAACCCCCTTACCCTAATTATGGAAATTTAGCATGTCTAAAGGAGAGTTATGAGGATTTGCCAATTTCTATCAAAGTTTGTGTTACGTCATATATGTATATTGATATAGATTTGAATAATCCAAATTCGGCTGTGGATGCTTTTAACTAGTCTCAAACTGGACTTATCCTATATATCCTTGCTTTCAGACTCAATAAATCTTTAAGAGTTGAATCTATATATCCAGAGTTCGACTGTTGCTATCAACAATCGATTTGGATGTACATTATTTCAAGCCATGAAATCTGTAACGTATAGGACTGATTACATCGCTGTCGTTGGTTCTGCAGTCTGCACCGAATTTCATGGAATGTTTTATGTTCGATGTTATTAGACATACTTTTGTCTAAAATGAATTACGATCTGCATATACTTCTTCAAATAGTATACTGTGGTGTCACCTTCACATCTGTATGCGCCTCTTATAATCAGACAGCCTAATGAAATTTCCGATTTGGACAATAACAATAGGATACATGATCCAATCATTTTGTTCTCTTTAACCTAATTGGGAAAAAAAGAGACACTAAATATCTGTAGTTGCATTCAAAATTTTGTTAGAACTAATTTGAAAGGAACGTACTTTGGTATATTTCATTTTCATTTTCCCTTTCTCCTCATCGTTTTACCCCTTCATATCCGAATCGTCCGAATTTTAAAAAGAACCCGTCATAATATATTTCCGAGAGAAATAACTCAATTATTTTTAATGACAAAGCTCATGTTGACCCATCTGAACTTGACCGTGACAAAGGTAGTTTAACCACAAAGGTTACACCCAGTGGGGAAGGATAACTATTTAACCCCTTTACTCCTGACAATTTACTACCTAAGTTCGTAGAGAAGTTATATTTTGTTGATAGCATTAAACATTATTTGAATAGATATGAAATCAATGTACATTTTTAATCATATAACCTAATTGCTATTATACTCATCAAGATTGACTGTTGAATATTATCCGATAAATTATATTCGCAGAGCACCTTACCTTTTGCTAAAAGTGGTTATATTTCTGACAAAAAAAATACGTCTGCATTTTACCATCATGCATGCTTGAATGTGACTTTACAGACTACGTCATAATATTTCAAGGAAAAAATACTGATCAACGTAATTCCGAAAATTAGAGATGCGTGTATTAAAAAAATCAGCTTACTGATCTACTAAAACGACATTGCTTCGACTATTTGATTGAACATGCTGGTGTAAGGATGTCGATGATAAAGACAACGTACCTAACTCGATTTCCGTATCAGAATTTATTAATTGATTTAATGCCATTCCATGTACAGAGAGCGTTGAAATACTGCACTAAAGGCTATTGCCAAAATAATCGGTTGCCCCCCCCCCCGAAAAAAAACGGGGCAAAGGAGAAAAAGAGGGAGAGAGAAAGAGAAACGTCGTGGGGGACAAATTATCGTACACATATATCAAATATTATGCAATATTATATTATGTTTAATATATTATATTACATAAGAAATATTTTTCATAACTTTATGAAACATTTGCTAAGGGCCAATGTGTTCATCATTCCAGGTGATCGTATTGTCTGTTTAATGAGATAAATAATCCTGTTCAAGGGGGTTGAATAATACTAAAAAAATCCCCTTTTCCTCGCACTTCGAGTTTTTATTGGTTTATGTGGTGACATGTGCTTCTTTTTATATCTAAAGTGATTCCCCCATTTTAAGGTCTGAAAATAAATCATTTCTAATTTGTTCTAACGTTCGCATTAGTGGATTGGTGAGATATGTCTGCTGTTCATGAATTCCTTTAAACAACCCTTAAAATGTCCCTTTTTCTGGTCTGAATAAAACAAATAGTGAAATACGTATGGTCTTAATGAATTCTTACAAACAAGTCTTACAGAATGCCCCTCTTATGGCCTGAATTTAAAAAATTGTCAGCATGCGCTTCGCGCTCGTAATATTTGATGAGATACGTGTCATGTTCATGACTACAATGACGCCATGCACGCATTAATGTTTGGATGATTTTAAAGAATAACTTTTAAATGTCATGTTATCGCTTCGTTTTATCAATTATAAAATTTTGGTATACTGAGTATACTGAACAACAACAACTAAATATTTTGCCTTAAATTTATGAATAAACTTTTAGGACGGTAGCTATTAAAACTTTGGAAGTTTCGATGCATTAGTGAAAAAAAAAATTGTAAACCTGTGTTTCTCACGGAAATCTTCCCAAGGGAGTTTCTTAAACAAAGTATGTCTTACCCCCTAGTTGAAATGATTTATTCATTATTTGATCTGAAGCTAGACTTTTACCTTTTAAAATCGTAATGGTTGAGAGCAATTTTACAGATGATTATGTTTTTACTTGCTATATATACAAATGTATCGTTCCTTGATGGACCTCCTGTACTGGATAGAAAGTTTAAAAAAAAGATTCCGATAGTCAACGTTGCTATGTTTATTTGTGAAGTGAAGTTCTTGTTTTGTTTTTTTTTTAACAGTTTTTTTTAGGAAATGTAATAAGAACTATAGTGCTGTTTGTATAAAGGAATGTGCAAATTCATTTTCCAATTTTGCATATTTAATCGTTTAATAGGATTTTAGTTTTTTTTAATCATTTTTGGCATTGTGTCGAAATTAATCAAGATAGAGGAAAGAAAACGCCTCTACGGGTACAATCATTGAAATGCAGTAGGAATCAACAAATTTATAGCCTTCTTAATTTTGTTATATTATTAAAGGAAATTAGAGTACCTATCAATAATAAGAGTTTATTAGTAATTAATGATGGGAAGGATATGCTTGACTCAATTTGTTTGCTGGCTAAAAAAAAGTTGCTCTAATACGACGAGAGATATCATTCCATGCCTCTTATCAAATATCCTTTTTAGTTTATTCATCATAATAGATCCACATCACCTGATTTTCCACTTAATCGGAAGTCTTCATGCTCGATCATTCAGAATATAGTGCTCTGAACAAAGTCAACTATATTCTTTAAGCTAAAAATACCGAAAACAGAAAAATGAACGGACTATCAGATGATCAGAGGAAAAATTTATGAATCTATATTTGTGTAATTTATGAGCCCTTGTCGAAAGGAAGTACAAGCACGGGTCACGAAGATCATATCTCAGATTGATTTAATTTCTCCATATCTCCATTTCAAGTTTTTTGTTCCCACTTGGTTCGTTTGTTGGTTAATCGGTAACAGTAGCAAGGTTGTAATGACTGAGGTGAACCAAGGGAGGAGACATACCTTGTTACCTGGTTGGTAGTATTATATATAACCCGGGAATATATACTTTATCTGACTACACAGGTATATATATATTGCATAAAGGTTTATAGGAATATTGTTTTGAATGTAGCATCGCAACATTTTGACATTATTCCTGTTTGTTAGATAAGTTTTTAGGCCTATACCGTATAAATAATGGCGATGTAAGCTATAGAATGGTTGACCATAAGATTTATTGTATATACAATCAATGAAGCGTTAATCACTATTTAGGCCTATGCATAGGAATGATGATTATAAATACAGATTCATTTATTCATATTGAAAAAAAATACACTTGAATGGTAGTGTATAGGTTCTTCTGAAAGACGCCGATGAACTTTAAAGGACATCTTTTGAGAGAATAAAAAAAGCCCGTAACGATGTAGAAACGTGATGAGACTGGATGTGAATCGGCTGACGGCCTGCCTTGTGGGTGTCCCTCGTAATTGAGCGATACCCCGTGGAGTTTGACTGCAATGGTATCATGGGTAAACGTGGATGTGTATCCATGGAAAACTTATATCATTACAGTTTATATAGGCTTAAGCTAAAGAAAGAAAAGAATAGTTCAACTATAGTAAAATTACATTATCAAACATACGGTAAATATGCATTGTAAATCCATGAAACTTTGAATTAAATGTAATATCATTATACAGCTACCTTATTTGGAATTCTGATATTTTATTGAGTCTTTATTTAGAGACTTGAATGTTTGACAGGCTAAGATATTAACCGATATAAAGCTTTAATGTGCATGATGATGTTCAATTTTAGGGCGAAGTGGAGAACCTGAGCATCTGTTGAGCCGGGAATTATTTTTTTTTATAAATGTAATAAAGAATTAATAAATCTTACATCTTTCATTTACTTATGATTAAAAGGCCTGACGAATATTAGTTTGCACGCTTGAATTGAATTACATTGAATTGGATTGAACTGAACTGAATTTCCTCTGCAAACATATAGTAATGTTGGTTTTGGGATTTTATTTGATGTTACTGCACATGAAAATGCAGGCATTTCCTATATTTCAAGTATACAGATGTCCAGGAATAACTGGATCAAAAGCTTGGGATCGGACACGTACTTATGGTCCGCATACATTCGTAATTCCGAAGCTTCGTAATTCCGAAGGTTCGGTTATTCCGAAGGTTCGTATTTCCGAAGGTTCGTAATTACGAAGGTTCGTAATTCCGAAGGTTCGTCAATCCGAAAACGAAATAAGGTTCGTAATTCCGAAGGTTCGTTAATCCGAAAACGAAATAAGGTTCGTAATTCCGAAGGTTCGTTAATCCGAAAACGAAATAAGGTTCGTAATTCCGAAGGTTCGTTAATCCGAAAACGAAATAAGGTTCGTAATTCCGAAGGTTCGTTAATCCGAAAACGGAATAAGGTTCGTTAATCCGAAAACGGAATAAGGTTCGTTAATCCGAAAACGAAATAAGGTTCGTTAATCCGAAAATTAAATAAGGTTCGTATTTCCGAAAATGAAAATAATTCATTTTGGTAACACAAACGATGTTGTCATTACAAGATTACACGATATTATGCAATGATAGTAATAATGATCGATGATACATGCGTGTGTTGGGGCCAAAGCATGTATTTCATTAAGAATGGCGCCCTGATCAAGCATAGGCTAATTTCGATTTTATCTGAGCAATTGCTGCCTATAAGCAAATGGTTTAATTAAAGATGCAGGGGATCAAGTGTGTTGGAAGCGCGCGAGCAACCTCTAGATAATAGGATTTGTATTGGAGGGGATGTCATTTTTAATAACAGCTTCTGCTGGTAATAAAAATAATACTAATAATGATCCTTGTGAGATGTTGAAAGCGCGAATCGCAAGCTGAAACTAGTAGACATTTCATGTAACAAGACGTGAAGTGAGCATTCGGAGCATTTTTTTTGTAATCGTGAGAAATATGTGTATCTTTCTAAAGAATTAATGCGAGGGCGAGCTGTAATTTGTTGAAATACTGACCTGGGGCCCGTTGCATGAAACTTTTCCCTGAGAAAACTCAGGTTGTTTTTACAGAAGTTTTTGCCCTGTGCTAAAGTCAATGGCGGAAATCAGACTAACCTTATAGTTTTTAATTTGTTACCAGAGTTTTCTCAGGTAAAAAGTTTTATGCAACAGGCTTCAGAAAGTAATCTTTTAAGGACTGCATTTAGTGACTCATGAATAGAATATAGATATCTCACGAACTAAATAATGAGAGCGCGAACCGCAAGCTTAAAATTTGTGATATTCCAACCTGAAAACTGGACTTCTTTTTTTTTGTAACCAGGAATAGAATGAGTTCCTCAATAAACAATACTTGATGCGAGCGAGAAACGTGAGCCAAATTTTTCCGATTTTCAAACCTGAAAACTGGACATTCTACGTGTTCTAAGAATTCTTGTAAAAAAATAATAATAGCTGGGAGAATAGTTTTCAGAACTGAAGTGGCTTCCCTGGGCAAATGATATCTATATCAATATTATCATTCTAGGCCCACATGAAATTTTCAAAAGTTTGAGCACGTGATTCGCTCGCAACATCTCACAAGGATGCCCTTTTAACAGTAATTGACCAAAAAGGCGAATTTTACATCTTCAGATTTGACTTTTCCCCCAAACCGCTTGCTCTCTACGCTCGCAGAAATGAAACGTAAATATATAACTTTAGTGATCACTTAAAAATTTGTGCTCAATTTAGTTACTACAAAACACACAACCTCTTTACACAGATGATAATCTAATGGTGAAAATATCCGTTTGCACCAAATTGCCCCTATTGGCCCCCTTTTTTTGCTTTGCCCCCCCCAAAAAAAAATAATACGTTCCGCCGCCATTGGTTAAAACACGCATCGTCTTCATGGCTAACTGCAAAAAGTTCTTAAAATGTCCCCTTTAGATCAGGTCAGAGCTTATATATTTAAAAATTCTGTTCGCGCTTCTTGCTAGCAGTTATTATCTAAATTTAGTTACATAGGCATCTCGCTTTGAAGATCACAAATGTATAGTGACTGCACTTCGGAGTGCTGATTTGCACTTCAGTTTTTAGAGTGTAGGACTACCCTTTCAAAGAAACAAAAAAAATCAACTTTAAACTGCCGATCAAGGAAAATATGGCTAAAAAAATTGCCCTCCTCTATTTGACGAAAGTTGGATCCGCCGGGAGGGAGGCAGGGGGCATCAAAATGAAATAAAAAAAAACTGGGGAATTAATATTTTCCAAAATGGGAAAGTACCTTTTTCAAAAATAAATATGCCGTTTTTCATGTTTTTTTCGAAATAAAATACTCTTTTTAAAGTATACAAGTTAAGTTAAGTTTTCAGGCTGGAATTTTGAAAAATTTCAGCTTGCGCTTCGCACTCTCATTCGATTGGTGAAATATGCATCCTAAAGAGGTCACTAAATGCTTTCTTTAACAGGTTCCTTTTCTGGTCAGTATGTTTAAAGCTCGCGTTTTGCGCTCGTGTTAATTCTTTAGTTAGATGCACATCTTTTTAATGACAGCAGAAATCTGCTCGGATTTTAAAAAACTAATTTTCATTTTTTATTGAAATAACCTAAAGTTTTAGCTTGTGATTCACGCTAGCAACACCTCGCAATAATGCCATTTAAAGAATAATTGACCACAAAAAAAAACGTTATACAACTTCACCTTTGAATTTGTTTTACCAAGCCGTTCGCTCATTATAATATCTCCCGAAAAATAAAGCCTAAATATACATTTTGCCATAATAAGAAGTCACTTCGAAAAAGTTTTTCTCTACTTAATCACTATCAAACACACAATGACTTCAAGCAGATGATAGTCTTAAGGTGAAAATATGACCAAAGTGCCCATTTTGACGTATGAGTTTCATTTGTTGGCTTTACCCCTAACGAAAATTCGTTCGGCCGCCCTTGCCTTCCCATCCTCATATGATAATTGAACGGCAACAGTGTCCCCCGCCCCCCTCCCCTTGCCTCTGCCTCTGCTTTCCCGGTTTTCATTTTTTCGGATTAACGAACCTTATTTTGTTTTCGGATTAACGAACCTTATGTTGCTTTCGGATTAACGAACCTTATTTTGTTTTCGGATTAACGAACCTTATGTTGTTTTCGGATTAACGAACCTTATTTCGTTTTCGGATTAACGAACCTTCGGAAAAACGAACCTTATTTCGTTTTCGGATCAACGAACCTTCGGAATAACGAACCTTTTTTCGTTTTCGGATTAACGAACCTTCGGAACAACGAACCTCATTTCGTTTTCGGATTGACGAACCTTCGGAACAACGAACCTTATTTCGTTTTCGGATTATCGAACCTTCGGAACAACGAACCTCATTTCGTTTTCGGATTAACGAACCTTCGGAACAACGAACCTTATTTCGTTTTCGGATTATCGAACCTTCGGAATAACGAATCGTCGGAATTACGCCACAAATGTTCGGATTAACGAACCCTTTTTCGTTTTCGGATTAACGAACATCGAGGTATAGGCAATTTACGTGTTTCGGAATTACGAACCTTCGGAATAAAGAACCTTCGGAATTACGAAGCTTCGGAATTACGAAGTGTAACCCTTATGGTCCGTGTCTTCTGTCTTCCCTCTCTCTCGGAAAAAAATAGGTGCATGGTTTGGGATTTTTATAGGTACAAAGTCACTTGAAAATTTTGCAATCTTCGAATTCTTCAATACCTCTGCGAAAGTTGCGCAAAATCAAGCCTCGCCTTTCTTTTATACCATAATGTAATTTGATTTGTACAGACGTGAATCAATCAGATATGATTCTTTATGTGATTGAATAGACAAATAACATCATCATAACGGAGGTTCGAATCATGCATTAAAGGCTGACAGCATTATTGGACCATGGTCCGTGATCATGTGATTGGTAGCATTGTCAAATCAAAGCGAACTTTTAGTTCCACATCCTATACAACGATATGAAAACTTATACTTCAGACAGTGAATTGATTTGAGAACTTATTTGCAATGTTTGTGACCCTTTATAACTCGACCTGCGCTTCGTTCGCAACCATTCGACGTTGAGATAATCCATGGGCGGAAATCCCAGGGGACAGGGGGGGGGACGTGTCCCCCCTACCAAAAATAGTAAAATACTATTTTAGGTCTTTTATGATGGAAAAAAATACATCACTTCAAGGGGAAGTTCACCCTGAAGAAAACTTTGTTGTAAAAATAGCAGAAAAAATAGTAAAAAAATATTGGTGAAGGTTTGAGGAAGATCCGTTAAAGAGTAACAAAGTTATTAGAGTTCAAAGTTTTGGATTTGTGACGTCATAAACGAGCAGCTGCCCCATGTGTTATGTAATATAAAATGCATGAATTTCAAATTTTGTATGGTTCCTGATGACTTAATTTTGTTTTCTATTCATGATCGGGTGTGAAATAATTTGTCTATTGATATACAAAAGGTACAGTGAAAACCATTCTCAATTTTTGGAAAAAAATGACATCTCATTGATTTTTTACCATTCGCTATGTAGGAATGCTGCTTGCATATGACGTCACAGATCAAATAATTGAAATTCTAATAACTTTTAATTATTTGATGAATTTTTCTCAAACCTTCGGCAATATTTTTTATTATTTTTTCTGCTATTTTTACAATAAACTTTTTTCTCAGGGTGAACTTCCCCTTTAAGTAACATTGGGAGATAACCTTTTTTTTTTGGGGGGGGGCGGGGCAGATTTCCGCCCATGAGATAGACTCTTGAAGTCGAAATTTTTGTAGCATGATATTCCTGATGACTTAATTTTGTTTTCTATTCATGATCAGGTGTGAAATGATTTGTCTATTGATATACAAAAGGTACAGTGAAAACCATTCTCAATTTTTGGAAAAAATGACATCTCATTGATTTTTTACCATTCGCTATGTAGGAATGCTGCTTGCATATGACGTCACAGATCAAATAATTGAAATTCTAATAACTTTTTAATTATTTGATGAATTTTTCTCAAACCTTCGGCAATATTTTTTATTATTTTTTCTGCTATTTTTACAATAAACTTTTTTCTCAGGGTGAACTTCCCCTTTAAGTAACATTGGGAGATAACCTTTTTTTTGGGGGGGGGGGGCAGATTTCCGCCCATGAGATAAACTCTTGAAGTCGAAATTTTTGTAGCATGATATTGCAATTATTCTTGTAGAAGCTATATTCAGAACAATTTGAACTGTTATTACGTGCATTAATGGCAGTGTTAGTAGACAACCGCAAGTTGCGGAAAGAGGATTTTTGGCAGACGATACGAAGTACTTGTACCAAATGTTGCCAATCCTCGTATCCCGCTGTTCTATAATTTGCGCCTGCTGTCCGAAAAACAGTGCAGTTTGGGGGAAATTTGGAGAAATTATATGATTGACATTTAACCAAATCTGGAATGGGGATCGCAAGTTATGGACGGCTTCAAGTTCAATAGTGATGTTAGGTCTGTTTGTATTTACACATTGGTGGATCTAGGTTTGACAAGAAAGGGAGGGGGCATTACGGGCAACGTTCCGTGACAAGAGGAAAAAATGGGATGATTTTTCTAGAATAATATTTTTGAAAAAGCCAAAGAAAAGAGTCATAACCCAAATCACAAACTTGTACTTTTTTCTTCAAAACTCTACCTTTACTTACTACGAGGGGAAAGAACAAAGCAAGATTACTTAACCTTAAGAAGTCGGGTTATTTCAATTACGTTTCGTGCAACAAAAATTAAAGTATTCATGTATTACCGAAAAGGGACCTAGTTGTTTTCTATTAAGTTTAAATAGAATACATGCCTCATGAAGTTTTTTGTTAATGATTACGATAAGATGTAGCGGTTTCTCATTCCTTCTGTCAACTATATCACCAGAAACATCTATGTAAAACATTTCCTTAACCCAAGCGTGCCTTGAATGCAGGATTTCATGAATCTAAACGAATTCCATCACCCGGCACATTATGTATAGAAAATCTTAAGAGAACTTATAAGGAGAAAACTAAATAAATGGTCTACAGTTATCGTGATTAGGGGTTATCAAGGTCTCAAACTTTGATTATCTCTTTTTGAAAATTTACATATCATCCCAGCAGAAGCCACTGTTGTGCATTTCCCCATTTGAATCATTCTAAAATACTGCACCTTATATACAGTAATATCCTATTCAAACTATGATGCAAAAAAAAAAACAGGAAAAATACACATGGAGAAAACGATCTGCTGAAGAATATACGAAGGAGCGCTCATAAAGAGAGCACATTATACAAAGTATAATTTGGCATGAACAGCGTATAAGAAAAATATCCCTTGTTCAGACACCTGAAGGTCCAATGACCCCACACTTATCATGATTTCTTTTTCTTTCTTCTTTTTTTTGTATGGTGATAATGTGTCTTCAACCTCTAAGGTATCTTACGAGTGTGATTTTATACCCGTTGTTTCCTTACCACCTAAAAGATGAAACACTTCTTAAACCCTCATTTGGAGTCCTTAAAATAGCATCAGGTGATATGGTCTTCATCTACCTCAGAAACCAAGCTTTAAACCACATCAAAACCAGAACATTACTGACTCATGGTTTCCAACGGAAAAAAATATATTCTCCATATTTCGTAAAGCACCTTTATGGACAGAGACTGCGTTCATTGTCATAATATATTTTTGACGTCTCGTGCATTTTCTTGTCGACCTACCAAATCCGATTGTAGCACAATCATTACCATCTTCTGCGAGGGTCAGTTAGATACAGAACTTTCAAATCTGTGTTCAATTAATTCTCATATCAATATGGAATCACAATCTTTATCTTCTTGATAAATTCTTTCTCAAATATTAAAAATTAATTTAAAACATGTTCTCGTTGAAATCTTTGCAAAGAACCATGAAGAGTCATAAGCGAATGAGCATCACTGCTGGGTTCGAACCCCAGACCTTGCATCCTGGTCCACCATCTCTAGTCCTTATCTGAGACGTCTCATTATTCATCATGATAATTATTTTTATCTAAAACACGCAATTACCTGCAAACAGATCACGTTGTTATTGAGAAATACACTTATGGTGCTTCACTCAATACCTTATGATGATGAGAATCGGACAACATCAATCATTTTCTAGGAAACATTTGTTCTCTGCGTTGGCGATGCCCCCTCTGTTTCGTCGAAAAGCAATCTGAAATAGGTTCTTGTGACGTATTGAATATTGACAACTGTTAGCTGCATGGTATCAGATTTTCAGGATAACAGAGAGTGCTTCTGAGAATATCGTCATGCTAAATTCATTATTTTTTTATGAGTATTTGTAAAAAAAAAATAACATTGACTACCGAAAATGTGCTGAATTCTATTAAAAAGTGTTACACCAGGATGACTGACAAGTTTGCTTCCTTCATAAATCCTAAAGATAAAATATGATTTTTTTTTCGTTTATCTATTTTAAAGCAATTAAAACTATATGTATATCCTTTCGTGAAAGATTGATATACTGTAGATGAAGGCCTACATGGTTTCATAATTATGGTAGGGGTGCAGTAGATCTTGCTTGAAGGATCTACTTAAAGGACAAGTCCACCCCAACAAAAACTTGATTTGAATAAAAAGAGAAAAATTCAACAAGCATAACACTGAAAATTTCATCAAAATCAGATGTAAAATAAGAAAGTTATGGCATTTTAAAGTTTCGCTTATTTTCGACAAAATAGTTATATGAACGAGCCAGTTACATCCAAATGAGAAAGTTGATGACATCACTCACTCACTATTTCTTTTGTATTTTATTATATGAAATATTTTTGATTTCTCGTCATTGTCATGTGAAATGAAGTTTCATTCCTCCTGAACACGTGGAATTCCATTATTTTAACATTTTGTGCTTCAGGCAAGGAGGTCCTAATCGTCAAATTCGTAAAAATTGAAATATTGTATAATTCAAACAATAAAAAACAAAAGAAATAGTGAGTGAGTGACATCATCGACTATCTCATTTGGATGTAAATGGCACGTTCATATAACTATTTTGTTGAAAATAAGCGAAACTTTGAAATGTCATAACTTTCTTATTTTACATCCGATTTTGATGAAATTTTCAGCATTGGGCTTGCCTGATTTTTCTCTATTGATTCAAATCAACATTTTTCTGAGGTGGACTTGACCTTTAAATGTAGACTCATGCATATATTTACATTCATATAGCAAAGAAACAATATTCATGCACGATCAATGATGTTGTAGTGACACCAAAAACCCTATGCAAGCAAGAAGACACTCTCCCTATTTCATCTACTCTTGCTTCTCTATTTTCCTACTTTATGTCTAGACATGCTAGAAATAAGATTATATTGCAAATGATGCATACCTGTATAAGAGTGGTGTTTGTTCAACATGTCGGTTAGGATTCAGACAGCAGAATTGAAACGTCTTCATTTCAAAGCATATACCGCTCTTCTGACCCTATTTTCGACCTTTTTACCATTATTGTAAACCTCTTTGAAGATCGGTGATTACTTCTGACAAGAAGATTCCAGAAAATCTTATCCTTAGCTTAGGATATTCCCTCTACACCTGGCTGTTCTTTCAACCTATGACAAGACAATGTATGAAGTGAGCACAAACTCTGTCTCAAAATACATAAGCCTCATCGTCCATAAATACACCCATGTTCATGTATATTGTTACACTGTTTTATTTCCTCGTAAGCATGGTCTCATTTGGTCTCATAATGGTCTAATTTGGCTTGGCTTCAACAGTAATTATTGTAGAAACTATTTGATGATTACAGTTATCAAACTACTTTTTTCATTTCACATGAATGTGTAGTAAAATCACTGTAGTGAGCTTTACATTATAATGCTGATGAATTTGTATCAGATCGTTACGAGCATTGTGTGCAGTATACAGTTACATCGTCACTTATACCAGTAATCTTCTTAAAACTTTTAAGGGAAAACGACTAATGCACTGATTGAGAATATAATAGATCTTGAATTATCTCATTTTGAGCTGAGCTTATTTCATGCAGAGTAAATATATTGCATTCTAACAAAAACATTCTCATGATTTAAAAGCATTCTCCCTACGGCGATGCATTAATCATTCAGATGAAGTAAGACCCTTATAAAGAATTATACCTGTGATATACTGCGAATCTTCCATTCAAGAAAGGAATCTTAGTTGATATCTAAATTCACCAGGGAGAACACCTGCAAATCTAGTTACAAAATTATGAAGGATATTGTAAAATACAATTTAGATGCAAGTGTGTTTAACCACCTTGTCAATTGAGAGAACAATACTCAATCAACTTTGAGGGTTAAAAGACAAGATGTTGAGTGGATAACTGCGTTCTTTCTTTTCTATCCAATCCGCATAAATTAGATTTTATGAGATAAAACAAAATTACATCCTAATCAGAATGGTACAGCGAGACAGCACCAGAAAGGGATTGATGGAATAATGGCCACAAAAGGCCACGATGCATTTACATTTAGCGACATAAGTAAATCCAATCACACTCCATGGGTTATCTGTACAATCAACATATCAATTTAATAGTGACATAAATCACATGATTCCCAATTTTGATATGGATCTTTAGAGATCATCAAGGTGGCATGCCATTTTTTTGGTCTCATTCTGATGTAAAAGGTTATACCAATCTCTAAATCCAATCATTTCGTTACAGTAATAATCATACAAGACAAAAAGTCGAACTGTCGATCCAATTTCTTATCAAACGTATCCATGCTTTGAAATTAAAAGCGGTGGACGAATATTCAAGGTAAATTTTCAAACGCTTTTTAAAGAACGAACGCTGAGCCGATACCTCATACCGATCCGTCATTTTCTCGCTTTCAAAAGACCGCCATAAAACAGCGCAAGGTTTCGGTCTTTAGAATACCTTTACCTCTTATATTATCCTTTCCTTTGGAAACGGGAGGCTCAAAGGAAGGGCATGTCATACCCTGGGGACCTCTCAAAGAAATTAATTTAGAGGTGTAAGCAATCAAATACACATCAACGTTTATTACGCCTTAATTAGATGGCGCAGTTATCGGCACTGCCGTTTTGTTGAAGACGACAATGAAAAAGGGCGCGCTGCTGACGAAAATCATCTTCAAAGATCGTTATCCTACAAAATTGTTTGGAATCTGAAATTACCAAGCTCGGTCTTTTTCGTGATCAAACACAATTGAGGCTAGCGGTATTTTTCTTTGCATTAAAACATGGTGTGTGTGTTACTATTCTCTCTGGTTCATCAATCATTTGAAGGTATCACAAGGCTTAAATCTGCCAAATTGAATCGGTTGAAATTGTCATTTTGTCGTGATTACTTCCAAAATGGTTTGACAATTTATCACCGCGATATTGATCTTTTTGATATCCTATTGAATGTTTGTAACAGACTTTATTTTGTAAATGCATCACGTTCAATCTTTTTCTCACCTGTACGTCGAACCTGAAGGTTTTCTCAATTTCAAAAGAGACTTTAACTGCATTTGCCATTCCCTCAATAGAGGTCAACGAATTGCAGGCATACAATATATTATTCGATGCCAAGATTCTAAACAAAATACATTTTCGTATAATGTAATTGAAATATCTTCAATAAACAGTATATTCATTTTCATCGTTGAAACAAAACGATATATGGGAAATTAAGATCTATATAATAAATTTACCTTAGTCTGATGTATAATCAAATATCCACACATGGCCCACTGCCATACGATTTTTGTGGTTGTCTGTCCTTTATTTTTCGTCTTTTTTTTAAAAGCTTTGTGATGAACTTGAGTAACCCCCATGCGTATCTGCGTGAAACCAGAAACTAAAGGAGAGAGAAAAAAAATGACTGCTTAAACTTTCTATATTTGTCACACAGGATTTATTTATAGCAGATATACCTACAGAAGAAAAAAGAAAGAAAGAAGAAACACTTCCGGCTTGGGAAAGTTCTCATCGTCCACAAGGCACTAATTTATATGGATACAAAGATTGCACTGTACTTATCGTAACCTACATTTTCTCACTCATGTCTAAATTTAGTGACGTAGAGGAGAAAGTGGTTTTGGAACGCCATATGATCCAATTGACCAGTGGTTAAGAGTGAATAAGAGGGAGGGGTGCATGGTAGGGGTGCATGGATCGGGGATACTGTGGTAGAGCCCCCATACAGAGTAAAATGATCGGCCAAACCAGATTTAAGGATATGAACACAGTTTGATACAAGTGTGAGTGTTTTAAATGCACCTACTTCATGTTTAGCAGTGCTGCATATAATATTTGCATAAATAGGCTTCGGTATTGGGGAGACACTTTTGAATGAAAAAGAAATCAAATAAAAAAAAATGGCCTTCTCATGCAGCTGTAAACCGAGGGAAAATTACTTCGAGTGGGCACGAAAATCATCTAAAAAGATATTTATTGATACTCAGCATAAACAATTTTTGTTCAAATTTTTAAAAAGTACATTGTAAACACCACACATGTCCACCCCGTTGATAAACAAATAAGAGACTCTGCAATAATTGGGATCTAATTTAGTGAAAAATGGACAAAAGATGTCATCATTAAGAATATAATGAGTTTAAATAATGTAATAACTTAAAATGAAAGAGAGGCGAAGAGAAATGCGGGGGAGGAAAGCACAGTGAAGGTTATTGTGGAATGTGTTAAAGATATTTTTGAAGAAGTAAAAATATATTTGTAGCTGAGAAGTGATAACATTGAATTTGTCTGAATTGATTAAAACTTTAAAAGAGACGGAATAAGAAACCATAAAGCAATAAGCACCCTAACATTATCAACCAAATATCGACATCACATGCACTGATTGACGAGAGATGGCGTCGTTCTATGTCTTGAAGAACGCTAATCCTTAATTTTAGATAGCGCTTCTCAGCCTTTTTTTTACTCGAGGACCACTTTGACTCCCAGATTTTTTTCGAGGCCCACCCCCCACCTACAAAAATTTTAAGAAAACGTCCATTTTGATGAAAAAATGTTTCGTGAAATTTGAATACAAAGCTCTGAAGTACATTGGAAACAAACTTTTTGAGAACTAATCTGCATTCGCAAATGTCCGGTAATTGGGCGACAACGATATGCATTATAGTGTGCATATGCATGCTTTGCAACATGCATGACACCTAAGCGTGTTTTAGTTTTGTTTGACCCGCGTAGACTGATCGGACATACCATGTTCGGACAGGTCTGTGAAATATACTACAGTTTTTTTCCTATTCCCCCCCGAGCTTCTTGCGGCCCACCTGAGAGAGCTTCGCTGCCCACCCCAGGGCCCACCTTTTTTGAGAAGCGCTGCTTTAGATCTTTATTTTTACCAGTGCAAAGCTAAGAAAAGTTGGAAGGTAACTGATAATCGATTGATAACATTACTTAAATCATATTTCAAGACTTTACTCATCAGCTCTCCTTACAATATTATTAAAAAGAAAAATATTTTGTTTGCACTTTTACAGGTAGAAATATCGTATATAGGGGCCTACTAAAATTTGAATGTAATTTTACCATGTTGATACTCTATCATCACTTCATTCTACTTCTAGATAAACAGTACCAAAAATGCACAATATAAAGCATCACATGTGTTGACCAGTATATACTTGCTTACTTTGTTTTCTCCCATCACATGTTGAACACATGTTGGTTTTCTTGTTCCCATGTATCTATATGGTCTATAAAGCACACATTGTATTGTACCCCTACTGGACAGACCACAGTGTGGCACAGTGTGAACACGGTTCACTATACGTTAAAGGCTTGGGCCCACTGCACTTACGGATGGAGAGAGGATGTAAAACGGAAAATCCGTTTGAAAACGTTTGTATCCGTGTTCATACGCTCCATATCCACCAAGCACTGCTCCGTCCACTGTGATTTCTGTTTCACTCGATTTTCTATAATGCCATAATTATTAAATTGTTCAGTGTTTTCATCAGTGAATAAATTATACAGTTAGCAGTTTTATAATTAGTAACTGTTTCCTTTTGATAACTTAAAATATTTTAGTTTGATTCATATTATAAGTAGCAATATCTTTGACTTAGATTTTGACTTTATTTTCATGTATTATATGATGATATATATTGTTCTTTATGTTTTCATCAGGTCATTGATGAAAAACAGTTTTATGCTGATCTTTTGAACCTGAATAAATATGTTCTATTAAATAAACAAATAAATAAATTTCATTTGTCCGTTGTCTGGAGCGGATGAAAACGGATGAAGCCACCCCGAAATTGTGCTTGTCCGCTGTATCCGTTATGAATATGTTTTGTGTCCGTCGGCCAGTGGGACCAGTGTAAGACAGTTAATAAATTGGGGCGTAATGCATGCGGCGACTATTTTTCACACTGTGTCACATTAAGCCACACTCTGTTATTTAGGGATATGCACAATTTTTATCTTCAATGGAATAAACTTCATTGTCAATATTTCGGTTTTATTTCATAGCAAGAACACTGATTTTGCTCCATAATTACTATAATAATTGTTTACATTACAGGCGTGCATGTATCATTGACTGACTGTATACTTATCATTATGTGTGGGAGAGGAGTCGCATGTGACAGTATGAAGCCTATATTTTGAGCAAATATTAACGCGTGTAGGCCTATATGCCCACGCTAAAAGTGTCAAGTTTCAATGTCAATTGAAAAATAAAAAGGCGTGAAATAGCTACCACTGATACCGCAAAATCCAAAATAGATGAAAACAGATGAAAACAAAATGTGATCAAAAGATCAATGAACTATAGTTATAGATGTAATCTTTGATGTTTGCAGACAGACAATACGGACTTCTTTTTTTTCATGTACCAGTACCGAAAAAAATATTTATACTATGTTAATGTACACATCAAAAACTGTGGTGTTAACCGGTGTACATAGAGGACCACACCAGTTATTTTACACCGTTGTTAAATTGGTGGTGTTAGTTTTACACCTATAGGTGTTATTACAACACCTTTGGTTGTTACATTTACACTCTTTGGTGTTAGGTTCAATCTTTAGGGTGTAATTTTAACACCTCAGGGTGTGGTCCTCTATTAACACCAAAGTTTTTATAGTGTATGTTGACCCTGAAAGATCAATCGGTCTGTCAATACCCAAGTTTTTCCAAAAAGTGCTTAAAATAACTTGAAATAAACGGAGATTATATATTTCAAAGAAGACCGAAAGAAAATTTGATGTAGTCAATAAGAGAAAAACACGAAATCATATATAGTTCAGTCAGATTAAAGGAGAATACTTACAGAATACCTAGTATAGAATACTTACAGAACTAAAAGATATTGCATTAAAACAAGAAACAATAGAAATGAAAATATTACATTGAGTATTATAATGAGTATTGGTCACCCATTAATTTGAAGCAGAACAACGTGTGCTTGTCTTTCCATTTGAATGTAAAGGGTTATAGGGTAGAATGGTATGATGTCTATCAATTAAGCAACGGGAGGTATTAGAGAATGGTTCTCATGGGAAAACTGAGACTTTTAATTGCTCTCAACAGTAATGACTTTCAAACAACTAATGACGTCATCATTTGTAATTGAAGGGTTAATTTTGTTTGATAGACAGAAATGATTGGCTGCGAACCATACTATGTTTTTTATTATTATTTTATTTTCCTTTGATGGGTGCCTGTGCTTATCCGCGAAAGCTGCTATGTATAAAAAAGCATAATGCTATACTAAAATAAATCTATCTATAAATTTATATTTTTCGTTACAGCAGTGAATAAAACACAGTCACCGTGGCTTCAAACTAGGTAACATGAAGAGATATAATAGACCTTTTAAAGTGATGCATAATTAGTTAAACTCAATTGTCAAAAGCTGCTTAAGAAGTTTGATTTCAATAATATAAAATTTCACTTGAAGTTATAAAACATATATAAATATTTTTTTTAAATCATGGTTTACATGTATACAATATTCAAAATATTCTGTCATATTTCTCAAATGCTGACACACCTCGCATGTAAGTCATGTAGTGTTAACAATAAGATAGATTTTGAAAATCTTATAGAATAATACACACTTATTTATCTTTTCAGTAAAGGGAAAAATACATGAGCATGGAGGACTGAAAATGTTCATGGTGTAGACGTTGAAAAATTCTGTAAATCGTTACAAGAAAGTGGAAGCACAGAAGTAGGCCTATATGGTGTTTTAGTGAAAATTGTAAGTAGGTGGGGTAAAAATATCCATCAAGAATAATTGATCTTCTTTCAATCTCGCCTCTTGGCGAGTTTGGGATCTATTGTTTTGTAATAGTTTGAGTTTTCAGGGAGAAAGGTGTGAATAACTGGATCATGGGGGCTTGGGTATTATGTTTGGAAAAGATTTGGAAGGATAAATGTCTTTTTCACGTCGCAGAGTGATTGGATGAAATTGTTAAATGCTCATTGAATCGACATGAGGCCTGGAGCAATGCCTTTAACAGATGCCCTGTAAGGTTTTCCGTTCCATAAACGAAATCAGAAATGAGACATGGTCATTCATCAATAACCGGTCCGCTTTAACATTATTTTTGTGTAATATTCATTGATTAATGCTTGATTTGCTTTCTACTACAGAAAGAAGAGAAAGAAGACAGAACGGAACCCTCCTGCTATTAAAGTGGAATGAAACCTTTGGAACAAGTAGGCGTGTGTCGAAACAGAAAAATCAAAGAATACAAGAACAATGAAAGTTTGAGGAAAATTTGATACATAATGAGAAAGTTATGAGCATTTGAATATTGCAGTCACTAATGCTAAGGAGATCCTCCCATTGGCAATGCGACAAGGATGTGTGATGTCACATGTGAACAACATTCCCTTTGATGGACTATAAAATACCCTCAAAATGTCTCTTTTTGCTTTTTCTTTTGGTGATACAAACTCTTTATCCATGATGTATTCTTTAAAAATCTGTATTACATGCCCTCCTATAGAAAGAACACATTATCTATTGATAGATGTGATAAAGGAGACAATTAAGTGAAATATATACTAAAGTAGTGGGGAGAGTTGTTCACAAGTGACATCACACATATTTGTCGCATTGCCAATTTGAGGATCTCCATAGCATAAGTGATCGCAATATTCAAATGCTCATAACTTTCTCATTATTTGTCCGATTTTTCTCAAACTTTCGTTGATCTCTTTCTTTGATTTTTCTGTTTTCACACAAGATATCTTGTTCCAAAGGTTTCATTCTCCATTAATGTTCAAATAACGTGAACTGCAGAATGTTAAGTAACATTAATCAGATAAGTTTATTGTCTGCCCCTTTCACTTTTACTTTACATGTCGAACTATCAGTTTAATTTCTTTGTTAATTCATGCAGTACAGTTCCTGACAAGATTTGCCGCAAAAGAGAATAAACCACAGACAGATTGTTATCTTCTGCTCAATTGAATCACTCTCTTGGCTTAATGTGTAAAGAAAGTGATGGTTCCATGACTTGTAATATATATAAAAATAACGATCCATCGTATAACTTATACCTCTTCTGTAAAACAGCGATAACTCATAATACGGATGTAAATGTGGACGTTATCTATTGATAATTTTTTTTCACTTGATTTGATATTAACATAACAATGATAACAACTGACTTCAAGTTGTAAAACTTGTATTGAAAATGCCTTTATCCATCAATTTACATAATATTTCGTATTTTAAACACAGCAGTCCATTGGTCATGTTACGAGGAGCCAAAACTATTAAGAGGACAGACATGAGGTAGGGGCGACATTTCTAAGAAGCTGAGTGCGAGCGAAGAAAGCAAACAATCTTTTATCTACATTTATTTAAATACAAAAATATAATTTTGTGATATCTTTGGACATCAGTTTCAGAAATATTCCACTCGTTTTCTTTTATCTTTTATTCCCTTTCTTCCTTTTTTTTCCTCAGTCGTGTAACTTCAGGGGCCCATGGCCCCCTTCCATCTGTACGTCATTGGGGTAGCCGCATCAGTAGTAAAATACTGCTTCACTTTGGAGGCTGTATACTATATCGAAAAACTTAATGTTAGAAATCATTAACGATTTGAATTTATGTAATAGGTATATCATGAATAGAGTGTCCCGTCTCTGAAAAATAACGTTCTAATGAAGGAATACATTCTCTTTTCTCTATCTCTGGAATCCAGTTACAAGTCGTGTATTTTCGTTTGTTTTGTAGTTACTGCTTAATGTCACAATACTCAAACTAAGGATGGAGGTTTGTTCATTTTCAAATATCATTCAAAAATCCTCACAATAGTTTGGATATAGTACATCTTCTTTGAGATTACTTGCAAATGAGTCTGGCCATGGAAAGAAAGTAAGATTTGTGGCGTCGTGAAGCGAAACCGCAGAGCCTTTGGGCGCCGAGACGTAGGCAGAGTGAATCGACACACCCTATGCTCCAATAATGTCATGATCAGATATCTCTTCAAGTTATCTTTATCTCTTCAATTTATCTTAATTTTACGATGAAGAAGCTGGAGAAAGGAACGAACTTGGGAATGTTAGTAGGGGATACATGGCCATGACTACCTGGGTATGCAAACCAACAGGAAGTATATAGCTGGAATATTGTGATTGAATTATTGATTGTACTGAGCTCTCGTAAAACAATAGATAGCTACCTCAACTTACCCTCAAAGCATAGTACGAGAATAGGTAAGCCTTTATATTAATTTTGTTTAGATATCATCATCTGATATATATATATTTGGCGAAAACAGATTTTTTTTCCACTCTCAGACTGGTGACGATACTAAACAACCCGTATTGTGATCTAAATGCTTTCAAAACCCTTTTAATAAATGTTGAAGAGGGGTTTCACCGTTTTCTATGTACTTGAAAATTAAGTGAAAATGACTTGACAATATATTTCAAAATATATCAACAATTTCTGTTATACTTTTTATCGATTAGCACCAAGTTACTGCACGCAGAAAACCAATTTGTGTAAAGCTAACATTACATGGTCGTAGGTTTTGTGCAAGTTAAGGGGTAATGGATTAAAATTGCAACTAAATAATATATCGGAATCCGATTTTCAACCTGCGTTCAAACGTTAACGAAGGCAAACACATAAAATCAAAACATATTTAGTGACACTGCCAACTAAACATTATTTTGAAGGTAAATGGAATTGACCAGGCAGAAATCATTTGAAATAATATTGATAAAATTCATGAACACTATAGAGACCACCATCATGATAAATGTGGTGATTATATTGATATGAAACTATCACGTGACTATACACATTGGGTTACAAAGAAAATCGTTAAAAAAGGTAAATAAAAAACTTTTTGACCAATGCTTGGCGTATTCAACCTCACTTACTACCGTGTTTTGAAAATGAATATAGGCCTTGGCGGAAATCCGGGGGACCCCCTACCCAAAATAGAAGGCGGGACACAATATAAAATGTACCATGCCTACTATTTTTGGTATTTTATGATGGAAAAAAATACATCATTAAAAATCGAAATAAAACGTGTATTTTTGTCGAAATGGCGTTACATTTGGGGGTGATAACCCTTTTCTTTTTCTTTTTTTTTTTCGCTTGTCGAACTTTCCAGACCCTGGTCCCCGTACCTTTGGGGAGAGATTTCCGCCCTTGAATATAGGTAATCCTGATTAAAATCACTCAAAGCATGATGTTATAGGCCAACTATTAAATATTCATAAATAATCCCATGTTTTAATCAGGAAACCATAGTTCTGAAGACGTCTGCGTTGCATCTCTTTGATAAAGGCAATTTTATTGATCCATTTCTTTCTTAGGGAAGAAGTATGGATTTTGATGGAGTACTTAACGAGGAAAGGCGCTTCGCCTCACACTCTGTTAGCATCGATCTCTCATCCCGTCTCCTCCCAGAGCCGCCGGCGAGTGATCATCTTCGAATCGCCTCATATGCCTGCAAGCGTTTCGGTATTGAGTATAAACAAAATTCCAAGCACGTACGACATTTGCCGCGTAGAACTTGACAAAAGTATTTTTATTGACAATTTAACAAATTTAATTTATCAAATTATGCAAATTTAATTTTTAAAATTATGCAAATTATCATGTGCCTTAATAGTGGGATAACGATTAGACATTGTATTGAGAGCTTCAGGTATAAAGGTATATCCCTTATTGTTGACGAATGAGTCCTGTATAGCATTTCAAAACAGAATCATTGGTATGTAAATAGTGTTGATTTTTCGTCTTGATGAAAATATTGGGATGGAGAAATAATCTGAAACTAAGGTAGAATCCACAATACAATAATTTGACATTAATATGACCCCCTCATTATACTTGAGGAAAACCAGATACACAGGAAATTTAAGGTTGATTTCTTTTCTGTCGATAAATTTCGTCTTCAGGCTGGAAGATTAACTATATATTAGTTAATAATCTTATAAAGCGAATATGCCTCTGTCAAATCTAGAAGAGTGATGATTAAACCCCTAAATACATGAAACATTACCTTGTTTGTTATCCATGATGCAGAATTTTGATCATTGTAGTCTTTCTATATATACGTCCCAAGATATGAGGACTAATTTCTGATTCAATTTTATTCAGCATTCGTCTGTCAAGAAACAAACAAAGTTATTAAAATATGTTTTCCAGCATTCCTGGGGAGCGTTTCATCAACATTTTTGTCCGACAAGTTGTCAGATCTGACATCTTTCCTTGATTTTGATTGGCTGAGAGGCAGTGTTACTATGGTAACTGTCGGATGAAATAGGACTTGTCGGATAAAACGTCCGACAAGTCCTTTCATGAAACGCTCCCCTGTTGTTTAAACATAACTAACATGTACAAGATTTCAAATTGCTTTCTAAAAACGAATTTATCAAGACTATCATAAAGCACATGGTAATATGACAAGAGATCTACTGTATGATTGAGCTAATTGGAGAACAGTTTTAGTTTTATAGTCTCTTCCCCTAACCACAATTTGCTTACAATGTTGAATTTCTAGAATAGTATTGCGTTAATATCTATAAGATATCAAGAGCATTGTAAAGTGTTTGTGGAATATCTTCCGCAATGAAAAAAAAAGAGGACTCACTTTCTCTGTAATGTTCGTCATTATCATCTGTCTTCTTCGCCCTCTTCAATCTTCATCTTCCCTCATCTTTATCTTGATGAAGGCATCTCATCGGCAAAGACCACCCTGGATGTTCTCTATGACGTCACATCCAGGGTGAGTGGCCTATTAGACAGCTATTGAAGATCGATTGATTGCCAAATACATCTTTCATGTCTTTAGATGTTTTGTTTTTCTTCCAAACTATCTTTCGATCTCAATCCTTGTCTTGTTCCGTGTGGAAGGACCATCGTATATAAAGGCCTTGAAAAGGAATATCATAAACAAGAAAAACATTTTCAAATGTTTTAACAATGTCATTATTTACAACGAAGTAAATGTATCACTCAGAGTGTATCTCATGTAATTAGTAGACCACTAATATTTATTTTATTTATTTTTCAGGTTTTATTTCTTTTATTTATTTATTCATTATTGTTTTTATTATTAGAATTATTATTATTATTTATCTTTTTTTGGGGGAAGGGGGTAATGAATGCAGATCCGCCCTCGGTAACATCCGGCGGAAGAACACCCCCCCCCAAAAAAAAAATACCACTCACACTAGATCTGGTAGGGAACGGGTCTCATGTATTTTATTTTTACTTTTCTAAAATCATGTATAAATCCCCAACTTACTCTTTGTGACAAATATTTAGAAAAATAAAATCATCGAAATAAGGGCAGGAAAGCTATTAATCATTTAAACAATGTGAATATTAAGCTGATAAAGAACGGTAGCCAACCATGACTCCCATAACGATTGCTCAGGTTGAAAATTAAAATTGTTCAATTAAGATAAGGAAAATGAAGCTGACGAAGTGGAAAATAAAGCAAAGAAAATTTAATTTATAAGGTTATGGAAATCATCAAGATGAGGGGCTCAGATTACAAATTGTTTGGTTCTTCCATGATACGTCCGTAATTAAAATTATGATTAAAATCAGATTGTCATCTTTGAGCGAATAGCAGGAAACGGCAATTGTTTGGATACAAAATAAATTGCATCAAATTATAATGTAATATCTTTTTTTGGTGATTTTATAATTGTGGTTGCCAAAGGATATCATCGTTTAACCTACCTTTACACCTAGCCACAACCGCATCAGAATCAGAAGAAACACTGCAACAGAGCTCCGTTTTTCTCATCTCTCTATTCTGTCGGTCAAGTTGGTGGTCAATTTTTCGGTGACCTCAGGCAAGACGGACATCAATAGAGGAAAGAGAATGACCGTTTGGCCTTGACTTACTTCATCCTTAGACAGGTCAGTAGATGGATATTATACATGTCAAAGGGTATTATCAATTATAGGAGAGCATATTGAAATCATTAATCCTTTTCATCAAACAAGAATAGTTATTCTAGCAGGGGAGGGGCAATGGGCATAATGGGGGGGGGGGGTGTAGGTGAATCTTTCTTTCTCATCTGGGCTACGTTCTAAATAAGGCTTATGACAAATTATCGATAATTGTTAAAAGTGGGCCTAATTGACATTTTGTCACGGGTATTTTATTGCGATTTCCATGAATTTATACAAGAAAATACGGTCAATTAAAAAGAAAATTGTTAACTAGCTAAAATCAAAATAGTTTTGACAAATATCAAAGCTATGTTAAAAGCTTTGCATGCTCGGAAACAGTTTATAATTGCCATCTCCAATCATTATCATGTTCAACATAATCCACACCTTCGCAAAGTAAATGTGATGTCACTATTTTGGGACTTCACGTTCGCTCGCCACTTTCTCTTCAGTCTGTTTCTCTCTTCTTCTTTTTTTTTAAAGAACGTTACATAACGAATTGTAGACCAATGCAATAGAGAACTAATAAGACTGATATTTTGTTATGCATATTCAATCAACAACAGTTAACTTAATACATAATGGACCTTGGTATTTATTATGTCGTATGTGATAAAGATTTAAATCTTTTCTTGACATCATAAGTCAATATCAATGCTAATATTTGTCATAAGTTCTGTCATAATGAAGCAGTAAAGCAATCGAGTCCGAAGAAACGAGAGGGGTGAACCTCCGACATATTTTGGAACGATATCAACTCGCACGCCAAAACTGGCGTTGTGACGTTCACCCATTCCTGTCTTACTCTCTTTATTTAGTTTGGCGCTCGCATCTCCACCCTACGCGAATTACATCTGGCTGGGACTGAAATATATACTGTCAATACGTATACACAATGAAGACATTCTTAAATAAACACATCCAAACAGCGAACCCGTCCCGTTTCGCCCCACTTCCATCCATCCAATTTCATGACCGGTCAAAAAACGCTTTACTCTTCTTCTTTTTCTTGTCTTCTATTTGAAAATAAAGTGAGTTTGAGAGGAGAGGAGGAACATCGTAAAAACAGCTTCTGACATTTAAAATGTCAGATTATTCACAGGTGCAGCTCTCATCAACTTTCCATAAAAATATGCCTATACAGGGTGTTCCATTAATGCATAAAATAAACCTTGACTGCCCGGCTTGACTGACATACAAGCATACTGTCCATGATCTTACTCAAATGGCTTGTTCAGATATTAGACTCAAATTCAAATGAAAGATTGTAAGGGGTCAACTTGCAATTTGGTGTTCAGTGTCAATTAGTTAAAGAAATAATTATGATCTGCAATGGCCAATTAATGAAATTCAAGTTCATAAAGTTGAGACATTAACATGAAAAGCTGAAAGTAGTACAAGATAGGTTACATTATTAAAATAGGTTTTCATCATCCCCAAAATTATACAAATAAATAATTCAACCCTAAAATGTTTCTAATTGTGTGAGGCCTTAAGCATTTTTTTTTACATCAGTCTACTCTTCTGCGTTTGTTTCTTATCCTCCTTTATTCCCCCCCCCAAATATTTGATTTGACTGAGTAGGCTTATTAGCAGACATTGTAAAATCTTCCTCTTTATTTCATGTACTACCCTGTAGTGACGATGGTATCTTCATGTTTGTTCTACAGAGGGGAATGGCCTGGTATTTCAAGATCAATGTCATCTGAAATACTTCCATCTCTATCACTAAATGATGCTGGGAAAGGAAATCTATAAAAGCTTTACACAAAGAAAATACACCATGCACGACCTAAGATTAATTATGTTGAGCAAGCCCATGTCAATTTCATATATCAACTTATTATTTTTCTTCAACATACAAAGAAAATCCAAAATTGAACGATCACCAACAAAAATGAATAAACATATACATACAAAATTAGTTGAATTGATGGTAAAAATATCGAAATAATTATAAAATGGGAAGCTCAAAAATACAAAACAAAATGTTTTGGTTGTAAAAAGCACACCTTTATATCTACTTATAGAAAGATAAACACCAAGTTTCACACACACATGTTATGGACGGAATATAATCATTAAGTAAAGACAAAGGTCAAGCATGTCTTAGAGATCATCAAGTAACTGTAAAATTTACATAGTTTATAGAATATAATTTGTATTAGTCATTAGTGATTATTGATGAAGATATCAAATTATCAAACTAAATATTTAATATATATAAATAGTAATGTGAAATATATTGATTTAGACTAGAATTAGACAAGCAGTGTTTCAAAAAGCTATTATGAAATAATTCACTTTTGAGTTAGATATGACTTAATGAACCCCTTAAAACTGAAATGTTAAGTAAAATAAACATTATTTTATATCAAATAATCTTGACTAAATACTATCAAAAATTGTCCTTGCATGTATTTGAACATTAAGAATTTTAATTTTTATCAGCATATTATTTCAACCTTAGATGATGGGAAATGGTTAAGAAATATCCCATTCATCTCGCTATATTGAAATCATTCTTGAAATCATTCTTGGATTTGGCATGACAAAGCTCTCCAACGAGCTAAGCAACATCTGTGTTCAAGAACAATGGGGTACAAGGAATCAAAATACCTTTACAGATGCAGGACATATTCTCCCACAAATGGCTATAGTGCCGTGGACTGATTAAATAATAAAGAGAAAGTGAAAAAGGCATTAAACCATCTTGATATAAAATCTTTTAAATGTCATGAGTTTGTCTCCACAAACCTTGGATATTTTTATCATTGCAAGAGATGCACATTTATATGTGACATGAAAACATGACATTGATATTGTAGAGCTTTGTCATGCCATGTTTGCATGAGGCTTTACTGAAACAGCTTCAATAAAGGCCTAACAAACAAAGTGCATACATTCTGGAAACTAAAGTTAGGTGTCTTAGGAACTTCAAATACAACTCTGGTAACAGAACCCTTCCCTCTTCATCACCTTATGATGACATCAGCTGATAAGACCAAACACTTCTTTCATTCATACATCTATCAATATCAACAAATTACACTGCAAATACTCACAAATATCACAACCAAAGGATACATGGAGGTGTTCTTCTGACCAGGTATGTTGATAGGTGAATATGATACATGTAGATCCTAGATATGATTATCAATCTGAACTTGGCAACATATTCTTAAAATACTACAAACAGTTACCCTGTGTAAATCTTTTCAATCAGCCATTTAAACTAACATTTTTATATGCATGTATATACATCTATACATAATACGGTGTTCAAAATGATATAAATATATTACAGTTCAATAGTTCTGGAAGAATATAAAAAGAAATCAATATTTTACACAATGAGACATGCAGAGAAAAACAATTATTTCTTACTTGTGGTATTAAGAAATTTGTGACACCTGAAAGATATTTATAATTTGTTTAAAATGGTACAATTATTTACATATTGGTCAATGATATGTAAGACATATTTTCGACATTAACAATGAACAATCCAATAAAATAAATTCAAGGGAAGTATATAATTTCAATAATAATACTGTACATGTACTTATACATAAATTACACACATAGTATGCACGAAATGAGCATTTCTCATAAATATATACATATCTTTACAAATAAATTGATATATAAAAATTGTAAGAATACTTGAGCTGCATATTTCAGAATTCAGATAATCCATTTTCTTTATCTTTGGTTAAAATACACTGGATGGAATAAAAATTTGCATAGTTTACATATTAATACTTTGAATGTTAATGGACATTATCTGTATTGGAACACAACCATTTTCTAAAGTTATGTAGAGTGGAATATTTCAATTAAGATGAATGAGAATACAAACTGACTTGTCATCACAGAATCAAAATGGAAAACAGTCACTAACAATACCTGTACTGCCAAATATGCACGTAGAGGAAGAACTTTGAACCAAACAGTTGACAGAATTGATGGAATTTAGATTCATTTTGAAAGTTTATTTCTAGTATTCTCTTGTCATTCATTGTTAGGATGCCAAATACTGTCGGCAGACAGGCGAACATTCATCAGGTACCCCCGGAAGAAATAATATACGCTTCTCCAGTCATGATAATATATCGGATGGTTTACATGTCAAATCAGAGAGAACTATTACACACCAAGGGTAATGCCTTCTTAAGAATGTAAGTGAGAACAACACTTGAATTCCCAGAGATACAAGAACTACACCAATTCAAATCATTTAACCTCTTTAAAATGATTATACATTTATAAAATAGATAATTATACAAATTAAAAAGAAATGTAAATGAAAATGAGACGATTAGTTGTGTATTCCAAGAGCTACAAATATCACACAAATATACAAATCATTCAACTTTTTTAGTGTGATCATAATATTCGATGTACACTTTAGCAACAAGGCAAATATTGAAGTTCACAAATTCAATGGCTTATTGTCAGGGGTAGGAAAAGAAACATTAACTTTTCCACTATTTAATACTTTATTTACCATCTCTTATAGTTTTCTACTTCAATGATTATACATGAGACATTTTCTTATTTGTGGCTTAGCTCTCAGTCCCTGTCCTGTAATACTTCTCTAAGTTATTATGCTTTAGTAAGACTCACTTTTTTATTCTCTCTGAGTAACTGTCCCTTTCAGTGACTAATCTCCAATTATTCTCTCTTAGTAGTAGTAATAAATGTCCCTGCAGATGTCTTTTAAACTCATCAAGCTTATCCTTTTCCAACTCTCTCTTAGTTACTGCCCCTAAGTAATATAGTATTTTTTACCTATTTTGCTTTATCTTAGTCACGGTCTCTTTAATTTAATATTTCTCAGTTTCACTTCCTTTCAGTAAAAGCATATGTTCCTCTGTAAATGTAATGTCTCATTAAATCTTCAAGCATCTTTATTCTTTTCTAACACCTCTGTCCATCTCTCTTAGTCACTATCTCTTTCATTGACTATCTCTGGATTGATTCCATTTTCATCTCCTGGTTTAAGAGGTGGAGGACTTAAATCCCAGATCCTGGCTGTTTTATCTTCACTGCAGCTTACTACTCGAGCATTAGATACCTTAAAATATATAAAAAGGAGAAAACAAAACAATGAATCAATCATCAAGAATAAATGAATGAATATAAATTACTGAATTGATTTGAAATTCATTAATATATTCATAACTTAATTCAATAATATCAATAGGCCTAATTATCAACAATATGTATGAAAAGTAATAACCATATCCATATTTTGGGGGGCAATATTCAGAAATACAATGAAAAGATTTTCTTTCTTATCATGACTGACAATTTAACCAAAATTTATTTCAAAGCCTTCAGCTATTCTTCAAGTTATTATCCCTTCTTATTGACAAAGATCACCAAGTGGGAGCCCTGTTTCATAAAAATCATTATTAATAACATATGCTATATCATTCAATAGCAAGTTTGTTCTTAGCCAATTAAATGGCATGATTTCAGTTGCTTCTATAAATAGCTCATAATTTGTGATTGATAATAAGTTTTATGAATCATGGGTCATGTCCTGCTAAATAATGAATTTCATATAAGTAAAATATTGTTTACTAGTTATGTCATTCAAATTATTTCAATTTAATCTTTATCATTATCAAAGTGCAAACTAAACAAGAAGCTCCTGAATGACCTTAAGAAATCAATTTTCAACCCCAAATTAAGGACATTTCGTCCACGAAAAATTTACATTACAAATTTTATTTGTGCCTCTCAAATGGGGAGGGGGGGGGGAGGCACGGGCTGGCTGTGCCCACCCTGGATCCGCCCATGACTCTGATGTGTTTCAGTGCAAACTTAGTTTTCTGTAACTTGCTATGTAAAAGGAACATTTGATGATTTTAAATGAAAAAAATATCAATGAAATTTACTAACTGAAAATGATTGAATTGAAATGCAATGCAATAAAATAAATTTATCTCAATAGAATTGAAATTAGTTGAAATAAAATAAATAAATTAAATTAATTAAAAAGTAATCAAATAAATAATTGTATTTGATTGAAATTAATTGCTTAAAGTTAAAAGGAAATGAAATCAAATTCAGTTGGAATAAATTGAAAAGATTTATATCTTACCTGGATATCTCTTACTGGACCCCGATGTCCCTGTAAGATTCTTACACAGGTCATAGATTCAAGAACCCACTCACCAATGGAGCCATTACTATAACATACAATAGATGAAAACATTAAGAGAATGCTGCTTAAAAATATATCATAAAAAAGTTATGGAGAACATACTTACACCACCCATAAACACCCCTTACTTAACAATGACAGCTCTATTAAAACTACAAAGATGACAAGCAATATATGAATGAATTTACTTCTTGTAACCCACTTATTCATTATACAATTACTATGAAATGTACACAAATAAAACCAATTGAAATAAATATGTAACTATGCAAGTCAGGCAGTGAAATGATTTGCCAGGGCTCTTATTTTCTTTTTCAGGGCTATTTTGAGCATTTGGGGGTAAGTTCGCCCCAAGCCCCTACAATTTTTCCCGATGTAAGTGAATATTTTGCTTCATATAAAAATGAAACTCAATTTTTTTTAAATCAAAGGCTGAGTATTGAATGCACCTTTCTACAAATATCATCCAGACATACTGCTTAAACAAGCAAAGTAAGGTGCTTAAAATGATCGAATAGTGAAAGGATGCATTTTCAACCTCCTTCAATAAGCAACAGCCCTCTATGAACTCTACCAAGTCATGGACTGAATGTTGTGACTGCTTCTTTCTCAGTTGGAAGTATATGAGATAAGGAAAGAAATCTACAGGCTACTTTCCTCCATGACACAGGAGGGGTGCTAGGAGTGGGTGTGTCTTACAATAAAACACACAAACCAGTAGTAGAGCTACTCAAAAATTAGACTTAAACAGACATTGTTAAGGAAATTTGCTGCTGGGCTGAAGATGACTTCACAAAAATTATCAAGACTACTACTTTACCATGACATTTGTCAAATAACCTTTTTCTAAGAAATATGAATTTTAACCATGAGAAAGATGAATGTAATTTTCCCTATATGACTTGCATGATGTCCAAAGAAAAAAAAATAAACAGACAAAGAAGAAAGTTTATCATTAAGATATCAAAGATATAAAAAATACCAGCAATGAATACCAGTAATAATCAACAATATTAATAGTGACTATCAACACATCCTCATGTTCACATTGCTTGAAAAAGATGTGATCATGTAAGATTTAACAGAGACCTAACTCTTTTGATTGCATCATTCTCATCTGAACCCCCCCCCCAAAAAAAAAACACTTATGCCTCATAAGTCTTTCATGGGGGGGGGGGCATATTTGGCTGACATAGGTACCAAAGTAACTTAGCAAGTTTTGCTTATTTTTGTATTTTAACTGAATTTCAACCATGAAACATTCTTAATATAATAAAGAGTAACAAGACATACACATGTTGAGGATTTTCTCTGGCACTCGTAAAAAGAGGAACAATTATGAATTTAATGAAAGAAGATTCAAGACAGTTAAGCACAAATACATCTGATACACTGCAAAAATTCATAAATCAGTTCGAGATTCATCAGTTGTTGCATTATCACATTCTTCTCTTAATGTACTGAAGCAAAATTAACAACTTGAAATGGACTCTTGAGAAAAAGACTTCAAGTAGAACATCATTCAAACAAAATATGTGGGTTTACGAAACATTGTACGACAGTCAAACTTAAATCATACAAGTTCATTGTAAAGAGTAAGAGGAAAAGAAAATGTGATCCATGGCAGTTGTTCCCTGTCACTTCTCACATCAAACTCTAATTCAGCTCAAAGCAGCTCATCCTAGCCAATACATGCTGACAAGAAGCCAAAAATTCAATTGGTAATCATTTGTACATACATGGAATCAAAGCAATTCAGATGTGTACAAACATGGCACATTACAAACGATCACGCAATCCATATCCGACAGCCCCGTTTCTTGATCCACCGCGGCGCTCAAGAAACAATAGCCATAGAGGAAGGAGGCATCGTCCTGAGGCTTACCCACCACCACTTGGCCCTCGTTTGTCTCTGCCATCAAGACGTTGACATCGATTTGCGTTGCGCTTGCCTTCCCTCCCCAGGAGATCATTAAGAAACACTAGTGAAAATGTGGGATTTTTCTTGACAAAGGGGGCCCCCCTGAAACTTCAGAGGGGCTTAGAGGCGAATTAGCAAAATGAATGGCCGCCTTGTTCGGAGAAGAAAGAGGAAGGAACAACAATATGTCCAGCACCTGCCGATGATGATGGTTGTCCTAAAAGTGACAGTTGTCCTAGATATTGGCCCTTGATAGTTGGTATTTGACTCCCCCTCCCCTTCCACTAATCTACCCTTCTTCATGTCATTACACTCTCTCTCCCTCATGTCCACCGACTTCCTACAGATAATACCTCAGATTTAAAAAATTGATTATTTTAACAGTTATACAGATGATTTATTACGCCACATCGTTTCCCTAAAAGCTACGATTACAACAACAAATTTGCATGATGTGAAATCTTGCACGATCTTTTCAAGAATCAGAGCCAAAGAGGGAGTATTCAGTTGAAATCTCTTTCATTTGCGTCTAAAAATTCTCACATCAAAGAAGAATGAGTAATTGCCTGGCTGGAAAACTGACAAAGCGAAAAACCAAAAGAGTGCACAAAAAATAGGAGGGAAATGATATGAAAGACAGATGCAAATGTCAAAATCTGTTAAGGGCTGACAAATGATGTACAAAGAACATTACCTATTCACCTTTACAATATTTTTTTTCTTAATCATATTTCATTTGCTTAATGTAACTACCAGATTTTTATTGATCCTCATCACCAACTTCCCCCACAAATATATTATGTTGAATATTTTAAAACCGATTGATACTACCTGAATTCAAATATTTTCAATTGAATGTACAATGTACTCCTTTTGTACTTTCATGTCTTGATCTTGTCCTGATTTACAATGTAAAGCAAGAAGAGTTCAAACTGATATTTGAGTGCATTATCAAACTCTCTCACTTTTCCATGTGAGAGTTACCATTTCACAAGGATAAAATGGGTTGTAGACCTATGCATCTCTGGGTTAACAACATGTCTTTTGCAATCTTGGATAATAAAAAAATTGGTAAAGATTTAATAACATGGACTATATTGGACTTTCATACAAAACATAATGACAGATTTTAACTTCGACTGATACTTCATGAAATTTGAAGAATTCTGTTAATTGGATTTAGCCTCCCCCTCTATAATGTTATAATCTTTCTAAATAAATGATCTTTGAACACTCATCTTACAAATTAGTTATTGAATATCAAAAAGCTTTAATGCAAAGATTGTATTTTTAAAATATTTTCCCATTCCCTGCTTGAGAAATGGTAAATACTTAATGCTTGTGAAATATCGGATATCTGAAAAGTTAAATATTGACATCTTTATTGTAAATATTACCCACAAATATGCATATTGGAATTAAATATTTTACACAAAATGCAATTAATTTCATTTGATCTGATAATCATACTAAACTCAATGCTTTGGAAAGTTTATAAAAAAAGTATTTACTGTACCAATCATCTTTAAACAAGAATTAATAATTGAAAGGAAAAGTAATATTATCATTGAAGAGCCAATTTCCTGCTATTAAACAGTTGCAATGATTGTTCAGCTGTAGCTACAATGAACTGACATGAACATTCTGTACAATGTCTTTCCATTATAGGTATCATAGGTCTTCTCTACGTTCTGTTCAATGTAACAATCACAAGGAAGATATAGTCTGAGACATCACTTTTAATTCACCCAGACGTCAGTCTTAAATGGATGAGTGAAAGGCTTGTGCATGACATTTCCAGGTGTACTACATTGAACGCACCTTCATGAACACGCCAGACCAGGTATTACCCTGTCACTGACACACCTTCGTCTTTTCAACAAAATATCAAGAGGTAAGGAAGAAGAAGAAAAAACTCTCCTTAGATGTCTCTTTCAATTGAGGCAAACGTCAGATGGTCTGATGGCCGACTGTCGAATCTATAGAAGCCAGTGTATCTGTCGTAGTGCATAACATTCCAGCATATTCATGGCTTAATGTAGCCACCATAAAGGCGGTCCTTATCCACCTCATGCCAAGGGGAGATGCATTGCTTCCGCTTGCTGGGCTGGCAAAGCTTTCAGCAATATGACTGACTGCCTGACTGGCAAGCTGGCAGCAATTTGGTGAGCCTACTATGCAACTACCATAATACTATCTTCATTCAACATAATTGAAAAAAAGGGAGTTATAGAAGAATGAGATGACTAGATAAACAATAAAAGTATTGTGGCATATATCATTGTGATAATTATTCTCATAAGATAGAAATGCAATTTTACTTTAGCAGCTAAGGTGTGTATAAAGGGGGAAAATGTTTTAAAAATAATGTTTTTAATTGATTTGTAGTGATTAGACAGTAGAAATATACATGTATATTCAAACAGACTTCTCATTTTTTTAATTACCTGCCTTAATGTCCTCAGACAAGAATGAACTTTAATCGATGGTGTGCAGTAAGGCAAAGCATGGGGCATGAATAAAACATGGAACTGATATCACACAGTAACGTTATCACATTATGATTAATGTGGAAAGTGTGGATGTTTTCAAAGACACATGTTCTTCCACATGTAATATTCTGTTGGCATAATATTGGTCTGGTCTGTGGTAAACCTTTATAACCTTCAATGTCTAACCACAACACTTGTGACCTTCTAATACTCACCAAACACACCTACTCAATTCAATCATGCACATACTGGTATCAATACTATAACAATAGGTAATTGACTTTACACACTCACATCAGGGGTGAAGACACACCCCTTTTCATGATATCATGTACATGTTCATTAAAAAAGAAGTACAGTTTTTCACTTTTTTAGAGATAATGTTCAATTATTTGTTTTGGTACCCAAGATCCAATGTTTCAATCCCTCTTACCATTAAACAAGAAGGTCTAAATTTCTTTTCTTTATGAGATGTTTAGTCGGGTGTTCAGTATCTTTAAACGCTACTTAGATATTGGGCCACTTTTATTTTTTGGATGTTTTGAAGTAGATTTTTTTCATGCTCAACTATTGATTTTGATATGCAATTTATAGCAATGCGTTTTACTCTTGATTAGCCTCAAAACAAAGATGATGCTGCAAAGCAAATTAATTGAAGGTGAAAATTAGCCATTTATAAAACATCACACCCTAAAAGGTAGAGATGGGTAGTAAACAAAGGAAAGGATGTGTGATATTTTCCCCTAACGAGATTTAATCAAAATTTTGATTTAATCCTATTAGTCTGTGCTCTTAATTCACTGAAAGGTTAACAGGAAGAGGTGATAAAAGGGAGGATCAATATTCATATTAGTGAGACTTGCATCATTAAAGTAAGAGCTTTCATAGTGATCTATGATACACCTACATGAGATAAACACCTAGGGGGTGTTTCACATAGAGCTATGTGTGACTCGAAGGCACACTTAAGCACCAATGCGCATATGGTATTCAATGCATTATTTCAACAATATGTGCGCATCACCTGAGTATGATCCGGGGCCCGTTTCATAAAGGACTTGCAACTGTTGTAACTTTGCCATTATGGCAAATACCATGGTAACCTTGATTATGATTGACTGCTGAGCCCCGTTACCATGGTAGTTGCCATTATGGTAAAGTTACAACAGTTGCAAGTCCTTTGTAAAACGGGCCCCTGATCAATGTAGTGATGAATTATAAACCACATGCAACGCAGATTTAAAGTGCAATTACAAGTAAACTTTGAATATCTATTTGTGAAACTTTTCCCTTGAAACAAGGTTGGCTAATGTATTGTTCCATTCAGATTTATTCATCCAGATTTCAAATCCATACAAAAAATAAGCGTTTTGAGTGCACTACTTCACACACTGCCTGAAGAATGTCTACACCGTGGTTTCAAATTTTACGCAAAACATGTCAGACTTCTAGCATTTGAATTCACAATTGAAATTTTTATATTTGATAATTTTTTCTGAAAATAAATATTTACAGTTGCAATCTGGAAAAAAGGTCATCAGATTCATCTTGAAAGGTTGTGTCAGATGATTTTTGATGAAATTAAATAGAATATAAGGTTGAACTTACGCTGATGCTATGAGAATTTTAGTCTCCCTATCATCAACTGAAAGTACAACCACTTTATAGATTGGTGAATCCAGGGCCTGGTATGCTCTGTCAAGGGTGCTATGGGTTCGGTTCCATATCAAGAAACGTCCAGACAGAGTTCCAACTAATATCTCATCATCAAGACACTGGTCAAGTAATAGATAAAGAGAGAGAGAAGAAGCGGGGTGCCAATTACTAGGCAAATTAACATACATCGAGTCCTTTGAATTTCATTTAAGAATCATCCATCTTTGCATCATTGTATTTAAATATCGTAAATGCTTATTTTTGACTTCCACTTATTTCAATGAAGTACAAATATTGCTCATATATGTGTATTTTCTTTAGAGATGAAAATGAAAGAACTATAATCAAAATGAACAAAACAGAAACACAAGCATTCATTATTATTTGATTTCAAAAGTTCATAAAGTAATGTTAAGGAAAACAAGAGACACATTCCATTTAAGCAACAAATAAAAATCAAACTTGATTTTATGACATATTAAATCACTTGATATTAATTTCCTACATTTTTTTAAAGCTCCAAAAGATGACAAGAAAAAATCATCTAGACATGGCAATGGGGGCTAGACTGATGCTCATCTCTGGAATGCGTGATATTGGACCTACCTGAATGGTTGTGATGCGGTCCTGTTTCTCATGAGTCATGTTCTGAAGACACTCCCCTGAGTTAACATCAGTCACCTTTAAAGATCTAGGAAGAATAAGAGGAAATGGAACTGTTATTAAAGAATCAAACCAAGTATCACAGTAATGAGTGTCATTCTTCTTGTTTGATACACACAAGACAGGTCAACACATTTACACTTATATGCAGTGAAACAATATCTTTTGAATAAAATGATGAATACATGTACCTCATTGTTAATTCAAAACAAAAAAGAGTTTGGCAAAAAAGTTTAACCCGCAAAATTCAAATTGATACTCTGCGATACATTTATTATACCCTGATTTCTGGGGAGGGGAATGAATAACGAGCGATGTGGAAAATGTAAATTTAAACAAAATAGAGAATGGCATTTCCTTTAAATGTACAAACTCAAAGCATCAGTAAAAGAAAACTATGACAAATTTCTAATTACTTGAGCATGTCAAAATTTTATGTGCTTTTAAAATGCAAATTGGACTCTTTCTCTAACACAAACACAGAAATATGGACAAATATGACCAATTACAAAAAAAAAATGTTCCAGCATATTCATGAAGTCATGTTTTGGTTCACCGAAGGAGCCCCTCAGGTCTTTAATATGGAAAGTAAACATAAATTATATATCATGTGTTTATTTCAATGGAATTCAATTTGCTAAATAGCTAACCCTGAGATATGAACTATGACCTCTGACCTAGACCATGGTTGCACCTGTTCTAAACTTCCTCAATGGCAATAGTCAGAGAGCTAATGACTGATCCAAGCCCATAAAATAACGAATCCCCATGGCCTAGACCTCCAAATAAAAATGAAAGCAATATAAAATGAGCAGGGGAAAGGGGAGAAAGGCAATAACAGTAAAAAATTTGAAAAAATTGAAAGAAAAGAAATTATTGGAACAATGAAAAATGATGGAGAGGAAGCAAGACAAATGATATAATAAAAGAAACAACCAAAATAACAGATGATACTGCTGAAAATATCCAGTTTTTTATACATCTCTGAAGGCATGTTCTCAGAAATATATAAAATGGAATTACCAAACTTATCTTTTATATTTCTTTTTACATTTAACCATTTCAAGATCTGCAAGATAAAATTTAGATTCATACTGCAAGGTAATATCAAAGAGTAAACACAAACTCTACATTTACCCTTACTTCTAATCACAACATAAATTCTCTGGGGAATTTATTTTTTGGTATGAAATAGAATAAATCTTAAGTCCATATCTCTTCTAAAATATTTTAAAAGCCAAGTGTAGCTTCCTGCTAAAAACATTAAAATGTTTTTGATATCAGAAGAGACCTCTAGTTACCAGTCAATATCCCATTACAATAATTCCATCTACCTTAGATCAACATTATTCTGATCATCATCATCACCTTCAAGAAACCACCCAAATAATTGTTAAGAGAGGTTTCTCTCAAGACATCCTAACCTCTGAAAATCAAATTGAATCAAGGCTCTGGGGACATTGTAGGCGGCATTTTTTCCTTCAGATCAAACCCTCATCCAGAAATCGATTTCTTGACAATTCTTACCAAAATACCCACCTCTCCTAAACTCATTACCACTACTTTTATCCTCACTCTAGAAAAGTGTAAAAGCAGATGTTGATCATATACAGAATTATAAAAAAAATCTGAAATATTACTTATTTCATCAAGTTCACCCCCCAAAAAAAATAGGGGTGATAGATTAGCAAGGAAATAGTTGGATCATCAAAGATATCAATTGCAAGGCTGTAATCAAATACATCTGAGAGTCACGTAAAAGGGCTGATGGGACCAAATAAAGCCATCATTGGGGAGGAATTAAGTGTCAGAAATGATCAGAAATTGGTGCATAATTTGCGTCTTGACGACAACATGGTTGAAATCAATACATACATCACATGCAAACAATCAGGCAAATAGGCGACTAAAACAGTTTAAAGTGAAAAGAACAGCAAATGCATTCTCCCCCCAAAAAAAATCAGATATTTAACTTGCTGAAAAGTTTAAAAATGTAAAAAGGAAAACAATAATAAGGAATTCATACTTGTATAAAATAATATCTCATTATATAGACATTTTAATTTTAATCGGTAATTCACATCCACTTGGAACTTCAATTAAAAAAAAAATTAATGTAAAGTAAAAAAAAAAATAATTCAATACTTGAGCCAAGAATTATGTACAGCATTTATAATCTTTACGTCATTTTCAGTCAATTTATATTGCAACACATCAAAATACTATAATTTGATTAAGGGTATAAAAACAATTTTCTATATCTGATTCCTAAATAGCTCGATCACAATTAAGACTTGTAATACACTGCCCTAAAATTGAAGCAACAGAGACTTCCATTTTAAAACCAAATGACTGATAATTACTTTCACATCAGTCTGATATCTGATGATACAAATTGAAAAGACAGTTTCAGGAGGAAACAATATGAAAGTAATTAGATTAAACAAAAGTGAAATATCTGGGTCATTATAGATGATGCATAAAGAAAGATTGAATAATTTGTCCTTTATCCAATCAAAATTATTACATTACAAGGGGATCTTTCTAAATGAGCTCCTAATAACAGATCTATTAACAAAAAAGCTATAAAACATCAATGATTGTATATTGAGATATTTCTCATTTTCTGAGCATATTTTCTTTTAAACACTTGAAAAACAATTTAAAAAACTTTTAAAAAGTAACAGTTGTACAATATGTTCATATTATTTTCAAACCTTCAAAACAAACATCAGCATGAGCAACAAGAAAAGTCTTCCTGCAAATACACCCTTCAATCTTTCAAGTATGATGTTACTTTGATAGTAGTAATATATCAATCAAACACTAGAAGAGTCAGACACAAGACTTATTTAGGGGCACAGGAAAGGACAGGAAAATGCAGCTAATGAGAATTGACTTGTTTCTTGTGATATGCCCCAGGTATTTGATATATTTATGATCCCTTGAGTAAGCTTGCCATATCCTACTGTATTGGATAACAGATCTGTTCACATGTGATATGGTATATAACAGGCCTCTTTAAATGATATCTTCCTTTCAATATTTAAAAATGGCCCCTGTGTTGGATAATGAACCTTGTTTGCTTAAAAAAACCCAGAGTAAAACTAAGTAAAACAGAAAGTACAGTTACATAATTTATAATTAACTATTTAAAGTAATACTGAACTTTCAGACTTAAAGATGAGCCAAATCATATTTACATAATTTGAGCTAAAGGAATATTTGTAATTTTGTATAATAAAATACAAAAGAAAAAAAATCACACCACTTTTTTGGAAATGCAGCCTCACTCACGGTTTCTGTCAAATTCAAATACTCAGATTTTGTTATTTTTCATTTGATTTTGATGTAACTCTGTTTTAATTATTTAATTACAGTCTTCCATTTCAAATCAATCCAAGAGCAGAGTTAATATACAAAAAGATTGAGATATGGATCACCTATGTAAGTCTATGTATTTTGTTGAGGATAAATTTACAAAATTTGCTCAAGTTATTCTGGAGATGATAGAATAAGGTCACAAACCTGCTATTCACCCCATAGCAGCCCAGAAGGCATTTGGAAAGGCGTATCTACAAGCCTGTTTTAGATTCCTCTAGGAGCAATTAGCTGGCTTATTACAACCAATCACAAACGGACCAGACTTGATTTGTAGCCAGTTTGAAGGTATAAAGGAAGGTCAAGAAAGGCAATGAGATTGTAATCATCGATGAATATTGGATGGAGGGAGGTATTTGAATTTCATGGGGAATGATTAGGAATGATTGCATGGTTTCGAGATGGGGTTTAGAGCCTTTGAATCTGTTTCCTTTGAGGAAGTAGCAAATATGGGTCATTATGAAAGATGGCTTGATAATGTCCAGTCTGTTGGCTACAGTACAGGTGAGATGTCTCATCAGAAACTTAATAATCAATCTGTATAGATGACATGACTAGTTACACACAGGTAAGGCTATATCCCGGGATAACTGTTATCAAATATGAACAATATCTTTGAAATCTATAGATCTAGGTCTCAATTTTTTAAGTTTATCAGATTATATTTTTTTATAAAAAGAGAATGTGTGATTCAGGCATTACAAAGGGAGATGACAAAGCACATACAAGTTCATTATATCATGGACCTACTACTCTGACTAGTAGGTCCATGATAATATACATGATACACAAACAAGAATATGCTTAAAATATATAGGCCTATAATGTGCAAAAGTAAAACACTCTGAATCTACAGTTCTGTAACATCAATTTGATTTGTACATTCAGGGAGGGTTTGCAATTTCAAATAATGATTTAGAGTTTAGGGTCAGATATTTTCCAGGACAGTAAAAAAAAGTAAGCAAGTAATCCATTCTCTGTAAAAATATTTTCATTACTCTTCTCTTCTTCTGCTTGCATGCCTACAAACAAATTAAATGATTAAATCGTTAGGTACAAGGAAAGCATAAATTAGGCACACGTCACCAAGTTCTTGACCACAATACTCAAGCTTAAAAGAGTTTCTGCCCTCTGGTTTATTTCATATACTTGACATTTCAATTCACTCACTTCAGGTTTATAATTTATTTATCCTCTTTTCACCGTTTTACTCGGTGAAGGCGTAACAACGAAGAATGCAATGTTTCCCCTATGCATATGATCCCAAGCTGTAAGCACCTCCTTCCTGCCTTGAACTTCAATATATGGGACTGCACAATAACCGCCTAGAGACAAACCATATCCTCTGGAGTCAAATTCAAGGGGTTGTGACTCTTGGGACAAATTAACATCATAGTTTATCGTTTTCTCCTTGGCAAACAGGACTAAATTTCCTGTAAAATGGCTCCACCACCACAAAATAACCCAGAATGGATGCAGGGTGTTAGTTTCTTTAAGCTGGTATTGTGAGTGTTTTTTTTTTTAATAGAAGAATAATTTAATTGTTTTACCCCCTCTTTCCTCCTTCTCTCCTTCTGTCTCTCATCTAAGTGAACTCCCAGTGAAACAGTCAATGTCATGTTGCACTTTTAGTAGATATTCTCCAAGGGGCAATAATTATTGTGGTAAAAAATTGTGTCTCAAAATCATAGAACCTTGAAGGTATACATGTTTTTCTAATCATTTTTATACACAGTGGGGATTGTCTGAGTAGCTCAAATGCCCTAATTTACTTATGAATACGAAATATAGAATTTAAAGAGACAAACTGATACGAACATTCTTTGTTCTAATTTTATCATTCAACAAGAGGTCACATATTAATTACTTTGACTTCCATTTGTTCTGCTAAAAATATGAAGTTTGAGAACTGATGATTAATTTATAATTTTTTAAACTAATATAGAGTACAGATGAAAATATACAATAAACAAAAGGTGGAAATGGAATTCAACATTTGAGGACAAAATTAAGAACAAATCTAATTTCAAATCTTAAATCAGGTTCAATACTTGCCATAAATCCATGCTGACATCTTCATTTTACATATATTGCATTAATAAACAAAATGTACAATGCATTTACAAATTACAGGCTTATATATTCTATAAAGATTCATAAAACATGCTATGATAAGATCTTGGATCTAAAGTAGATGTGACATTGTTTATTGCAACAGGATTGCATTTCACACATTGGAAAAAAAACTTACCTTGAAATTTCTTTATATTTCAATGTACACATACTCACACATGCTATTATATTTTATTCAAATACATAGATCTACAAAAGGAAATCTGTGTTTCAATTTTAATGTTTGACTCTGAATCCCCTTCACAAAAAGGCATACACAAACTAATCTAAATATGGAAATTTAAAAGAATAAGTTGGCGAGCAAGCCACTTTCATGATATGTGACTTTTCAATACATTGACAAATTTGATTGTGTTTTCATGAGCACTAATGGCTGTACAAGGGTAGAAATTATTTTATCAATGTTGGAATAGAAAATTGATAAACATAATACTACTGTGCGAATGCCTTTTTTAAAAAACAGTTTTCCTTCAACAAAGTTTCAACTAAGTAAGTCATTGCATATATCAATATATGAAGTTTCATTAGGTCATTCTATTTGTCAATAATCAAAGTTTAACTATTTTGTGTATTAATTAGTAACAATATTAAATGAGATGATTATCTTTGTCTTGGGGAATAAAAGTAATATTTAACAACCTACACTGGACCCATGTGGAAAAGAAAACTATTATTAAAAGGCAGCATGCATTCTTTTATCACTTCTGGTTTTCTGTCTGCATACAAAACAGAAATGATCTTAAAGTTCAAATATAATTTTTGATGGGTAATCTTTTTATTGGAATCTAAGTTTTCTTTTGCAATTGAATATCTTACGACACTTTTATTTGGTTACCAATTTGAATATTTAATCATACCTTTAACTTGGGCAGTAAAGTGGGTGTTTTTTTCCCTTTTACAGACAGGAACTAATAAATTTATGAATCTTCAACCCAATGCATTTATGATGTGCATTTTGACCTTGAGATTAAAATTCTATCTCTATCAATCACACATACAGGAAGCTGATCGACGAGCAATGCTTTTGTTCTTGGTTAACTTTTCAGACCACATCCTACCTTTTTCTGATATCTAAAGTCATTTGCTACTGTTCATCTAAAATCTTGATGACTGCTGATTTCTCACCCACCTACTAATTCATGCTCAGGGAATTACTAACTGCTATTTTTCTATGAATATAATTTCAAGATGGAATTTTCAGACAATCTGCTTATCACATGCTTTAGTCATTTTTCCATGAATATCATTTTTAGATGGAATCTTCAATCTTTGAACAATCACGTACAGTGCAAAACTCTTGAGAATCATGAATGGGGATAAATAAGGGGATTTTCATTAAAGGACAAGTCCACCCCAACAAAAACTTGATTTGAATAAAAAGAGAAAAATTCAACAAGCATAACACTGAAAATTTCATCAAAATCGGATGTAAAATAAGAAAGTTATGGCATATTAAAATTTCGCTTATTTTCAACAAAATAGTTATATGAACGAGCCAGTTACATGCAAATGAGAGAGTTGATGACATCACTCACTCACTATTTCTTTTGTATTTTATTATATGAAATATGAAATTTTTTTTTTCTTGTCATTATCATGTGAAATGAAGTTTCATTCCTCCCTGAACATGTGGAATTCCATTATTTTAACATTTTGTGCTTCAGGCAAGGAGGTCCTAATCGTCAAATTCATAAAAATTGAAATATTGTATAATTCAAACAAAAAACAAAAGAAATAGTGAGTGAGTGACATCATCGACTCTCTCATTTGGATGTAACTGGCTCGTTCATTTAACTATTTTGTTGAAAATAAGCGAAACTCTGAAATGTCATAACTTTCTTATTTTACATCCAACTTTGATGAAATTTTCAGCATTTTGCTTGTCTGATTTTTCTCTATTGATTCAAATCAACATTTTTTTGAGGTTGACTTGACCTTTAAAATGACTTTAACCAATGACAAATTACTAATACTACTTATTTGTTCAACTAAATATGTTTCTTCAATAACATATCACAAAGAAGGTGGTTATCAAACAGCTATTGGTTTGCTATTTGTTTTAATGAATCCTTATAACAACCAAAATTAAAAATTAAATGCCGCGATTGAACTCAGTACAAATGCTTGCATACAATGAAAAGTGGATTCAAGACAGTATACTATCAAACAGAATTTGATTTCTTTTTGAACTTTTTGTGACAAAGACTCTTTTTCTGTGCTCACGTCACTCACAATCCTAACCTTAAGCATGGATGCATCTCATTTTCCCACCATCTTTTAGCCTCCCCATGTTTCCTTTTGTATGCCCCTTCACAGTATTTTCTTCCTTCCCCACTCTTGCTCTTTATCCCTTTGTCTATCCCTATTGTGTTTCTTCTTTCTCTCTCTCATATGTAACCAATCTCTGCCTCTCACATTTATTCAGTAAGTTGCATTGCTGAAAGATATTATTAATGATCAGAATCATCATTGTAATCATGATCACTCCATTCAATCAATTAATAGTCACATTCAAAGTAGGATGTTCTATCTTCTAACCTTACACATACCCCCTACCCTGAATTTCTATTTTTCAATTTATTCCTCATTTTCTAACTTTATACTGGTTGTGTTAAACCAATTATAGTTCATAACCATGCAAAATGAAAATACTGTGCATAGCCGTTAAGATAGCTGATGCATCTATTTCTGACCCATACATGTCTGATGTCGGTCATTGTACCATGGCTCACAGAGGCATGCTCCTTAACCAGCCACAGCACGATACAGAGAGGCAGGCAGGAAAGCTGGGATACTCGGCTTCCCATCCTCCCCTAACCGCTACCCTCCTCTATCAACACCGTCTGTTGGCTTTCATCAATTGATGTGCTTTCCTTCTTTATTTGGCTGCTAACCAAGGAATCACTTTAAACACTATAGAACTGCATCAATCACAACCATTTACTCATCATAGGAATCATTCTATCTCACTAAAAATGATTGTTGTAGGAGTCAAAGACCTTCTTGAAGGCAAGCATGACAATGATAAAATAATATATGAGTCTTGATACATCTCAGAATTCAAGAGAAGAGTGATGGGTTGGGAAAGATACTGGGTGGCCAAGGAAAAGAGCAGGACATTAGATTTTAAGTACCTTGGTCTCAAAATGTTTAATTTCTGTTTACATGTTTGGTTAACGCATGTTCAAATGAAATGAATGATCCCAAGATCGTTCATTTTGGAGTGTTTAAAATGGTCTTTTATATGGCCAGTTCAATGTTACAGGCAAGTAACATCTTTCTCCATTTTCACTCATGCTGATAGGTTTCCTGAATACAACACACATCCTACAGGCTGATTCTGACACTATTTATCATCTCTTGCCAAGTTTGTGATATTAAATCATATTTTTTTTTGTAGAAATTAGCGTAGAAGTGATTTCATATCACCATAATTCAATGATCTTTCTTTGGTAAGACACTGTAACTAAATATCTTAAAACAATAAAAAAACCCCCATTGATCTGCTTTTTCAGGTACACTAGGTATAACGCACATGTAATTTGGTCTAAAACCATCTAAGCTGATGTTAAGCTTTGCCGATATAATAGCTTGTATTCACAAAGGCTGGTTTACACAATGAGTATTTTAAATCATGGTTTATGTTGATTTCATGAATTAAAATTAGTTTTTAGCATGTATTAAGAGTCGAAAAAAGAATGTGTGCATTTATCAGAGGATGCTAAATTCATACTTGTTGCTATGGCTTGAGTCCAGTTGTTTATGTAAAGTTATTTGCATATAGCTGACTTATAAATTCAAAACTATGAGCTCATTAAACATAGCAACAAGGATGAACGTAGCATCCGGCGATCAAAAATGATTGGGCTCCTTCTCAGTGTACACTATACTTATTAAGGGTATTTTAATGCATGAAATCTGCATAAACCATGGTTTAAACCACAGATTTAAAAAAAATGTTCTGCACTCGGCCTTATCTGTCCTAAAAGTCAATTCAGTGATCAATAAAGTATAAATTAAAAACAAAACAAGGCAGAATAATCATATCGGCACCAAACAGCATAATTTCTAACTACTAAAAAGATAAGGAAATAAAGCATTCACATGATGCACTAATCCCCTAAAACCCCTGAAAGAAGATAGAATTACAAGGAGCATGCAATGCTGCAGAAAATATATGACTGATGGAGCAGTTCTGCACAAATATTGAGCTACAAGAAAAAAAAATGAGAAGCAAGCTTGCAGAAGGAGGGTTTGTTTTACTTACACATCCAGCTCTTTGAAGAGCTACAAACAACAAAAGTAGAAATATTTTGATATTACGAGGGAATTGTATTGTTCATTGTTTGATTTGTGAATAATCCAAGATGTTGATGTACATGTATGCACCCAGGAGGTAATGAATACTTCCCCTCCCTACAGATGCTTCCTATGTTGCATATGATCAGCTCTAACTTACGCACCATCATTAGATACATGTATCCTGGACCACCCTGAAGATGAAAGCGTTCACTGACATTGGCCCAACAAACAATCAAACATCTAAAAAAAATCCAAATCCAAACTCATATGAATCATATTATTTTGATGCAATAGCCTTCAGTGGTTATTGCAAAACAATTTCTACCAATTTTTGCTCAGGACATCCTTCCGATCATGTAGGAGTTCCAGAAAACTTTTGATGATTGGTCCCTTGATTAAATTACTCACAATGAAGTAGGATAATTGATATGGTCTGTTGGAGATTGTGAAAGTTGGATATTGGCATGAAGGATAGTGATTCATCCATGGACATGATAAAACACCCTTCAAGATGACAATATCTGCAAGAAAACATTGCTCTTTAACACTACCCTATTAATTACTATCATGAATAATTTGTACAGCACCACCCTCCAGGTGCCATATGGTATGTATTGCACTCTTGGAAAACATTTACCATGAAGTGTCGTTGGATTTCAGTTGGAAAATTTAAGAAAATCTACCGGGGGATCTTTAGAAACCATTGAAAATTAAAAAAATAATCAGGTGTGTCAAAAGCATGGGAAGGACAAGGCATTAATCACACTCTGAAATCTTCCCTAAGGAATCAATTTTTTTTTATCTCAAATTTAAATTGAATAACATGGACTAAACTGCTGAAAGACAGCAAAATCATAGAATAAGAAATAAAGGGAGATTTTGGGTAAAATAAGTTAACTTAAAGTTAAAACTTTGGATGAAAGATTAAAAAGAATTTCATTCCACACTTATGAATTACAAAGCCATCTTTCACAAAACTTGTTAATGACATTGTTCAAGCTGATATCATGAGCTACTTATTTTGTGTGATTTGATGGGACAACTTTTGTCACAACTGCCTAGTATCTTAAAACAGATTACCATTAATAGAATAAAAATATTTACGAAATGATCCAAGACATTACCACACGTCTAATGTTGGATGTCTGAGCAAAAATTGGAATAGGGTTCTGAATAAAATAAGCAAATTGTAATAACCTTTAATTCATAAGAAATACAGTTTAAAGATAACAGGATATTTTTACCTTTTTTCAAAAAGACAAGATGTTGCATGTATAGAAAAATCTGTCAGTGAAATGACAAAAATGCCGACTGAGATATACAAAGCTATAAAATTCATTGCCATGATGTACAAATTTAAGGTGCTGCAAATATGTTACTAATACTTATAATCATGAATATTGATCATCATAATTACTGTATTATCACTAAAACAAAACAATTTTTCTTGGCTTTTTTGAGGACAGTGTACTTTGGTTACTAATGCAAACCACAACATAACCACCAACAATTGACACGATCCACGTGATGATACGACCAGATGTTAAATGATGACAACCCAAACCTAACGGTCACTCTCAAAGCAGGATGTTCTATTCTACAAACAGGATGTCTTTCTCTATTTGCTCATCTTGTCATGAAATGTCCTTGCAACCACTGATTCATTGGAGGTATAATTGTAATCATGCCATACCGGTGTATCTCATCACCTCTATGACTAATTAGGTATCTCTCACTCTGGGCTGCTCCATATTTCAACAGGTTTATGTAACACTCCAATATGTTTTGAATATATGAATCACTTCACAATCTAACTGAGAGATTGTCTTCATCAATGAGCTTTCGTGTATGTATATGTAGAAGGACAAATGGAGGGTATTTCGACAGTTTTACACATTCGCCAAAACAACCTTACGCAATGCAAAATGTGTGGGTTAGGAGTGTTCTTGTATCAATGTGACAAACCAGCAAGTTGTGCTTAGGGCATTCTTGCACCAATATGAAGACAGACTGTGTCTTTATACAAATCATATCGAATATGATACAGCGAACACCATATAACAAGCATCCTTACCTATCAAATGACCCACTGATGACCACATTGTCTTCTAGAATGAGACAGGTAACAGCATCAGAGTGGTGCTTGATGACATGTTTACATTCATAATCAATCATGCTCCAAATACGTAGAGTACGATCATGGGATCCTGTCACACTGTATGAAATACAAGAAGTTGATACATTTCATTATCTCACCTGAAATCATAATCAAAATTAATCATAATGGTTCAAGCATTTATAACTTTATGTATTTTTATTTGATCAATAATATTATACCAACTAGTTGCAGGACAAAATCATGCAGCTTAGAATAGAAAATATTGAAATGTACATGTATATTGATTGGCACCTAGAGATGTTCTGAAAAGTAAATCTCAGCAAGTTATCTTATTTTTTGTTAGGCGATGGGGTGGGGAGTGGGTGCAAACATTAAGAAAATGGAAAAGAAAATCATACAATTTGTCTTTGGAAAGCAAATTTCCCTCCTATTTCTCTTGAGTCAAATTTTAACCTGGAAATGGCATCAAATAAAATTAAAGTTGACTCTATCCATGTTAAAGTGACTCATTTTCCCAGTGAATTTGACTCTAAGTGATATCATTCATCACTGATACCATATCACCCCAAGTCGAATTGATTCAGAAAATATAGTCACTTTTCAGATATAAGAATGCCAATGCAGTACACAAGTAATCTTCTATTTTTCAAAAATCTATATGCTAACAATGAAAACAAGAGTGAGAGTGTGGCCCCTAGTTTAAGGGCCTTGCATTGTAGCACACTTGTTGTATCATTCACAAGAAAGAAATTTAATTTACCCAATGATTGACACGGGCATGAAACTGATAAAAAAATGCACATAAAATCATTGTTCATAAGTACATAATCCACAGTGCAGGAGGTTTGGGGGGGTTCTTCAGACAAAGTTTGATAGTGTTGCATGGATACTGTGACACATGATTAAACATTCAAATTCAATACTCATATTTATATATCTATTTTCAAGTACACAGAATAAAACCTAAGAATACAGTATAAATATCAGCAAAATAATACAAAAACAGTGTTTCGGCATTTAGGGTACCGGTAAGCATAAAAGGGTAAAATGTGCAATATGGGTTTTTTGAATACAAGAAACATGACAAAATGGAAGAAAAATAACAACAATATCTTGGAAGTTGTTTTAAAAACACAAAATGATGCCTTCTTGAAACAACAGTAATTAAAAAAAATGTTCAAAACTGCCATGTCTTCACTGGTAAATTAAAAAAAATTGCCTATTCTTTATCCAGTGCATGTTAACTATACATTATCTTGCAGCCCTTTTCATTTCATTTTTTAAGAACGATTTGCTGTCTTCAGTGATCAATGCTCCTAGAAACCTAATCAGGTCTCATCCTAACACTAATAAGTTGTACATTTTTTTTTCAACTGAAATGGTTCTTTTCTCATAAAAATACATGCAAATTTTCAGTTTTCCCTTTGAAAGCCTCCTTCTCTGTTCAGTTAACTGCTTGGTGATGTGGTACATGACCACCATGTTCATATCATCATTAGAAAAGCTCTACACAGCTGTTACATATTTTCAGGTAAAATGGCGGAAGTATATCTTGCACCTACTTGGATAGTGTGTCTGGGCAATTGTCTAAGGAATAAATCCAGACAAATAAAAGAACTGCAAAATATGTTTCCCCTCATTTCCAAACTTATCAGGAACTTGCCGGTGAGCTGGGTTTATAGTGACGTCAAGACAAGTTTCTCAGATTTTCATCTCCCAAAGAAGTAATATATAATCACTCATTCTGTTCTACAAAATTAAAGGTCAAGTACAACACCTCAACTTGAATAGCAAAAACATTATGCAAATCATTGAATATTTCACCAAACTTTCAATGTGAAATAAAGTTGTGGCAGTTTAAAGGATTTTATATATACAGGCTTGTATATGTAAAATGTGATATACAAAACGTGGATGATATGCAAATTAGGATGGTGTCATAACCTCAATATTTCCTAAGTATTTTCAATAAGTAACATGTAATATTTTAAATTTCATGCAATCAATCACAACCAATATCTGTACACTACACCTAAACATGTAAATACTTGGAGTGTATTGACTCACTATAAAAGAAGTTAATATCAAATTGCAACATGTTTCTTTAATCTGAATCACATTGATTTGCCTTATTTCAGCTTTTAAACATGATGTATGATCAGTGTAGTAAATTAAGTTTGAATCCCATGTTATAAAAGTACATGATTTTTTTTCATAACGAAAATCAAAGGAAATGGCTGCTTTGCAAGCTGTAGGCTTTTTTGCTCTGTATTTTATCAAATAAATAAATGAATTCAATTGAAAATTGAATCAACATTTAACTGAAAGAAGTATGAATCATTTGGTATTTTCATCAAGTCTGAAATCAATCAGATTTCAAAATAGAAACATGGTATGTAAATACACATGTAAAAAATATAAGAGCAACAGGCTCTTTAAGTTGGTGGGCGTTTCCACACCTGATATTCATATTTTCGGTGTGAAGTGTGCCATATGCATCAAAGGATGAGCATAAATCATAAATTATGACATCATCATCATTCTGATGACCAATGCAGGACTATCAAGAACAGGAATGTATCAATGCAGAAAGGGAAATGGCAGACTTTGGTTAGTTGCCCCTCCCTTTTCCTCTAACCATTTTCTTATTATTCAATGTTGTTTGGCGTATGTGCAACGGGCATGGAATAAAGTGTACAAAGGAGGGAATGGGAGAACTTTTTAGCGAAATAGAAGCATAGAAGGTAAAGAAGTCAAAACAATTAGCCTATGGTCAAGTTAAAGATGAATTACAGTAATTGAACCAATCAAATGATAAAATTTGATAAGAGATAGAGGCCTGTAGTTTAAAAAAATATACTACAAATAGGATTTGTTGACAAATAAAATGGAGGTTTAGACTTAAAACACTATAAATGACACACAATAGTCATAAAATCTATATCCTTATGAAAAAACAAGGTACAAAAAGAAAGGAGGTGAAGCGAAACTGCTCAGAATTAAAGTGATATGGACGAGGTAGTACTACGGAAGACAGCAACACGTTGAACTGACTAGAGGAAATGAATACAGACATAAGTGGAACAGTCTTCTTTGTAAAGCCTAGAACAGCCTATCACAATTTAAATGACAAGTTATAACGCAGCCCCGCCTCACTGATAATAAGAGAATGGAACCTGGCGACATGGCCTGGCTAAAATCCAGTTAATGAAACAGTCAAGAGAGTCTACAGAGCTCAAGTATAGAAACCAATAGAAGAAACAGAAAGGATGGCGAGAATCAAGTGGCCCCTAGAATGCTAGACATCAGATCGGACTCTCTTAAAACTTGTGAATACGTCATCTAGCATTATGCATCTTCCGCATCAAACAGCAGGTGTGAGACTACCGCATGTACGAAAAAATTACAACCTTCAATATTTAATAACATAATCTGTAGTGGAGTCAAAAGACAAGGTGGATTCACCACTTCGTCTAAGGCCTGGTCTTCTTCAACCTCTCAGAGATATCCACTTGCAATGTATTCTACAAAAGTAGTGGTTTTAATCTAAAATGGGCATTGTGATTATGGTAGAAATGAAATCTGGACAATGTATAACTTGTTTTCATGTGCTTCTATTGTCTGGGTTTGGGATGCTGTAAGACAAATAGGAAACTTCAGAAAATTGGTCCATTAGTCAAGGAAGACTGGAAGACATCAATGATGTCATCCTTAATTACTCCTAATAAACTATTCCCTAACACCCATTTCTATTGTCTCTATAGTTGGTGCCAGTCACAAGACTGTTGATATCTCCCATGTTATATTTCAAAAGGTCAGTTAGATCATTATACTTTTCTCATAATTAATCTCACTGAAGCATTCCAGAATGCAGGTTTGATTGTCTTCTCAGACATTTTGTTGGGCATTATCAACAATTTTTTTTAAATCACATGTCTCTGCCAAAAGATATCTAACAGTCGGATACATTTTGAATATAGGAAAGAAAACTCTGGATTATTTTGGATTTAATGTATCTGAATCATCGAGATGAGTATGATTTATGTTTCTCTTTACACGAAGGATGAATTACATCTATAAATTTCTGTTGTCACGAAAGCATTCAACCCAGGCATCACGTACATTCGACTGGGAGAATTTAATGTCAAGTTATGTCCATGCACCGGTTTGTGTAATTGGCTAGATTCAAATCACATTAAGTGCATTCATAGAATAGCAGTGTGTCATCAATTGATATTTGGCAGATGACTAACAGCCATTTCAACCACAATAAAACATGATCAATGAACAGATGACATGGAAGAAAAATGGATTCAATTTTTCACGCTTTTAAATTCCATCCCCTACTCTGTCACCTATTTCGTGCAAATCTGCATGTTTGTAAAAGACCATTGAATAAAAGGGTTACAGTGTCACTGGGTCTTCATAACACCTTACAAAGAACAATTTCTAAAGAGAGAAAAAAGAAAATTCATTGAAATTTGGGAGAAAGAGGAAACTTAATTTTGTTTGCATAACCTCTTCTGACATTGAGTTGAAATCTCTTTCAAAAGTCACTGGGTGTATCTCTTATCTGCAATAATGGAGTCTTTGTAGAACACCAACATCAGAAATCATAACCATGTAACCGATTTAACCAATAAAAAAAATCCCTGACATTCTAACTTGATAGCTACACAAGTTACTTTTAACTGTATTATCAAAGTCGCCATTTCGAGACAAAATTTCTGTTAAAGATAATTTAATCTAACTCAAGATTCTGCCGCCATAGTCTTAACGTCTTTGACTTGGCCACGCCATACCATCTGCCACAACTTCACAAACATGCATGCATTGGATACAAGCTCATCAAAAGCTTTGGTCCCTTTCTCAATAGAGTAAGGTTGGCCCTGGTCAGACCTAAATCATCTCTTTAGTTTTAGGTGGCCAAATGCTTTCACATCAAATCATATAAAAACACAACTTAGGCAGAAGAAATGTGAAATTAAACTGCAATGAAGAAATAAATGTTTCATAAAAACTGATATATATATTGTTGCTAGAAAGATTCAAATCATGATTTACTTAATTCTCTGTGAGGGCATCCTTCTTTCAGCAAATTAACAGTATATCAGAATCTAGAATCAATCTTAGGGGCATTTAATTTGTCTACACTGAACATTTACTCTCAGGCAACCAGAGCTGTTTTAGTAGCTTATAACAGTTACATTAAAATGCTGTTCAGATTAACTCTTTGATCACTGAAATCAGTGAATCCTGTTAACTTTAACACAGGAGGAACCCTGTCCCCATAGTCCATAGGTTAAGAATACCAACTTACAGGAGACGGTCGTTGAACTGGAGACACGATACAACGCCTGTGTGGCCGGTGAGTTCCGCCATCAGTTCAAACCTTACCACATCCCAGACCATAACTGACATGTCCCATGATCCAGAGACTATCCGAGTCTCGTCAAACTGCAGACATCGGATTCCTCCCTGGTGGTACAATCAAACAAAAGATGGAAAATTAGGGTTGATTGCAAAAGCATGACAAAATTATTGTGAAGGTGACAGGTAGGCAGTGGAAAGTTTCAAAAGAAGAAAGCCATGTTTTCAGGTCACACATTGATAATGTCATGATAAAAGGACCTGAATGAAAGATGTACCTTTGGTAACTGGCTAATGTTGATATTACTGTGTTGATAATATTAGAGGCATAAGAAACTTATAAAACTATTAACCCAGCAGTTGTGTTTTCAATCTTATTCTGGATGAAGTATAGTTTGTTTTTTTAAATATATTTTATCAATTCATCATTATCTTCAAAACTTCACATTTTATATCTCTTAAAAAAAACCCTCAAACATTCAGGAACAATTTTCAAAAAGATATAAGATACATAAAAAAAGGCAAATGAAATATGAGCATGGATCTACAATTAACCCAATATAACTCAAATGGTACATGCACAGTATGAGCAGGGTGCTCGAGATATAGCAGTATACTGTGAGTGATAAACTGGTTGTCTCAAGTTTGATCATGTGGAATTTGCATTTAGTAATAAAAAAAAAAACTGAAAAAATTTGAAAAAAAAATATAAAGAAAGAATAAAGGTAGGTATAAATGAGCAGGAAACCTGAAAACAATATTCACAGCTTTATATCTTACATAACACAATCTAAAAAAAAATGAAAATGTTTTTCAAACTGCCTTATGTGATTTTGTTTGTGTTAAAATTATGGATATTGAAATGTACACCAAATTTATGTAGAATGTTACCTACATAAGATTCATTTGAACTTGTTCAACGTTTGTTGATTTTTTCTTACTCGTGTAATATGGTCAGAGTGATAAAGTACTAAGTAGCCATCAAAGTAAAGGATGGGAAATGAAGAATAAAAAAGTTTGGCAGAAAAGATTAGAAAATTTTTGTCTTGAGATCTAAAAAAAAATCAAATTGGTGACTGATAATCTTTTTTTTTGAAAGAGACGATGCTTTGTTAAGACTCTTCCTGGAAAAATAGTCCAAAATATTAAAAATTGCATTCCTAGATGGTTTTAGAAACTCTAACCATCTAATCAATCATTCCATATTGAATTATATTCATTCAATTCAACTGAACGTCTGAAGATATAAGCAATAATATCTTATGCTTTGAAGAAAACTAGTAGTGTATAAATGAAACAAAGCAATACCATCCATCAACATATCTTCATCTGATTCTGAGTAAATATGATTTAAATGTGAAATAACCACACTATTTCTCAACTGACACCTTTGTGTTCTGACCTAACCTGCTTACAAATAACACAAATAAAAGAATTTGTACCTATTTTGCTTCTTTTAATCTCTAGTGTGAGAATGTTTACTCATATTAATTGAAAGTGGCATATCCTAAAAGAAATATACCCTCAGGAATTTCACCATACATTGTACATCTCCCAAGATATGTCTAGTCAGTGATTAGTCATTGAATAGGCTGAATAATATCACCAAGACTGATCTGTTTATTAAATTATATGACACACATCAGCGTTGTATATTGAAAAGAAATCAAGAAACAGTCAATTATAAACTGGAATATATTCTACACCATTTCTGTTAACTTTGTACTGATTTATACTTTAACTTTAACACACAATATACTTTAACTTTAACACACAAAATTCTTCTTTCCCATTTCACTCAGTTTCTTTAAAAGATATTTCAGCACTTTAAACTTTATAAAGAGATGACACAAATGAAAGTAAATGAATGCTATCAGTCTAATGAAATTTATCATCTACTAAAGTGAAGTTAAGCAGAAATTGATTTACAAATAAAACAATCACTTTCAAGTAATGCACACACTATAAATCTCAACGATGAATACAGCATCCTCATTCTGATACAAGATCAAAATAAGCATCTAAATTCGACAGGAAGCTTTGTGAAATAGATCGACCTGACAAAAATTAAAAACTAAATTAATATTATTGATACATTTCTAGTTCACATTCTTCAAAACACTTATAATGCAGTTCTAACTTAAAAAAAATAAAAACTTAATTCATTGAGAGATTACCAGAATTCTAATTCAATTTGTCATACAGGACAATAGAAGTAGCAAGTTCATTTCAGGTGACCAGACACAGTGACCTTTAACCATATATTGTCCATACATTACAGAATGTCAATCAACTCATCGGCTGTATCAAGATCCTCTCCTCAAGGTATATGACGTGGATATAAAGCATGGGATCAAGATTTGGGTTAAAATACATTCATGAATAAAGAAATTCAGTGCCTCATGTTTTTCCTAATTCAATTAAGACAAGATATCTCTTCTGTATTCCGGATATCAAAACTCTGGTCAAAACAATTCTAAGAAGAGACATCTGTGAATTCAATTTGTACTTCATGACGTAAAAAGATGGTTTTGCTACCTGTCTGTATTCAAGGTATCATTCGATGGGGGACAATGATGCATATCAATCAAACATATTAAATACCAGAGCAAAAACTATTCCTTGAACCAAATTTAAAAGGATACTAACCTTTGATAAAGACAGGTTTCTCTGACTCAAATTTATATTTGTATTTGAGCATTTATTTTTGTTTTGGGGCATATGACCAAATTTCCTTTATTCTATTTGAAAAATAACAATAAATTTCAGTCACAGTAATTGCCATTGCACATGAAGCTTGATATTTCATGTATCTTCTAAAATACCTCCATCATAATATCTTGAAAATGTTTTGAGACTGCTTATTTTACTGGTTATTTTATATTAATTCCTCATAATGAATATATTCTACTTTTACTGCAAAAAGAAATTGCTATCAGAGTAGATATTAAGTTTCTGCATAGAATTACAAATATCCTAAACAACTGTAATATAATGAATCAAAATAAAAAAAAAATGGGAAAATAATAAATCCCTAAATTCATATTCTACCTCAATCAATGAGAAATTCACACATTATAACTTAATATTAATAAATATTCTACATTTTGACCCCTCTTATGATATTCATTTATCCACTTTTGTCTCCATAAATGCTTAACATCTTTTGTTATTGATTGATCAATAAATCTGGATGCTATTCACTTAATAACTCAAGTCAAGACTAGTGATTGCATGCTCTAACATTTTATTGCGCAATGTTACAAGTTAAGCTTGAATTCTATGTTTGTTACATCACACTTATGAGTCTGCAAATCCTGACCCTAATAGGGAACAAACTGTTATCAATTACATGGCCGCTACTTTCGGAAAACATTTGAATTTGAAATAAATTTCAAAAGTATGCCAGAAAACATTCATCTAATAGTGCAACCTGACCATTGGCCAAAAATATCTAAAAACAATGGAAACCTTGTGATGATAATGCAGGTTTCCATTTATTTTAATGATTTAAGGAAGATGAAACCAACTTGTTTCTTGTGACCGGGATCAATGAACTTAACGGGCAACAGTAGGAAACTATGACAAAGACTGAGTTGTGTTTATCGCTAAACATATGTTCCAAGGGTGGGATGCACTTCAAAGAGTATTGCAAGAAACTCATTTGCAGTCGATCACAAATTTCAATGACAAAGTTACAATTGATTATAAACTTCAATGCAAATTTCAATTACAACTGATACAATAGTTCTAAATATACACTCTAAACAAAATCAGTCAAAAATTACTACCTACATGTAGTTAATAGGGTCAGCTGGGCGCAACTGTTATTCTAGTCATATTTGACTATTTTCTAGTCATGCTTTACTAGAACAGAGTTATTTCTAACTAGAATATACATGTATGTCAGAAATGTGACTATCAGCGATTGCCATATCAGTTGAACCCAGCTGACTACTGTTCTAGTCAATTTGACTGATTTGGTTTAAGAGTGTAGGAAATCCATTTATACTTCCTGTTGCATGATGCTGAATTACAATCAATTTCAAATTTGTGATTAATTGAAAGGCTCATTGTTTTGGAAACCTCGAACTAACTTGCAATCAATTTTTATTTTTTACAACATCCCTCAAGATTTTGTAAGAGGAGAGAAGCTTTACCAATTACAAAAGACATCAATTTACCAAAGTAGGCTTCATGATCAAATTTCATTTTAAAGAACCATTCATTGAACAAATAATAAGTTATCATTAGGTTAGACCTCAGAATTCCTTGATTCCAAAACACAGCAAGGTCCAAATCATCTTCTATTCTAAAGTTCTGATTTAATGTACTTACTGGTATTTTAAGTTCAAGGTAAAAGATTTTAAGGCATCTATAAAGTACATATTTGTAATGAATAACATTCAGGCATTTGATGAATGGACAAGCTACAGAGTGATATTAAAAACAGACAAAGAACAAAATTATGGAAGTATACTGATATTCAAAATTGTCATAAGAGCAAAACCTCTGTCAAGACTGGCCCTAGTGTGCAGCCCACATTGTACCCCTGGATACTGACACCACAGCATCAAAGGTCAAAGCCCCAACAAGCTTTGTCCTTCATTCATATCTCATCCCTCATTCTACTCTCCTCATTAGAACCACAGCTAGACAATGAGCATTATAAAGATGGAAGTTATTAATGAATACTGGATGAGTACAGTGACTTGTGCTTTCTCAACATGGGATGCATTCCTACCAAGTACGTTTACTTCTCTCAAAGTCAAAGCGCTCCAGGCCACCCAAAAGACTTCAGAAGGCATCCGCAGAATAGCAAGGTCATTTCTATCAGAGGGTCTTAAAATAGCAAAGGGCTAGAGGTATATATCAATTATGTGTATTTTTTCAGACTGAGTAAACTTCATCAAAGACATATGTAGCTGAAAAAATGTTCAGAAAACGGAAATAAATCTAATGATTTTTAACAAGTATCAAGTCCTTCACATAAGAGGACAAACTTCTTTGAGTTTGTAATTTAATTACAAAGATCCAGAATTCCCTTAAAGGTCAAGTCCACCCCAGGAAAATGATGATTTGAATAGATATAGAAAAAGCAAACAAGCATAATGGTGAAAAATTTAGTTAAATTCGGATGTAATAAAAGTTATGATTAAAGTTTTGCTTATTTTCACAAAACAGTTATATGCACACTCAGTGATATGAATATGAGAGAGTTGATGATGTCTCTCACTTTTGTTTTTCATTGTTTGAATTGTACAATATTTCAATTTTTACAAATTTGACAGTAACAACCAACCTCAATGAAGCATAAAATAATAAAACAATGGCAATTCCACATATTCAGAGAGGGTTTGAAACATTTTTTTCCCATGACAAAGAGAAAATCAAAATATGTATTATTTCATATAATGAAATACAAAAAAAATATTGAGTGGATGATGTCATCGGTCTCCTTATTTGCATACCAACCAGGATGTGCATATTACTATTTTGTGAAATTAAGCAAAAATTTAAAATGTCATAACTTTCTTAATTTAAATCTGATTTTTATGAAATTTTCAGTGCCATGCTTGTTGGATTTTCTTGTTTTATTCGAATCAATTCTTTGTTGGAGTGGACTTGTCCTTTAAAATACCAAATATCAAGTTTGTTTTTGCTTCAAATTTTTAATCAAAATTGTTATTTAAATTGTGTTTATTGTGTACTAGATCTTTATGTATAAAATTCATAAAGTGCTTAATACAAAGATTAAAAATTTGACATTCATGCTATTCCACAAACTTTAATATAAAGATTTTAAGGAGCCAAATTGATTTTCTAAAATGATATTTTTTGACAATTGCCCTAAAAAGCCCTATTTTTGTGAAGTACATTATATATAAGAATAGTACTAAACATTTTTTCACTATACATATGCCCTTTAAAATGTGTTAAGTGGCTCTCTGTACATACTACAATTTTGCTCTCTTATTAGACCTCCTAAAACGAACTTGACCCTATGTTTCAGAAAGTCAATTGAGTTGATATGAATGAATCCTCACAGGGGTGATATATCTTTGAGTGGTGGTACACTTAGACATTCTATTACACACAAGAGAATCTCAAATTTGTCCATTGTATAGCTGACATTTATAATCTCTAAAAATATTTTGCTTGATGAAAACACATGTATGTTTAGGCAAGTATCTGAGCAAGTTACTTTTGATAAGTTAAGCAAAATTTGGTAAACTGAAACAGTGGAATACTACACTGATTAGGCTGCATAAAGTGGATATCCACATGATCAACTATCTTAATAATATGTAGAATTCAATTCAAGTCATTCAATTCAAGTCATCAATGGATACAGAAAAGCAAATACCATAGCCACTACATGCCAGATTTGTTGAGACGCAAAAAAAACTTTGCGCAATTAATTTACAAGAAATATTACAATATCCTAATTGATGAATGTGAAATTTCACAATTTTGTTTCTATTCAATGCTGTACTGCATACTGAATCATGTATTTGTTTGTTATTGTCTTATGAATTTATCTTATATCTATTTAGTAATATTTCTTTTTGTTCATTTCCCCTTATTTAATATGTCTCTTGCCATGTTAATACTTCACCCTTTGTTTGCAAAATCTATGATGTATATCATGAGCCTGTGTTATTTATATAGATAGTATTGTTGGAGTAAGTCATGACTAGTTGGCTACTAATGTCTAGGTACTAGTCATCTCAAAACTGTGATTATACAATCAGAATAAGAGGGACATTCTTCCATGCTTTCTTAGGCCTCTCATCATTCATCATAAACCTTTTGATGTGTTATGAAAACATTGATTCTGTGTATTGGACTACATGTATTTAAGAATCTTCCATGTAGATGTATTAGGTTTGTCATATTTAATATTTTGTGAATGAATAAACCAAATAAATTTGACACTTGAAACTATCTTAACTATACATTAAATACTTAAGAAAATTGAAAATAAAGCAATCTTGATTTTTTTTTAAACTAAAATATGTGTGAATTTTATCATGCAAAACTGTATACAGTGCGTATCAAAAAAAATTTTACACTTTGATAAAGCTCTGGGAATTAAAAAATATACAACATGTGGGTAATTTTTTCACATATAATCTTGGGTTTGGGTCTCATCTATCCAATGAAAGTAAACGTTTTGACAGAATGTTACAATTGAGTGAGCACCGTCCATTTTGCGCAGAAATGCTAATGCTCCTTTTCACGCAGTGTCAAGGGGAAAGGGTGAAATCAAACTTACCCTGCAATATATTTTTCCTACATTTCCCTTGCACTTTTAGTCAATTAAGATAAAACAGATACATTCAGGCATTTTTAATCAAATTTGTCACCCAAATTGAAATTTCAACTCTTAGTGAGCACAACTTTTACCCTTTTTGTGCCAGCCGGATCTGAGGACATAACTAAATCTGAACAAAAGTTTAACAGACACATCCAGCACTTTTTCACTAAGTTTTTATTACTTAAAGTGGGTTGACATTTAATTTTTTATTTAATACTTGTTTCTCTACACTTTTCCCAAGCTCGACAATAATTAACAAAATGAAAATCAAGCCTAATTCATTTTATGTAAATCACAGCTCAGTGTAAATCAATTATCGTCTTGATGGCCTTGGTGTGTGGGGGAGTGGGGCGGGGCGCAATGCACTCCTTGAAGTGTATTAGGCAAGGAAACAAGTTAAAAGAGGTCAAAGATATCTTCAAATCAATTTTACTTGCTAAATTCTACGTGTTCTTCATGATAAAGGTTTACTTTTATTTGCATAGCTATTTCAAAGTTCTGCGCAAATCATTTTTCACTAACTTTTCAAAAGTAAGTGGTGCTCAATCAAGTAGAATTTTTTTTCGATAGTTATACCGTCATTTGCTTAAATGGATCTGTACCAATGTTAAAATGTGGAAAAATCTTCAGGATATTACAAATGTACGATTTTACATGATTTTTTCAAAGTGTAAACTTTTTTTTATACGAACTGCATATAATTTCATTGGCTTGATTTTCCTCTACCAATACTAAATATAAATATCGGGTAGAATATAACACATCTTTCCCATATTCTCTTTCTCAATTTTTGCATAATTCTTTTTGGAATATCAATTAATGGGAAAAAATATCACACTCATTTATTAATTCTAATTTTCAAATAATAAAAGCAGCTCTTTTTAAATAAACAAGTGGTGCATCCAGAAACAAAAGCACTAATGTATCTCACAGGGAGTCATTAGGGCACTTTACCTGCTTTCTCTCATGTAAATCTGGACAACATTGGCAATTCCTATACTGTCTGGATAGAGATTGGGTGAGCAATAGATGTATGAGAGAAAGAGAGAGGGAGGGGGGTTTGCGTGTCTGATGGTTACTACCGGAGCTGGGTCATAGAGTACAGGGCCTGATGGGGTCGTACAACCAGTAATATAATACATATGGCAGTGAAGAGCAGCATGCTGTGGCTGCCGCGTGTCCACAGCAATTTCCTTACTAATTCTAAGATGCCATGCCCAGTACAGCCAACTCTATTAGTCATACAGGTTCTATTCCCCTTTCTTTCAGTTTTACAGACTTTTGGGCGGGGAAAAGGTAGCAAGCACGGGTCCTCTGTTTGATGCAGGTGGAGGAAGTGTACAATAGAAAGTGCTTTTAATGATGAATGAATGAGAAAGGATGGGTTAAGTAGTGAATGACTAAAGGAGGTTTATACTATTGTGTGGGAACAGCTGAAAATGCATCACAATGGCTCTAATTGATCACAAGGGGGCACTCTTCTACATTTTCTTGGATCCAAAACTTTGAATCTTATTTGTTCTGGTTTTGCAATTAGACAATACACATGAAATTGAAAATTATTTTAAAAAATGCTCTTCACAGTAGGAAATCCTCACATTGTAATTTTGAATATACATGTATGTATTATCCATACTCATTTTACTAAATATTTAGTGAGTTATGTTTATTATCCAGTTGGTGTAACTTAATCACTATGAAAATATATTACTACGTTATATTTTGCATCTTCACATACATTTACTCACTACTCATAAATGTTTGTAATCAATCACTAAATTTATAAGACAAATCAAGATCATTTATTGTATACAGGTTTTGTTCAAACCCTCACCAGCAGCCAATCAGAATGGATCTCACTTGTTTGCCTACACAATCTATTGCAAATCTTTTTGTTTGATATCAGGCCCCAGGTTTTGATCAATATACTATTTAGCTTTTTGTACCAAGTTGAAGGTGTATTGCTTTATATTTACCACAAGATGATAATAAAGTTTACACGTCTACAAGAATAGGAAAAAAAGTATTTTATTTCAATTACTGTACATGTGTTATGAAATATGGACTTGGAAACAAGATTCAAACTGTGAAACCAATACAAGAAATTAAGGAAAGAATTCCTAACCAGGGTGGTGTTTCATAAAGCTGTTCGTAAAGTTACACACGACTGAAACCGGTTTTTTGGTGCTAAATCAGTTACATAGGGATATCATTTAGCATAAGAAAGGATCACCAGTCTTGCGTAAAGTCATTCATAACTTACAAATAGCTTTATGAAACAGGCCCCAGGGGCCTGATCATCAAAGTGTTTTCTCATTTGATTACTGTATTTGAGAAAATTAAAATAGAGCAAAATAACAAGAAATATTCATCTGTGAAGAATAAGGAAGACAATATCAATTATTTTTATGCCCATCCTGATTATAAGAGGTCATAATTGAATTCATGTGTCACTACAGCTAGAAGAGCCATACAACGGTCAACTTTCTGTTAACTTGCCATTAATTGAGTTCTCAAAACAGGGGAAAGGGAATAGGAAAGGAGCTACAAGCAGGTCTAATTGGCCTAATTCTCTTTGCATACTGCCATCTTTCTTGGCCCTTGTATCTCCGCAGAATGAGCTCACAAGGGTGGCTATCTAGTCCATGTAGCCTCTGGCCTTATGACGGGCTGAAGGAAATGACCATATTACTACACATAACCACAGATGGCTATTCATCAGTACAAATGTTGCTTTTTTTTGTTTTACAGGATTTCAACAGTTTAGGAAAATGTTCCTGAAAATTGGTGTAGAGTTATTGTTACTACAAAAAAAATAATTCTAGCTATTTATTCAATTAAAAAACTGATAAAAGATGACATTTTAGTTAGTTTATGTATAGACTAAAGGAGTGTATGCAGGAGTTGTCTAAAAAATCTGGATAAAATACCAAGATTACCTATTCCCCATTTAAAATTGTCTATAAAGCTAGTAGCAACTTGTACAAATTCTCAAATGCTTTTTTTTTTTACAAACCTGTTTCTCTGATCTATCTATGATCTGAACATTAAGAACATTGATGAACGTCATTGTTACAGAGCTTTCTCATACCTTGTTGGAACACACCCTAATAGTAAATCAAATGCTGTTGCTTTTATTCGCTGCATAGTGACCTCATGTGCTCTACCAGGTAATCAATCTATTGAGTTTAAAATGAGTAAAGTTTTGAGGTCATCTGTGGGACATAGCTTGAGGTCAATGTATGAGTCATAATGAAATAATTCCCTAAATGATTGTATTTTGAAAGCTACATTATCAGCTCTATCACCTCCACATTTGTTTTTAGAATTGAGCCATGGTCACAGTGATGAGTAAGTTTCAACATGACACGGTCAAACGAGTTGAACATTAAAAGACTGACCACCTGAAAATATTTTTTAATTTTTTTAAATTATGAGTTTTCAACGCACACTGAGAGTGAAAAGTAAAGGAGATGATTATTTTAATTGCACAGTAATCTACACAATAGAAATTGTCTACAATATAAGGGCCCCTCTCACAAGCCATGCTTATATGGGGTCCCGAACCTATCATGTATTCTCATTTTTTGTTAAACTGTGTAATCTGTCTCTTCTTTTTGATAGGTTGAAATAAACTTGAATATTACAGTAATAAATACTAAAAAAAAGGAAATGAAACATCAATACAAAAACACAAACAAATTCTTTGAAGCAGATATGATACTCTCTTTTTTCTTCTGCATGTTTTGGGAATCAATAAATCATTTGCCTACATGTACATGTAAATATAATGGGCTTATTCCAAACAGCACACTTCAAAAGCAAAGATGCAAAAATCAAATTCATTCCGCATGTCATCACAGGTGAATTGATCTGAGGTTTTGCTCAATTTCACACATTTAGAAATTGAGGAATGAAATCATCAAATATGATTAAATATATATGTCTAGATAAATGGCACAACAAAACCTGAGGTGCTTGGTTTTATATTACATCAATTTAGAACTGATTCAATTTCCTATGAATCAAGTCTCTACTAGGACTACTCATGGACTCAAGACCAGCAATACTCTTTGTTGCAATGGCGATCAGAATTAGTTTTGAAGGAACTTACCATTTTATGTAGGAAATTTGAATAAGTTCATCCTCATTTATCAATCATTTTGAATTCCTTGATAAATTAAACAGGAGGTGTTTATTGATCCTATTTGATTCTTCAATGTTTCTAAGATTATTTGTGACATACAACGGCCCCATTACACAAAACGTAAATGTATGTATTCATTGTAATTTTATTATCAATGTAAATTTCATGGACATATTAAGAAAGTTGATTGTTAAATGATGTTCCCTAGGTATCAGGAGCTATGTTCATATGTCGGTCACATTTTCCCGTAGGGCGAGTCGAAAAAAAAAAAACGTTTTATGTAATTTTTTCAAACCAGCCATATATCGCCGGTAGAAAAATTTTAAAATGGCTGTTTTTGACTCGCCGAAGGGGAAATGTGACTGAGACATTACACACAGTTCAACATGTCTCGACAGACTGACAAATACTAGTTTGGATTACCATTATCTTGAAGTGTGCATGGTTGAAATTAATCAATTGAGAATAATTTGCAGTGAAAATGTATCATCACAATGCTTTTGAGTAAGGATTTTGCATGATCAAGAGAATTATGTATATTTTTTACTCTTAAACCTAAATTAAAAAATGATATCCATTACCCCCCCCCTCCCCAGTAACACTGAGCCATTGCGAGGCCTCCACAAAGTAAATAGTGCCTGTGCTTTGGGGAAAAATGTATTGTTCATATATTTCAGTCTATGGTGAAGATTTCAAGCATAATGGACCATGGTTGTGATGGATCTTGTTAATACACGCAACATGAAAAGCTTCAGTGTTAAAAACGACACCAGTCAGCGTTATGAGAGGACTGCATGCAAAGGTATACAAACATACCATGGAGTTTCAATATAACACCTGTAGTGTCTATGTAACTAGGTGTTAAACTAACTCCATGAATTTCACTCTGGTGTTTAATGCTAGATGCAGTACTCACACAACACCTACATGTGTAATATTTACACCACTGTATTTTTCAGTGTATAATCTCACCTTGTGTCCTGTAAGCCTGCGTATGCTCTTTCCACTGCGAATATCCCATACTCGAATAGTTCGATCCATAGAGCCTGTGATCAGTCTCCTTATATCAAACTTCACACAACAAATGGTGTCAACATGACCCTGGAAAAACAACAAAATATTCAATATTAATTTCACTTCTGAAACCAGTTTATCACATTTTAGAATGACAAATATTAATACATAAAGAATATACTTCATTTCTTATCTAATTTTTCACCACTTATGATATAAATACCTATTTCTAGATCAAAATTAACATATCTATCATAATGATACATACTCACTGAAAAAATGTAAAAAGAATGATTTAAAAAGAATAACCTTTACATAAATTAAACAAGCAGTGAAAAGAACCCCACTTCAAACTAATATGTAGTGTTTTGAAAAGATCCATATTTAACTACACATCCATATATACCCTGTCTTTTCATCAGTTCTTGCTAAGTTTGTGTTTCAAATTTTTAGGAATGCTTACTCCACATAACCAGTTATACTCAACCTGAAGTGATGATGATATTGAATGTCAAACATTTACAAATTAATAAGGTGATAGACTCCCTTCACATAATTTTATCCACGGAAAATATTTTTCCTCCATGGCATTTATCTGACGTAAAAATACCATTATTCCTATTTACCTCAATGTAGAGTTTGAAATAATCGTAAAATCTCTTCAACTCAACAAAGTACCATGCCTATATCATAAGTTGGTAAGATGTAAAGTAAATACCTATACTTCAAATCAATATGGTGAATCCTTTAAAATTATGTTAATAAAAGCAAGCTTATCATAAATGGATTCCAATGATTTATTGCCCACAGCCTGGTAAAGGAAATTGGACCTGGATTGCTAAATTCCCAAACCAACAGTTCTATTGGGGATATGGTACATAGAGGGGTGGTTTCAAGTTCACCAGAAGTTGTACAAAAAAAGATACTTCTAGAGTAGTCCAATTAGGAAATAATCCTCCTCATCATATTCCTACTGCAACTACTTCTACTACTAAGTGTTTGCTAAAAATGCTTGAGTGGAGGGTGGATATAATGAAAAAAAGAATTATTGCATTTCTCTACTCAATAATCTCCATATTGTTGCATTTTCATATAGCTTTGGTTAAGGTTATTTCGTTGGCTTCCCGCAAGAAGGGACTTAGCGCACATGTGCGCAAAATGTACATTTTCAAGAAAATGCAAATTATGTTTTGACCTTATTTTTGTGCTTTTAGGAGCTAGTGAATTATTTTCTGTCCTAATTCTCAAACTTTCTGACAAAGCAAGATTTTTCTTTATTGATGTTTTGTGATTTTATGTAAACACTCTAAACACTTTCTAATCTTAAGAATCAATCAGGGATATGCTGTACTTTCTTTTTCCGGGAACAAAAAATATGCAATCTACTAATCAAGTTCCTGGAAAAAAAGACACTATTAAATGCGAATTGGTCTGTGTGGAAGCATGTTGAATGAAGAAGTGTCTTTTTTTCAGGAACGAAATGCGCGATCCAGTTCCCAGAAAAAGGATGCATCTAAGTGCATGTTTTTGCTTATTATGTCATATTTAGGTTCGAGAATGGTACCAGAAGAAAATTCATATGCTTTTTTCATTTCAGCAATTAAAAAAAAAGATTTTTTTAAAAAGGAAATGTTGGTAAGTCCCTTCTTGTGGGAAACTGAAGATTTGTTGTATGCAATTTTTTTAATCCACCTTTTCTATCTTTTTCTTATTTGTTTTGGTGTGAAATATGTAATATTGTTGTTTGTATTATGTAAAAATTTATTTTGTGGTTTATCAAAATATTTTACAGAGATGATGGAAATTGCATAAACTTGTATATCAATATATTACCATAAGAAAGGATAATATCAAAATTTGATAGATATATGTAGGCCTTCATCAGCATGAAAATTCAATTAATAATCTCCTTTGGTTTCCATAATGTAAACTAACAAGAAACTTCTATCATTTTTTTGTTCAAAGGATCAATTTGAGAAGAAATCTAGTGGAAGTTTATCTGAAACTTCTATTCAATATCACCTTGTCAATACTTTAATGATATTGTAACAGATTTGTTGATTGAGGGATGGTAATAAATCTGGGTGGAAAGTGTTTTCAAGGTTCAAAGTTGTGCCAATAAATGGCAGGAGCAATGTTTCTAAAACCCGTCAAACAAGGAACATGCTCTATCACTGTGGGTGATCTCACCTTTTTTGGCAGGTAATGGCAAAATTCCATTTGGCTTTTTCTTTCCAAAAGAGATCAGAGTTGGGATAAATACCATTAGAATTGCTCATATTTACGAGAGAACTCAGGTAAATATCTTCATTTGATTGAACCTTCACCAGTTATAGCAATGTCATGAAGATTTGTTATCTTGTTTGCTTCATAGTTTTGCATTCCATGTTTGGACATCCTGGATTCTTCCCAAGGAGGTGAATGGCAAGACAGGTCACTAGAGCAACATTTTGCTACCAATATTGAATGAATTGCAGATGCATAGAGTATTCATCAGAGCTTTCCTAATATAGATAAGATCTTAACCTTTATTTTTTTTCAAACTATTTCATTTTATTTCAATTATTTTAAAATAAAACAAACATAAGATTTCATTATAAAATCAATAAGAGCCTTTCATCATCTAAATTGGGGTTATGAGGATGAAAATTTAAGGATATGCAAATTGAATTTCTCTTTAGTGCATTCTGAATTTTTCCTTCCATGTTTGATTTGAACCCAATCATACAATAGTTTTCAAATATGATGACTTGATAACTATCATCTTGCAAAACTCTTACTTCTCTATGCCCTTTTTGCTATTCAAATATCATCCTCTGACTGACAGTGACAAAAAAGCAGTTTCTTTATTGTCAAGAGCATCTAAACCTTTCAAACATCAGCAGTGTTTTCATATTCCTCTACATATCCTATCGGTGCATGTATCATCTGCAGCAAGTCATAAATCCTGGTATTTTGTTGTTAAGACTTGTAAGGCAGGCGTAAATCACGGCATGGATTATTTACACTCATCTAAGTGATGGGTGTTATCTGTCAGGATAATGTGAAACTAATCATATTATCACAAGCGCTGGGGGCAGTATAAATCTCACCTGAAACGCATTCCATTCTGTCATATTGCCCAAACTATCCCTTGTAAAAAGCATCATTACTTCTCCCCTTTCCTTTATACAGACATGCAGGGGTTGGCCGGTCGGTCGGTCGAGCTTCAAGTAGCATATGATGACGGTATTCAGACAAATATTTGGGTGGTCATGATCAACTCCTATGAGAGTTGCAACTCACCATTAACCATATTTCGAAGACAGTACTGACTAACTGAAAGATATGCTGTTAGTACATCTTTTACACTGTCCCTGAAACAATCATAATGGGTTGATAGAAATGATATATCAATAATTCTGACTGACAAGTTTAAAAAGGTTTAATAATGCCTCGACTACAAAAAGGAACATTGAAAATAATACAGGCCTTTTGACCTTGTATATCAATCATTCATATTATAAAAAAGAAATTACTTCCATTTTACAAAAACAATTTTTTTATTTTTTTGCATTTTTCTTTATTTATCAAGGAGCAAAATGAACATATTTTAGTTGTGAAATAGGTCCTATACTGTTCACAAGATTTATACCTATTAGACCCACGTTAAATTAACATAGGCCTTTTCAAAAGTGCAATTGCATCAACATATACATGTATGTAAAAGAAATACGTTAGAAAATTTGATTTGCAGAAAACGAATGATGTTTTGCCATCAGATGCACAATGAATAAATAATACATCCTCTTCCCTTTGTTTAAGGTGTTTCAAAATGATATTGTGGATAACGTGACCAAAAAACACAAAGAAACTCACTTGTGTTTTCATTCAAAAAGTCTTCCAACATATCACTTGACTTTTATCTCTCTATTTTTCTTTCTATTGAAATTCAAGTAATATCATGCTATCCTGGAACACCCTTTTGACACATGTATGCACAATATCTAAACCTGTCAATTTCAATAAGAGAAGTAATCTACTCCAATTGAATCAGCTCTGGTGTATCCTTTCGACAGATCCCTAAACATGCATCCAGATCTTCCAAAGACACAGTCTGTAAACACACAGATGGGACCAAACAAGCCAGCAGGCAGGGCCAATCAAATGACATTGAATGCAACATTGTTGGAATGTCCTCTCTCAGTTACTAAAATCATAAACCCCTATAAAAGTGCAATGAATTCTAGCTTAGGCCTTCTTGGTGGGGGAACCTTGCTGCTTTTTCGTTTAAATGGCTATCACCATGGCAACAGACTACCAATTTCCATCCCATCATCTTGCCTTTTTGTTGGAAAGGAAAGTCCGGTATCGGAGGAAAATTATCACATCATGAAATACCATCAGGGTGGAGAGGGGGATAGATAACCAGTTTAACAGAATGAGGAAACAGGGGGTGCAATCTTAGATGACCTAACAACAAGATGGGTTTTGTCACCCTGCCCCATGTTTCTTCATCCTCCTTGTCTGTCTTTGACTATCCCCCCAAGTCAAGTTCACCAAGTAAAGTGAAGAAGCTGCAATGACAATCAGGCTTTCATTGGTAGTCATGGACAGTACATGTCATTTATCCATCATTAAATCATCGTTAAAATACCGTCCGTTTATTTGCTCTTCCACTTCCTGTCATGGTGCATCACTTTGAGGAGAGCTTGACGAAAAATTACAAACACATTTTCATCTCTGCCCCGAATGTTGAAACTGCCTAGTATCTCAAACTTGTACAAAGCCAAGAAAAAATATACTCTGGGAGGAACTGAGTATAGAGATATAAAGTGTATTGATGAAAATAATACAGAGGAACATTGTGTAATTTGCTAATCTTCATTATCATTTCTTCATTGATCACAATAATATTCATTCCATGAATAGTTGAATGCAATGACATCTCATTCAAATTAACAAATACTTTAAAACCAAATATATACATGCATCTTTCTTATTACCTTTCTTATTCATATCAGTATTGAGCTATGACAAGCAACAAACTCCTGTCATGATGACAACAAGCCTAGTAGGCGTTGTACAATGTGTCCTGTGCTGGCTGATGATATGAGAGGCAAATGTGATCATCTGAATCCTACATCTTCCTGTGCTATGAGGGCAGTATATTAGATAATCACAAGAAGCTTGTTTCCTGCTTCTGTTTTGATATTACTATTAAACTATGGTAATGATGAAATATGCTCATTCCAAAACCAATTATTCTGAGTCTTCCTTCATGTATTACATTTCAGTCTTCATTCATGGATATTTTTTCAAGAAGGTGTACCGGGGTCGTATCTATGGCCCTGGAAAGCGGAGGAGCTGCACACGTTTTACACCATTGGCTGCATGAAATGAGGTTGGTATGCTAAAATTAGATAGTTTACCAATGTTTTCTTAAGTTTTGAGTAGCAACATTTTCTTTTGTCAATTTTTTTCTGAACAAAATCATCTGAATTTTAATGTAACCCTTCCTTTTTGCTTGTCATTTGTATCTTCATAACCAGCACCCCCTCTTCAAGAATCGTCCCCAGGCCCCTGAATAATTTAATAAAAAGAAAACCCTGACAGTTGCAGATACACATGTATTTCTCTAATAGTGTTCAACTTTCATTTGGGATCACCACCATAAATTGCTATGACTCAACATTTTATCATCTAATCCATGAAATGACGGTCCTATGCCTCTAGATATACATAGACAATATTCAATTGGGGTACCAAGGGCAGGTGGATATGTTTCATGATGGACACATATTTATTTTTACATATCTTGAATGCCCATGATCAATTACATACAGGAGCCATACTGTAGTCTTCTGGATGAATTCAATCCCGAATTGACGAGGTTTTCATAGCGTCTTACTTTATTTTCAATTGGAATGTCAGGTATCTGGCGTTGCCTATAATTCTTCCAACATGGAGAGTCCATTAGAGGTAATTTTGTTACCAGAGTAGAAAGGGAAAGAAAGGGAAAGAGAGGGAGAGAGAGGGGGTGGGATGTGCCCCCCCCTTGGGTACCAATGATTGACAGACGGAAGGCAACTGTCAATCGCAACACCTGGATGCATTCCAATGGGTGTTCAACCCACACCTGGGTAATATCATCCATAAACCAGCGTCTGAGTGGTGTAGCTTTGCAGGACTGTAGCATTAAAGATGCAATCAATTGCTAAAAACTACTAGTCTACACAGTACACCAATAAATCATTTGTAATATCCCTTGTATGTTTCTTTGTTACACACCACCTAGGGAGCTGTTTAATAAAAATTAAAATCAATGATGCGTAACTATCTATGGCAAAGCAGGTACAAATGCTACAATGTCATAGTCAGCTACATGTATACAGTGCATATCAAAAACAGTTTACACTTTGAAAAAGCCCTGGGAATTAAGAAATATACAACATATGGGTAATTTTTTTTCACATATAACCTTGGGTTGATTTGGGTCTCATCTGTCCAATGAAAGTAAAAGTTTTGAAAGAATGTTACACTTGAGTGAGCACTGTTCATTTTTTTAAAGCTTGCAGAAATGTGTTTGCGCTAAAATGCTTGTTTTCACGCTGTGTCAAGGAGAAAGGGCGAAAATCAAACTTACCCTGCGAAACACTTCTCATACATTTCCCCTGCACTTTCAGTCAATTGAAATAAAACGGATACATTCAAGTATTTCGTAACAATTTTTGCCATCAAAATTGAATTTCAACACTTAGTAAGCACAACCTTTACCTTTCTTTTTGTGCCAGCTGGATCTGAGGACATAACTGAATCTGAACAAAAGTGTATATCAGACATCTCCAGCATTTTTATTCATTAAGTTTTTATCATTTAAAGTGGGTTTACATTTCATTTTTCATTAATACTTGTTTGTCCCCACTTTTCCCAAGCTTGAAAATGATTAACAAAATGAAAGTCAAGCCTAAGCTATTTCATGTAAATCACAAATATCGTCACGATGGCCTCTGTGTGTGGGGGAGTGGGGTGGGGCGCAATGCACTCTTTGAAGTGTTTTGGGCAAGGAAACAAGTTTAAATATTTTACTAGCTAAGTTCAATGCGTTCTTCATGATTAAGGTCTACTTTTATTCGCATAACTATTTTCAAAGTTCTGCGCAAATAATTTATCACTAACTTTCAAAAGTAAGTGGTGCTCACTCAAGCGGAAATATTTTTAGACAGTTATATTGTCATTTGCTTAAATGGATCTGTACCAATGTTAAAATGTGGAAAAATGTTCAGGATATTAAAAATTTATAATTTTATAGGATTTTTCTAAGTGTAAACTTTTTTTGATATGCATTGTAGAGAGCTCGCTTCTGGTTATTATTATCACCATCATATGAAACAGAATTTCTGAATTCTTTGCTGAAAACATACAATGGCATTAGTGGCAATTCCCATCTAAATACTTGAGTAATTAATGAACATAAGCCTAGACTCAGAATAGCTTGAAAGTTCTGAGTACTGTACATTTTCAGCAAGTATGTCTATTTCCAATTTTGTCCCAGAATTAAAAATGCTAATTAATATTCATTTACTTGGCAAATGTTTTGCGAGATAAGTATCACAGGATTTGAAGTACCGGTATGTGAAAATGGCCATACTTAATTCTGTAAGGAGAGAAATAAGGGACTTAATAGTCCATGATACAAAATTGACAGGTTGTCACTGAAACACTGCCTAACCCTTCATAATTGACTTCATTTTATTTTTTGTTCATTTTATTCAATATCAACAGCTGATTTTATAGTACAGCACAGCACGGATATATCCAATCTTCCATCAAAAGTACATAGTTTGCTTTTTGGATTGTTGCCAAGTAAGAAGTCAATTTGTACCCATAAATTCCCAAGCAATCCAAAACTATTAGAGAAAATGACCGAAACGCAACTGGAAAATGACTTCACTCCTAAAAAACTGGAGAAAATAAAAAGACCAACTTCATGTACCCTTATTTTCATACAACAACAAAACATGTTCATACTGACATACATGTTGACTTCATTGTACAAAAGTATGAAAGGCACTAGATTTTTAAATATCAAGCAACAATATATACAGTTATAATGAAACATTACCCTCTTAACTTTTGTATAATCAAATTACTAAATTAAAAAAAAAATACCACCCCCTAAATAAAAAGAAAATAAATAAAACAACTTACATGTGACTAACGCATAATTTATGTTAAGACAAGACCATAAAAATCCATATGAGTATAAGATAGTACACACACATTAAGTTTGGTAAATTGGAGGAAAATGATCAATTCTGTATACCAATAAAAGCATCTAAATTCATTATTCCAAGTAACATTTAATTCCATTTATACAAAATATCATTTCTTAACAAATTATAAAGAATTATTTGTCATAAACAGATTTGTTAACAGAAAATACAATTCCCTAAACATTTCTTTCTCTCTCTCAAATTCAACGTGATGGACTTCGAGAGATTCTAAAATAGATTTAGTTCCTTAAAAAAAGGCCCACGTACAAACTTCATCATCTTGCGAATATGTTGTTCCCAAACATCCAAGCTATGCTATATGTCATTCACCTCAGCAGGTACACAAATGTGTCTGTATCTGGGTGTAATTAGGGTCTCAGCTAGGGCCAACCCACACAATACTGACCCAAATACCTGATGTTGTGCCATCTCTATTGAGTGACGGACGGATGGACGGTGGATGGGGGGAAAGAAAGCTCTATTTGTGTCAACACCTGGGATACACACCTGGTGCACGTACCTGTGGTTTGTTTGCTGCACATATGGAAGGCATTAGAGAAGTTATCTGGGTCTCACGAAACCTTTAACCCACACACTGCCAAGAATAGCTTGAAAATGAACATATATCGATCATGACACAAATGATGGAATTATATTTGATTTTGACAGTAAGTAATATGACAACTAAAGAGACACCAAATAGTGGAATAATGTTGATTTCAAACAACGTTAGGAAACTATTGTTTTTAAAAATGAAAAATGGGAATTTCGAATTTCCTCAGACTAATATGTACCTGTACTTGCTAACAAACAAATTGATTATGATTAAATAAAATAATTGATATAGCTTCATTTAACTGCAGAGCATTCAAAGGCAATTGACTCCATAAGTATTATATAAGTGCTTAAGTAAAAGTCAATGCCTACTCTATTGATAGGAAAGATGTGTCTTTCAAAGCAACTTTAATACATTCCCTGTGTTGTTTTTCATGATTGAATTGAAAATAATAATTAAAAGATGATTGCAAGATTTCAGCAGGAACATTCATTTTAAAGTAAGGTGCCTTTTATTCACACTCAAATATCATGGGTCATGGGTCGTGTGGTCCAGTGGTTAGAGCATTGGACTCATAATCGCAAGGTTGTGAGTTCGAAACCCAACTCTGCCATTGTCTCCATTTTGATAAAAAGGCCCGAGAGTGATATCTGTCGTCTATAACGTCAGCCACTATGACTGATAAACCTAGACGTAAAACGTTTCATAGGTAATTGGTTATATACCAGCTTGGCGTTTACCAGCAAAATGCTGTCCTGCCGAGTTCCTACGGGAGTTACCACAAACAGAAACAGAAATACTGGTATTCATGAAAATTTGTACAATCTTCTATTTAAGGGGAAAATCACAATACACCAAATGTTTAGCCATTCCAGAATGGCATGACTTTTATCATGAATTCATTAGTTCAAAATCAAGAGGCCAAATATTTTCTTTGCACAATATGAGTATAACAGATTCATTTAGAATATGATATACATGTAGTTTTCTTGAAGGTTCATTTCACAGTACCAATTACATTCGATATAAAAACACACCTGACTGATGCACATACTTGTTTATTCAATTCGATTCAATGTTTCATAAAAAAAGTAACAGCCAAACAACTTGTACGTGTAGGCCTACAATTATTTGTCCCTCAAAAAAAAAAAGAAGGAAAACAACAACTCTAGATATAAGAAAGATAATGTTCTTTGCTTAAAGAAATTTGCTATTTAAAACAGCAAAATTTTCCACTGGTATCCATTCCCCTCCTCAACAAATATTTCCAACAGAAATTTCTATTTCTACCGATGCTAAAGCAAGATGGAAAACCAAGTGTAGTAAACAATACCTCTACAACAACTGTAGAATCAACTCATGAAGATTAATGAAATTACTATATTCGAAAGGGGGGGGATCTTGTGTCAGCCCCTAACAAAAGTTTCCCTGCTCAAATTTAAGCCAGTTGTAAAATCTTCATAAAACATTTTACAACAGGATCTTTGCATTGATGTAAACACTTGTACGCACTGATATACACTGCACAACCAGAGGGAAGCCTTACAAATTTGCATGATGTGAGGATTTAATATTTTATTCTAAAAGAATATGTTTCGTAAGGAGCTTCAAACAAAGGTGACCAGATTTTTAAAACGAAAATACCAGCACATTCCATGAGGGAGGGAAGTATAGAGTACATTGTACAGTTGAGCATTTATATGTCAGTATTAGTAGTCTTTCTGTTAATCTAGAGAGGAGGAAGAAGTCTTATAATAACATACAGGTTGCAAGTTTAAAGAAGACTGGCTTTGGATGTTTTTTATAGCTTTGATAATTCCAATCCATTCTCTTGTGAATGGTCTGATTTCTAAAAATTGATCTAAAAAGCAATCATACAAATACACACAGCGATCCATTGAAACCTTACAGCCTTGAATTCAGAATCATGAAACCAGAGAAGATACATTAGACTCTTCAATATTTGTTTGAATATGAGTGTCTTAGATATACATTTGATATGGGATGTAGGACAATATTGAGCAATCATGTATAATTTGAGGCTCATTCAGATATGGTTTGAAATAGAATTACAGTGGACTCTCCATAAGTCGACCTTCCATATGTCGACTAATCAGCTAAATCAAAGCATTATATCAGACCATAAGGCCAAGTAAAAAAAAGATAGTAGTTGATCGTCCGGGTTTTTTGAGAGCGGTGATGAGGGAGGTCCTTGCTATTTGCTATCTTACTATTTTTTTTAAGAACAAGGAGGCATTTTCTCGGCCCGATTTTTGACATCAGTGATGAGGGAGGTCCTTACTATTTACTATTTTTTTTGCTATTTTTTATTCAAATGATTGTCAGGCCATGTCAAGCTCGATTTATGTGATCAATGTATGCTCAATATTAATAATAAATGAGTAGAAATATATATATATTATAAATGTATAAATATCTACGATTGATTGAAAATCTATGGAAAATGTATTGTGCGATAAAAATCTATTGATGTATTACTCATACTGGTACTGTATTGTTGTCAAACAGAATGTTCATGTCAAGTGAATAATTTAAACATTTTATGTAAGGGTAAAAAAAAAGGCATGGGGGGTCTTTTTTATTACCATGGAGTCATGTTCAATTTTCCAGAGCCAATCTCATTTCGTTGTTCGTTTACATAATGTTTAATACTACTGTTCAATTTTCATTCATTTTTAAAATTGATATTGAATATAAAATCCCTCACTGAATATTCGATGCATTGCCTCCTGACATTAGAAAACTTGCCAGAAAATTCAATGCATTTCACAAATTCACATGTCATGCCAGCACAGTCAATGACATCATCCTAGGACCTAGCTAGCACACATGCAGTTCACCCAACAGAGTCACAAGCACACAATCCCCGGGGGGGCACTCGACCAAAAAAGTGGTGGGGGTGTGCCGCGGGCGAGACAAAAAACGGGGGCCTTGGAGCGGGCTTATTGTAAAAAGGAGGGTCCTCGGAACGGGCTTCAGAACGACAAATATTTGTGAAAACGGAGGTCCTTGGAACGGATCGCCAGTGTGTGAGTGCGTATGCATCCCTATGGAACGGTCATGTGTGCATGATGCAGCTAGCTCGGCCTCCGCCGGCGGAGCTCTGCGGCCGCTTTTCACCAAAATTGTGGCTCATTCAATGCGATCGGAGCGGCGTAACAAAAAATATGCGAAGCTTTGGAGCGGATTTCTCTCTTCTTTTTTCTCGATAAGAAGAAAATGCTATGCCTTGGAGCGGCTTTCTTTGTTCTTTTTCTCAACAAGGCAAAAACGCTATGCCTTGGAACGGAAATTTGAGTGTGAAAATGGGGGTCCCCTCCGCGGCACATACCCACTATGAATTATATACTGAGTGCCCCCCCCCCCGGGACACAATCACCGTAACACACATCCAAGTACAGGCGCTATCACTCACCAAAAAACCCCGCTGAAATACAAATTACGTCATTAGAATTGATTTATCTGCGCCATGTTTCCAAAGCACGCGATGGATTAGTTCAGATTCAGTAAGCGGGGTCCCCGAAAATGCACTAAAAATGAAGAAATCCGTGATGTTATCCGAGTTTGCAAACTTTATTTCCTCGCTAATTTATGATGGTATCTTCAAAATTCCAATAAAAAACCAAATCAGAATTTTTTTCTTTCTTGCAATTACGGCGATATCGGACTTTGCAATTGTTTTTGAAGCTGCAAGAGAGATATCAGAGTAATCTTGTGAATTTTTTTCGGTATTCAGCAGCCATAAAAATAGTTAATAACAGGAAAATTGATGCTGCAATCCAAAAGGGAAGAGGGCCCGGACCAAAAAAAAACAATTTTTTCTTTTCTTTTTTTTAGAAAATAGTAAATAGCAAAAATTTTCATGCGGCGGCCAAAATTGATGCGCGCGAGGACGATCAACTACTTTCTTATTTTACTTGGCCTAATATGCAATACATATGTTAATAACATCTTCTAATTTGAATTTCATCAAAGTCGAACAGATTACTGTGGTCCCAAGTGGAAGAGTCACCTGTATAGGGTATCTACATATATACACTTTGTTAGGTGATCAAGGTGCTTCTACTGAATCTGGTGCTTGCAGCTTTTTGAGGAATTGCTTCCTGCCAGTACCCATTTACCTCACCTGGGTTGAATGCAACACATTGTGGATCAATTTTTTGATGAAGGAAATTACGCCATGGCTGGGATCCGAACCCAAATACCTGTTTTGAAGTCTGGAGTCTAACAATGGGCAACAATGCTTAAGTGACTCAGCAACAAGGCTAGACAAAAATCTTGTGTATGAAGCCAATGGGATATGATGCATTAAAATTAAAGTATGATGCAAAGGCAAGTGACCTCTTTTAGGTTGAAATCAATTTATTTTATAAAGGAAGTGTAAAATAATCTGTACAGACTCCAGAGTTGCACAGCTAAAGTCATTAATCATTCAACATGACTCATGACATAATAATGAAAATCTTTATAACATCATATGACATGAGTCATGACATCATAATGAAACATTTGTGATGTCAAAGACTTTGTTAGCACATCTTCACGCCATTTTTTCGACAACAAAGTGTATTATGCACCTTAATTTGAATTAGTAAGGAGATAGGTCTTACCATGCTTGAATAATATAGAAAAATTTGCTGAACATTGTTGCACATATCACAGAATCTGTGTGAGTCTGATTATCCTGACATCAACATAAATACCACCATCTTGAAGCATAATTCAGTTTTAACAACCGAAAAGTACCCCAGAAAATCTCTTACCTGTAGTCGACGAACTCTTTTGATTTGCTTGACCTTTCCATCATAATGGATGTGCTCATCATCTTCTTCTGATGGATGCTAAAAGATAAAAATTTGGGAAAAAGAGAAGAGAAATGAAAATGAAAAAAAAAAAAAAAAATTTGAATGGAATAACAAGGCATAAGCGATGTCGTGTCTTGCCCGCTTGTGAAATATCATGATTTGCAAGGGCACTCAACAAACTTGTATCATAAGTTCATTGTGAAATAACTGGAATGGAATAATATTTGTCATAAGAATCTTGTATGTAAACTTTAATGTTGACCTCAAAATGACCTTTGACCTTACCATGTGATATCCGAACACAATAACATGCAGGTCTCCTAATTAAGTACAGCTACAACCCAAGATTGATTTGAAAGTGACTTACAGTTGCAAAGTCATATGTTGTTTTGTTGTGAATCTCCCAATTTTTCCTCTTCCTTTTTACGAGACACCATTGGAAATTTTACGGCTACCATGAAGTCGTTCGAAATTTATGCTAATTTGTTCTGTAGAAAACGTGTTCGCAGAAGCCATGTTATGTTCAAGCTGAAGGGATGTTTGAAAGATGAAAGTCATCTTGTGATGAAATTTAGTTGCCGAGAAATGCCGCCCAAGAAGTGAGTGTAAAGATAAATTATCATTTAATAATTATGTATATACCAGAAATGTATATTTTGGTTGGATATAGAAGAAAACTGGAATTTACTTGACCTATGTGTGCGTAGTACGAGACGGTAATTCGCTGTGCATAAACAATGAAGCGATACGTGACCGATATTGGTACTCGTACACGTAGGTCGAGTTGAAATTATAACATGTATCAATTTGGTATAAAACAGACATGACATGGAGATAAATGTCGCTCATTTTATGATAAAAGATATTGAATTTCATAAGGTCAATTTAGAAATGGTTCAGAATCCTGTTTGATAGAACGATTATTTATTTTACAAACATAGAGTGGTTTGAAGACTTCATTCTCAGATAAACAAACATGAAACAATGAATGAGTCGTTTCATATAAAAAGATACCGATAGTTTTCATATTGACTGAAGGTTTCGATCAATTTGTGGAAACAGAAAGGAAGTTTGAATTTTACGTTGATATGAACGATGAAGTGTCATATTGATATTCTGAGGCTTATAATTTATCAATGAAAGCCTACTTGTTTAGGGATAGGTTTTTGATAATAGGCCATTAACTTTTTTTATTAGCTTTGATACAAAGGATAAAAGCCAAGCATTTGTGAGTTATTTATCAAAAAGATAGAAACAATAGTTTGTGTATTGTTTTGTATAAAATCTATAACAAGCATAGAAATGATGCGTTGCAGATACGTCTACTTTTTATATACATTTACATTAGTCACATTTAGATTATCCTTCAAGGAAGTGTGAAGGTCAGCTCAAGGTCAAATGTTTCTTTTGGAGGTTAAATGCTATTTGAGCTTAAGGAAATAGGCTCATGTAATTAGAAATTGCCAAGCCATATTTTTTAGCTTTAAATGATCAAATGGAATGCGTGTAACGCAGGTTTTATTTGATTAGTCTTATTCAAGACTGGTGTGTTTATTTATGAATGTGTCTTTGGATGCAAGACTTAAATTTAAAGTGACACACAAAAAGTCCGTCATATTAAAATGACAGGCAAGTTAAGCATAATTAACGAGATGAAGCACTTGTGATTCTCGTATTTTAGAAAAATATGTGTGACCTTCAATAAGGATGAAGTTCTTTAATTTATGCAAAAAGCATACCTATAAAAGTTAGTGTTTTGTTATACATCAAACGTTTGCTTTTCCACATTTGAAAAGTACATGCAAATTATGACATGGCTAAGACTAGAGGCCTCATATCTATTCGTATTGAGGCGAAAGCCTTTGACTTACAATTTATTGTTCATTTTCTATATAAATGACAAAATGACTCGAGATATTTGATATGTAAAATCAAAGTCAACATTTATTTGTGCAAATATTGAACAAATACTTATGATGCATTCATTTCTGTTTTTTCTATACAGATTGAATAAAATTGCAGACTAATGCAGCCTATGCAATTCCAAAGCGGTTTTTCTTGGTCGATTGTTCTTCCGATCTCAGTGATCCATCAATTCAATTTCGCTGTTAGACGGGATACTGGGTGTGTTGAGGAACCATGACGGAACTGGAAAAGAGCCTCAAGTTGAAGAGAAGAGGTGCCAAGGCCAGGTTTACACGATTGGGAAATGCCTTGGATTTCCTGGTAAATGAAGAACGCTCTGTTGATGATATATCCAAGGCAGAGTCGGACTATGAGGAGGCCTACAAGGATCTTCAGGTGAAACACGAAGCTCTTACTGATACCATTGAAGATGACTCTGTCTTTGAAGAGGAAGAGAAGTATATGGATGAATGCCAGAAAGTGTTCCTCAGGTTACAGGTCAAAGTAAAGGATTACTTGGAAAACTTAGCTGCGGCTAGTGATGGACAACCTGTAGGAATGCAAGATGTACGAGATGCTTCTCCTATGACAGATAGTAGTCAAGCACATGGAACAAGAGTAGGAACTGAGCCATCGTGTTTCAAGATGGAAAGACCTAAGCTACCCAAGTTCACTGGCGACTTAAGGGAGTATCATTCTTTTAAGGCTGACTTTCAGCATGTGGTTCACCGACAGTATGGAGGAAGAGATGCTCTAATGATCCTTAAGTCCTGTCTTTCTGGAAAGCCACTGCAGAACATACAAGGACTGGGGCAAGATTATGATGCTGCTTGGAAGCAACTGGATTTGCTGTACGGCGATCCACGAATGATTGCTGATGTTATCGTGAATGACCTCTCAAAGATCAAAGGCCTAAAGAGTGGAGAAGATGAAAGGTTTGTGAACTTTGTGAACCTTGTACGACGAAGCTACAATTCACTCAACGAGATTGGCAGAGGTAGTGATATGAATAATAGCCATATGTTAGCCCTGATCGAGAGGAAGATGTGTGTAGAGGATCGACGGCTATGGTTCCGTTCTCAACAAGGGAACACGTCGCCTACATTGGAGGTCCTTCTTCAATTCCTGGAAGTGGAGATGAAGGCAAGACTGCGGTCTTCAGCACCTGTCAGAAGTGATGCAAGGTCTAGTGGTGCCGTTAATCAAATATCAACAACAGTAGCATCACCCAAAAGGACGGAAAACAGATGCTGGGTGTGCAAATCCGATGGGCATTGGACAGATCAGTGCACAAGATTTACATCCAAGTCCCTAGATGAGAGAATGCAAATGGTCAAAGACAACTATGCTTGTTTTAGTTGCCTTAAAAAAGCAAGTAAGGATCATCGTATTTCAACTTGCAAAAGAAAGAAACGGTGCACTGAAACAGTTGACGGAGTACAATGCTCATACTTCCATCATCCATTACTCCACTCTGGCAAGAAACCTGAAAGAAAAGAAGGAAATGTTACCAAACAAGTAGGGATAACAGCAGTTGATGATGATGAGGCCCTTCTTCCAGTTCTGACTGTAGATGTGATTGGCAACAGGAAAGCTGCAAGTACAAATCAAGGAAATCTATTATTAGATTCTGGATCACAGACCAGTCTGATCAGGGAAGCATTTGCTGAGAAGCTGATGCTAAAAGGTGTGCCAATTACTCTTACTATGATAAAAGTAGGAGGAACGGAAGAGGTGTTTCATACTAAGAGGTATCTGGTTCCTCTGAGAGAGTGTGGGAAGAGTTCAAGACCTATTGTTATCAGCGCCATGAGTATCCCCTGTATATCTGAGAACATCGCTGCGGTGGATAACGAGGCTCTTGCAAGGAGGTTCCACCTAAAGAATGATGAACTGAAAAGAGGTAGTGGTTCAGTGGACGTCTTAGTGGGTATTGGCAATGCTAAACTTCATGGAGGAGAGGTTCGAGAAGATGGCTACCTCGCAGCTCGTCGATCTCCTCTCGGCTGGGTGGTGTTCGGCGTAAAACCTACGGATAAACCTAAGGACAGTAAAGTCTTTCATATCAAGATGATATCAAATCCTGTAGATCTGACAGACTTTTGGAGTTCGGAGACGATGGGCGTGATACCGACGTCCTGTCATTGTATGCCGAGCGGTCTCAGTAGACAAGAGGAGATTGAGGAACAGACGATCAGAAGTTCTTGCAAGAAAGTAGGAAATCAGTGGCAAGTCTCCTACCCATGGAAGAAAGATCCCAACCTTTTACCAGATAATCGGTCACAAGCGGAAAAGATCTTGGTAACAACAGAGAAGAGACTAGCCCGAAATGAGGTATATGCAGCAGCATATAATGAACAGATGAACGAAATGGAAAATTTAGGGTTTTCCAGAAAGCTTGCTGACAGTGAGATAGACAGCTACCAAGGGCCAGTACATTACATATCTCACCACGCAGTACTGCGGCCAGAGAAGAAAAGTACACCAGTACGCATAGTGTTCAACTCTTCTGCTTCTTTTCAAGGCCACACACTGAATGAGTACTGGATGAAAGGGCCGGATCTCCTTAACAGTCTTCTTGGAGTTCTACTTCGATTCAGAGAGAGGAAAGTAGCTGTGTGTGGTGATATATCTAAAATGTATCACAGAGTTCTGGTGCCAGAGTCCGACCAGCATGTTCATAGATTCTTGTGGCGGAACATGCAAATTACCCGGTCACCAGACACCTACATCAAGACTGTTCTGACGTTTGGCGATAAACCTGCCCCAGCCATGGCTCAGATTGCGCTGAGAAAGACGGCCGAGGAAGCAGAGAGTAGACATCCAGAAGCGGCCCAAGTACTAAAAACCTGTGTCTATATGGATGACATATGTGAGTCAGTCACTGATAATCCGGAAGCCGAGAGACTCACAAAAGAGATTGACCAGGTCCTAGCTGAAGGAGGATTCAAGGTAAAAGGATGGTTGTCCAATCAACCATTAACAGGAAACACCCAGGAGGATAAAGAGATGAGACTCCTTGAAACTATGACAGAGGAAAAGGTTCTGGGTGCAGTATGGGAGAATAGCTCTGATATGTTCTCCTACAAAGTAAAGATGGACCGAGATGAGACAGACGAAGATGTTAGCCTCAACAAGAGACAAATATTGAGCCAGATAGCACGAGTCTTTGACCCGTTAGGATTTGTGTCGCCATTTCTGGTTCGTGCCAAGATAGGGATGCAGAAGCTCTGGGAAAAAGGCTATGAATGGGATGAAAAACTGCCAGAAGAAGATCAGAAGTGGTGGATAGCCTTTTTCAAGGAAATGAAAGAGTTGAGTGAGGTTAGGATAGCTAGAAGCCTCACACCAGCAACAGCTGTTAACAATCCCATGCTGTGTGTATTCGCAGATGCCTCTCAAGACGCTTTTGGGTCATGCATCTATCTCCGATGGCAGCTTGAAGGAGGGACGTATGAAGTGAGGTTTGTGGTAGCCAAGTCGAGAGTAGCACCGTTGAAGAAGTTAACCATGCCACGCCTCGAACTTCAAGCTGCTGTATTGGCAACAAGACTGTACACCTCCGTGAAGAAGGAGCTGCGACTAGAGATTGAACAAGTGGTTTTCATGACAGATAGCCAGATTGTTCTGTCATGGGTTAGGAGCCAAAGAAAGCGATACAAGCCTTTCATCGCAGTGAGAGTGGCGGAAGTACAAAGTCAGTCTGACCCAGCTCAATGGCGTTATGTTCCCGGAAGTTGCAACCCAGCTGATGATGTGTCTAGAGGGCTGCCAACAGCAAAACTGGGCAACAGATGGCTGAAAGGACCAGACTTCTTGTACACCCCAGAATGTGAATGGCCAACTGGTGATGGTGAAGCTGTACTGGATGACGAAGCTGTACTTGAAGTGGAAAATCGAAAGGTCTTTCTGGTTTCCATGGCAACAAACCAGGAAGTTATCAACTGTGAAAACTTCTCTAGTTGGAGACGTCTTGTCAGAGTAGCTGCCTACGTATTGAGATTTGTGCACAAGTTAAAGGATGCACTAAATGCTGACAAGAAAGATGATGATAACCAATGTTTGACACCAGAGGAGATACAAGAAGGAGAGAATATGCTGATCAGAGGAGCTCAAACCACCCTGAAAGCACGCCTTGACAAGGGGGAATTCAAGACTTTGAGCCCCTACACTGATGAAAAGGGAATCATCCGAGTTGGTGGTAGAACGGACAGATCACTACTATCATTTGATATGAGACATCCAGTGCTTTTGCCACGTGAAGACAGGATATCGTGGCTCATAACTAGTGAGATGCATCAGGAAGGTCACAGTGGAGTAGCAGCCACTACTGGGAAAGTAAGAAAACGCTACTGGATTTTGCAGGGACATAAGCTTGCAAAAATGATCAAGTTCAGATGCACGAAGTGTAGACAGATGAAACATGCAGTTGAGAAACAGCTAAAGGCAGAATTACCTCAGCAAAGAGTAGCCCCTCAGACTCCCCCATTCTACAACACATCTGTTGATTATTTTGGTCCATACAGAGTGAAGATTACCCGTAACACAACTGCCAAATACTATGGGGTAATTTTCACGTGCCTCAACACAAGAGCAGTACATCTGGAGATGGCTACGGACTGCTCAACCATGGCCTTTCTTCTAGTGATCAGGCGGTTCTTTGCAATTAGAGGCCAACCTGCCTATCTATTGAGTGACAATGGTACGCAATTTGTCGGTGCCGACAGAGAGCTGCGTGAGGTAATCAGAGGTTGGGATGCTCAGAAACTAGCTGAATTCTGTGCAAGTAAGAGAACTGAATGGAAATTCACCACTCCTTCGGCGCCTCACCAGAACGGATGTGCGGAATCGCTCGTGAAAAGCTGTAAATACGCCTTGAAGAAAGCCATCGGAGAACAGCTTTTAACACCATTTGAGCTATATACATGTTTGTTAGATATAGCCAATCTCATCAATCAGCGGCCAATTGGTAGAATTCCCAACGATCCTGATGATGGGAGTTACATTTGCCCAAACGACATGCTGCTTGGTAGAGCGTCGCGTGATGTACCTCAAGGCCTCTTTAGAGATTCGCAGAATCCTCGACATCGGGTAGAATTTGTTCAACAAATCGTCGACTCCTTTTGGAAGCGTTGGACACGAGATGTTCTACCTCTATTAGTGCCTCGAAGAAAGTGGAATGTGGATCGTCGGAATGTTCGTGTTGATGACATCGTTATGCTTGCGGACGCAAACGAGGTTCGAGGAAAGTGGTTGCTAGGTCGGGTCGTTGAAGTTTATCCGGTCTAGATGACAGAGTTCGCAATGTCAAAGTGAGAACTGCATCGGGTGAATATCGTCGTCCAATCACCAAAATCGCAGTTATATGCCCTGCTGAAGGTTATACAGATGAGTGACGTGTTGCCACCAAGTTATACACAAGTGTTAATAGTGTATTTTTCAGTGTCAAGAAGAAATATTTTGTCATATAAGTGAATATCAATGAAAATATGTTTGCAATGATATTTATGCATTTTCTAAGCATGAAGCACAGCATAGTTTATTATACAAAGTGAAAGAGGATATTCACTTCCATATTTTTCTTCATAATCAATTTTATACACAATAGGTATTAACATTCACATATACACAATAGGTATTAACATTCACATATACACAATAGGTATTAACATTCGCAATCAGATTTCTTCGTGGTGGACCTCGCTCGCGACCAGTTTTCTTTCGCCGGCAACACGTCATCTGAACACTAGCGAACTTTTTTTCGTCAAGACAAGCTCTACGTTGATACAACTTACATTTATACAGACAACTTTGACATTATTATACAAGAAGTTCAACATTGACATTATTGACAACATTGACATTATTATACAAGAACATTCGCAAAGACTGAACTCAATTATATTGAAACAGTATTTCAATGATGCAATTAATGTTTTTGAAAGGATGATAATTTTGGATATCGTTTTATGTCATCTTTTTCAACAGGTATCAAATCCATTTATTGCTAATACTGTATGTATTTTCTGAAAAGTAAAAAAAAAAAAGAAAATTGTTGAATATTGAATATTTGCTGAGGCGTAGCCTCATGGGCGGGGAGGATGTTTTGTTGTGAATCTCCCAATTTTTCCTTTTCCTTTTTACGAGACACCATTGGAAATTTTACGGCTACCATGAAGTCGTTCGGAATTTATGCTAATTTGTTCTGTAGAAAACGTGTTCGCAGAAGCCATGTTATGTTCAAGCTGAAGGGATGTTTGAAAGATGAAAGTCATCTTATGATGAAATTTAGTTGCCGAGAAATGCCGCCCAAGAAGTGAGTGTAAAGATAAATTATCATTTAATAATTATGTATATACCAGAAATGTATATTTTGGTTGGATATAGAAGAAAACTGGAATTTACTTGACCTATGTGTGCGTAGTACGAGACGGTAATTCGCTGTGCATAAACAATGAAGCGATACGTGACCGATATTGGTACTCGTACACGTAGGTCGAGTTGAAATTATAACATGTATCAATTTGGTATAAAACAGACATGACATGGAGATAAATGTCGCTCATTTTATGATAAAAGATATTGAATTTCATAAGGTCAATTTAGAAATGGTTCAGAATCCTGTTTGATAGAACGATTATTTATTTTACAAACATAGAGTGGTTTGAAGACTTCATTCTCAGATAAACAAACATGAAACAATGAATGAGTCGTTTCATATAAAAAGATACCGATAGTTTTCATATTGACTGAAGGTTTCGATCAATTTGTGGAAACAGAAAGGAAGTTTGAATTTTACGTTGATATGAACGATGAAGTGTCATATTGATATTCTGAGGCTTATAATTTATCAATGAAAGCCTACTTGTTTAGGGATAGGTTTTTGATAATAGGCCATTAACTTTTTTTATTAGCTTTGATACAAAGGATAAAAGCCAAGCATTTGTGAGTTATTTATCAAAAAGATAGAAACAATAGTTTGTGTATTGTTTTGTATAAAATCTATAACAAGCATAGAAATGATGCGTTGCAGATACGTCTACTTTTTATATACATTTACATTAGTCACATTTAGATTATCCTTCAAGGAAGTGTGAAGGTCAGCTCAAGGTCAAATGTTTCTTTTGGAGGTTAAATGCTATTTGAGCTTAAGGAAATAGGCTCATGTAATTAGAAATTGCCAAGCCATATTTTTTAGCTTTAAATGATCAAATGGAATGCGTGTAACGCAGGTTTTATTTGATTAGTCTTATTCAAGACTGGTGTGTTTATTTATGAATGTGTCTTTGGATGCAAGACTTAAATTTAAAGTGACACACAAAAAGTCCGTCATATTAAAATGACAGGCAAGTTAAGCATAATTAACGAGATGAAGCACTTGTGATTCTCGTATTTTAGAAAAATATGTGTGACCTTCAATAAGGATGAAGTTCTTTAATTTATGCAAAAAGCATACCTATAAAAGTTAGTGTTTTGTTATACATCAAACGTTTGCTTTTCCACATTTGAAAAGTACATGCAAATTATGACATGGCTAAGACTAGAGGCCTCATATCTATTCGTATTGAGGCGAAAGCCTTTGACTTACAATTTATTGTTCATTTTCTATATAAATGACAAAATGACTCGAGATATTTGATATGTAAAATCAAAGTCAACATTTATTTGTGCAAATATTGAACAAATACTTATGATGCATTCATTTCTGTTTTTTCTATACAGATTGAATAAAATTGCAGACTAATGCAGCCTATGCAATTCCAAAGCGGTTTTTCTTGGTCGATTGTTCTTCCGATCTCAGTGATCCATATGTCATAAGAGAGTCTTGTATGTAAACTTTAACATTGACCTGAAAATGACCTTTGACCTTACTATGTGACCTCTGACTGCAGCATAACATGCAGTACATCAACAAGCCAAGTTTGGGTGAAAAGCGAATTTCGGTTGCAGAGTTGTGCTGTAGATTTAAAGACCGAACAAAATACATTGATCATCGGAAGAATATTCAATCTTTTTCTGAAAGGAGTTATATAGCGTGTTGTCCTAAGTCTGTGCAGTGCCCCTTGAAATGAATGTATAATCTTTACATCTATAAGACGTAGACAAACATTCTTTTCAAAAATCAAAGTCAAAATGGTAAAATAAAATTAAACTTCAGACATTTCATGAAATGGCTTCAAAATGTAATGTCCCTCATCGTTACCCCCCACCCCACAATTGTGTGAAAATGAATGGGTGGACAAACTTGGGTTACCATTATTGTTGTTTTCAATTTTAGAAATGGTCGCCATTTTTTTAGTAGGGTTTTTGCATAAATTTTGCTCAAATTTTGATGGTACTATGGGCAAAACTACTCTTGAGAACATATAGAACAATAACAATTTTGATGAATTTTACAAACATTTGTGTTTTATCTAAAGTTCAATTTTAGGCATGCATACACAAGATTCCTACCAGAAGATCTTTAGCTCTATGTAACTCAGGCCTGATGTCTAATGCAATGTCCTCCAACTTGGTAGATCTTCTCTTCCTTGAAGTAGTCCTCTTTCTCATACGTAGAATTTCATCTACAGGGGTGTGGGCTTCAGCAGACCTTAAGATTGCAGAGATATAAATGAATTAATCTAATACATGTCCTCTTTCTCAAATCTAGACTCATATCTATAGGGGTGTGAGCTTCAGCAGACCTTAGGATTGCAGAGATATAAATGAATTAATCTAATACATGTTCTCTTTATCAAATCTAGACTCTTATCTATAGGGGTGTGAGCTTCAGCAGACCTTAGGATTGCAGAGATATAAATGAATTATTCTAATACATGTCCTCTTTCTCAAATCTAGACTCTTATCTATAGGGGTGTGAGCTTCAGCAGACCTTAGGATTGCAGAGATATAAATGAATTAATCTAATACATGTTCTCTTTCTCAAATCTAGACTCTTATCTATAGGGGTGTGAGCTTCAGCAGACCTTAGGATTGCAGAGATATAAATGAATTGATCTAATACATGTCCTCTTTTTCAAATCTAGACTCTTATCTATAGGGGTGTGAGCTTCAGCAGACCTTAGGATTGCAGAGATATAAATGAATTAATCTAATACATGTCCTCTTTCTCAAATCTAGACTCTTATCTACAGGGGTGTGGGCTTCAGCAGACCTTAGGATTGCAGAGATATAAATGAATTAATCTAATACATGTCCTCTTTCTCAAATCTAGACTCTTATCTATAGGGGTGTGAGCTTCAGCAGACCTTAGGATTGCAGAGATATAAATGAATTAATCTAATACATGTCCTCTTTCTCAAATCTAGACTCATATCTATAGGGGTGTGAGCTTCAGCAGACCTTAGGATTGCAGAGATATAAATGAATTAATCTAATACATGTTCTCTTTATCAAATCTAGACTCTTATCTATAGGGGTGTGAGCTTCAGCAGACCTTAGGATTGCAGAGATATAAATGAATTATTCTAATACATGTCCTCTTTCTCAAATCTAGACTCTTATCTATAGGGGTGTGAGCTTCAGCAGACCTTAGGATTGCAGAGATATAAATGAATTAATCTAATACATATCCTCTTTCTCAAATCTAGACTCTTATCTATAGGGGTGTGGGCTTCAGCAGACCTTAAGATTGCAGAGATATAAATGAATTATTCTGATACATGTCCTCTTTCTCAAATCTAGACTCTTATATATAGGGGTGTGAGCTTCAGCAGACCTTAGGATTGCAGAGATATAAATGAATTATTCTAATACATGTCCTCTTTCTCAAATCTAGACTCTTATCTATAGGGGTGTGAGCTTCAGCAGACCTTAAGATTGCAGAGATATAAATGAATTAATCTAATACATATCCTCTTTCTCAAATCTAGACACTTATCTATAGGGGTGTGAGCTTCAGCAGACCTTAAGATTGCAGAGATATAAATGAATTAATCTAATACATGTCCTCTTTCTCAAATCTAGACTCTTATCTATAGGGGTGTGAGCTTCAGCAGACCTTAGGATTGCAGAGATATAAATGAATTAATCTAATTCATGTCCTCTTTCTCAAATCTAGACTGTTATCTATAGGGGTGTGAGCTTCAGCAGACCTTAAGATTGCAGAGATATAAATGAATTAATCTAATACATGTCCTCTTTCTCAAATCTAGACTCTTATCTATAGGGGTGTGAGCTTCAGCAGACCTTAGGATTGCAGAGATATAAATGAATTAATCTAATTCATGTCCTCTTTCTCAAATCTAGACTCTTATCTATAGGGGTGTGAGCTTCAGCAGACCTTAGGATTGCAGAGATATAAATGAATTATTCTAATACATGTCCTCTTTCTCAAACCTAGAAGGCCACAAAGATATAAATAATTTTGAAATAAGTGTTCGATCTGTAGAAAGGCTTCATTTTTAAAGGTAGCAGGAACTTTGGGAAGCTCATATAAAATATAACAAGAATCTTAACTGTGAGAGTATGGGCTTTAGCAGACTGCAGATTCTTTCTAGATTATCCACCCCCCCCCCCTCTATCCTCTCTCATGAGTTTGCAGAAGGCCTTCACTTTAAAAATATATTTGTAATTTGGGAACCTTGAATGAATGATACATAGAATATCATCTATTTTCTATGAAAGTGTGGGCTGTAATCCCACAGGTAAAATATAATTTTGACAAGTAGTTCAATTGACTACTTTGAAGGTCCTCACTTCAAATGTATTGAAAACTTTGGGGAACTCAAATCAGTAATGAATAAAGAAGTGTTTGGTACTGCAAATTAAAAAAAAAAACATGTTTTAAGGCTATTTTATGAATTAATAATAACTAGAATCTAATCTGTGAAAGTATGGAAGAAATCATCTTTGAATGGAGAGACCAACGTTATAATCCACAAATCGAGAAGTTCCATTCTTTTTCACAGCCTGGAATATTTGTACATTATAACCCCATCAAAAAATGTGATAGGTTTTGAGAGAGCATCCTCACCTCATATCAGGTTCATCACGGTCAATATCAGAAGAGGTTTCTGTGCGAGCACTACTTGGTCTTGGACGGGCAACAGCGACTGCTATCTCAACTGAAGGAAACAAAAATACAAGCATACATAAACTTTAATATTGGATGATTATATCATTCTTATTTCAAGATATAAAGACATTGCAAGGATCTAATGTTGCCACTGGTGTTCATATAAATGAAACTGCATAAAATAGCCTTAACAATTTCAGATATTTAATACATTAGTAGTATATATTTGTATTACAACATAATCCTATCAAATTATACTTTTTTATTATCAGAATGATACAAATTTGATCACAGGCAGAGGAGAAGAAGAACAAGAATCTTTAAATTCATGCACTTGTCTTTGCCTCAAATTTATTAATTTGTTGATTGCATTCCTCCTTGTTTACAGATTCTGGCCCACAGATTGTTTGATTTCATGTTGATTTCATGGACATTTCTTCATTCTAGTGATGTATATATCACCCAGTGGGTTAGTTACAAAACTATTTGATGTAAATATCACAGAAGTATTTCCTGTGAAATTAACAAATTGTCAATCACAGAAATCTACATGCTGCAACATTTCTTATAACATCTTAAAATTGAAAACGCTGTGGGGAAAATGTTTTTGAGTGCTGCAATGACTGCTGCACAAGACCCTTTTTAAAAGTTCTATTTATTAATACATCTTTGATAACACTCACCTCTCAAAGGTAAATCTCAAAATACCTTGGATTGTATCATGCAGAAAATCAATATTTTTCATCACTGGCAAAAGCCTTATACTTGCAGTTTGGGTAGTTAGCTTTGAAAGAATATGCAAAGTTTTTTTTTAACACATGTTTACGTGTATTGCAGATTTATATATTAGCACCATGTATAAGAGAGAGAGAAAAATAACGTTCTGAATGAAAGTCAAGCTAGGCATGAATTAGCTATCAAGCCTCATTCGGATATGCTGCAACAATGCTCACTATCATATTTTGTAGAAGACATGGTGAGACATACATGCATCGCCTTATTAATGTAAAAATATGTGAATTAACCATATATAATTTCTCAAAAGTTGTACGAACAAGCTCATGGCATAAATGATTTTATAATGTTATCACAAGTAACATTAATGCAAATGATTTAATGCATTTATGCTATTTATATTTGACAAATGATTTTGATTGGCCCAGTTTTTTTTTAAGCCAGGTGACAATAACAAATAAAGTTGGTGCCTATGATATTGCAGTATAGGCCAATATATAGATACATATATATATATATATATATATGTATATATATTTTACCTCATACCCTATTTAAATTTTACACAAAATTTTGCTAAGCTCTGTAACAAAATATCTGAACAAGCATTTTATGAAAGATGAAGCCTTATACTTACCTACTTCTGAACAAACAGAGTCTGACTCAGATACCACTGTAGATACTAGGATATTAGACACAAAATTGCAATTGCAGAAGATGATATATGTTAATACATTGGTTGAAATGATATACTGAGAAGAGAACGGAAAGATTGAAAGACATGTATGCAAAAGCATTTGTAGAAATGAGATGCAATAAATGAACTGACATCAGCAGATCTTGAACTCAACACTAAAAGTCTATGAAGCACTTTGAAATAAAACACCTAAATCTACAGTATTAATCAGAAAGCTGGTATTTACATACAAGTTGAATAATGAACTATTATCTCTAACAATGGAATGAATGTGAGCGAAGCCAAAGATAAGATGTCCAGGATCAGTAGTGGATCTTAAACACTGTACAAATTACCATGAATACAAAAATGAACATTAATTGTATAACTGATGCATTTTTACTGTTTCAGGGTACCAATAACACAGAACTGCCAATATGAACCAAAGCATTGTTATATAAAGCATGTGATATACAAAGCTATCCTTATGACCTATAGAAATTCTGTGATTTGATAAACCAAAATAAAATTTGTCACAGACTACTAACATCTGTCATGGATAACAAGACTTAACAAGGCAGGACACTGATCTTAGGTGAAGACAGGATACTACATATATTTTTGAAAAGCTTTTTTTTTGGGAGGGGGCATGAGGAAGGAGTACAGAAGGATGGAATTTAGAATTACGCCACGTGTAAGCAAAATGATTATCATGCAAGATTACATTTGATGATATATGATTTAGATGACCACATTGCATGAAAGCATGAGAAAGGATTAGATGGGATATGAAAGCTTATCTACCTGATGATTCTGATTCAGTGTCTTCATGAAGATATCTTCTTCTTAATTCAGAGATCCTATCAGTTACCATCCTCCACATCCTCTTCAAATCTAGTGGACAAAAAAAAATTATTTAAAGATAACATTACATTTCATCCTTTGATAATTCATACTTTCTTAATATATAAGGAGAAAACAAGATAAGGGTTAGAGGTGCAATAGTGATTTTAGTTTAGATAATTGAGGATTATGATTAGGATTGTAATTAGGTTTAGGCTTTATACAAAATTGTATATGTTTGGCTGAATTTTTATCAGGGCAATTAAATGTCACATATTTACTGTTAATAAAAATATCTATTGCTATAAAACAACTTTGACAATAGACATGTATCATTTTGAAGACTAATTAATTGAAGTGAGATAAAATCAATTAATTTGAATCAAATCGAAATAAATTTGATCAAATTGACTCATACTATCTTATATTCAAAGAAACTTATATTTGAAAAGAAAGTTATACTATTTATGGCAACTCCCATAGGATATTGGAATGAAAGCTGCTTGCTGGTAAACGCCAAGCTGGTATTTAACCAGTAAAAATAGGACACATTCTACGTCTAGGTTAATCAGGCATAGTGGCTGACCAATATAGACAACAGATCTTGGATCTTTTATCAAAGTGGTGACAATGGCAGAGCAGGGATTCAAACTCACAACCTTTTGATTATGAGTCCAGTGCTCTAACCACTAGACCACACGACCTGTTACTCAAACTAAACTGAATTACATAGCACTGAAATAAAGAGATAGGTAAAATTGTGCAAATAATAACTATAAAAATATGAGGTACAAATACTGAATAGGCATGAGTGCAATGGTACAAGATTTTGCATTCGAAAGAAAGATGATGTATTTGATGAGACAAGTTGAACCGAGTGTCCCTCTTTCACCTTAAACCTTATACCGATGCAGAAACAAAAAGATTCGCTATTTGTGTTGTACAATGCCTCAACGATAAGAAAACTGTGAAGAATAATAAATTTTCAAGAAAGATTTAGTCTGGAAACATACATGTTATAGAGACATCCTGAGTGATAACATACCAGGTTTTGGTGTTGATCCAACTAGGACTACTTCATCATGATGTACCATAATATCAGTGAGGTTCCAATAAGCTTCCCTCCAGTCTACAGCATTCTCACTCATATAGAACTCAATCAGTTGAACAAGATCAGGAGAACCATGGGATGCTCCTGTAAAAAAGAAAATGCATATTTTAAATTCAATTCAATTCAATCCATTAGTCATTTGACATATCGTCATTTCCTATCGATACATACATGACTCCATGTTTGGGCAACGAAAATTCACACAATACACTATCCAATGTTGAACTACCTAAGACCAGAGTGTAAATGATAATAGCTGGATTTATATAGCGCAATTTGCCTGAGGATACAAAGTGCTTGCTATTATTACCCTGGCTTTAACGCGAGCTGCCATTACCGGCGCTCATTGCATGCAAGGAATTAATCCTGCCAGGTACCCATCCACCTCACCTGGGTCAAGTGCAGCACATTGTAGATAAATTTCTTGCTTAAGGAATACACGCCATGGCTAGGATTCGAACCCAAAATCCTCTGTTTGATAGGCGAGTCAGAACCACCAGACCAAAATTAAAATCCATATTTTATTATTTGAAATAAACATGAAATGAAATACTCAGAAAACTTTCTTTGCCCAATTGATGTCAGTCCTGGCAGCCAATGTGCAGTGCCAGATCGACGAGGCTCTATCCCTTTATTTGTTGAACGCCAAACAGGGTAGCAGCAACTCCCATCTTTTAAAATCTTTTGGTCTGACACGGCCGGGTTTGAACCCCAACCTCCCAGTTGTGAGACAGACACTCTACCAACTGAGCCAACACACCTGTTACAGGCCATAGAGACATGGAAAATTTTATCACTGTCAGAGGTCATGTGTGCTAGGTACCAAAGGGGTATCAATTCTCTTGGTCATCAGGTGTAGTAAACCTGAAAGTTCACTACATTGGTATTTAGTCCAAATTTTCTGATTGTTTTTAGCAGTGTAACACATTCCTTATACCTTGGTCACATTTGTTCTACGGCGGCCGTACGGCGAGTCGAAAACAGCCGTTTTAACATTTTTTGTACCAGCTACATATAGGTGGTTTGAATAAAAATGAATAAAACGACTGTTTTCGACTCGCCGTAAGGCCGCCGTAGAACAAATGTGACTAAGGTATAAAGATAAATAGAGCTGTACAAATATTGGTATTCAGCATCATTTCAGTATAGTGCAATATAAATAGAACAGATCAACAAAGAACTTTGAGAGGAGATTAAGTTAAGTTAGTTGATCCCAGTTGAAAAAAATGACAAAACAGTTATAACTTATCTACTGACTAGAAAATTTTCCAGAATTTTTTCATACTAGGGTACATGATGCAGTATTTGGTACCCTGGGGTACCATATAATAATCCGCCATTTTGTTGAATTATTTACTTTATTTTTTGCGCTGTATACCCTGGGTTACCAAAAATGTGTACAAGTATATTTTAATGTTTTGTACAGATTTTTTTTTCTTTTTAGTGATCCTATGTAACAATTAATGCATGCAAATGATAACTTTATTCTATTTGTTTACTATTATTGGCATAAGATTGTATCAAAGAAGGAAATAGGCGTTGTGATCATTGTCCCCATCATTGTCATGATTGTCGCCCCGATTGTACACCGTGATCACCATGACAACAATGTAACTGTACACTATTACAACACGAGATGGCGCTGCACAACGCCGTACCCTGGTGTACGGCGTGGTGCATCACATATAGCATTGCAGTAACAAAGACCCCCTCTCTGCTTTGCATCATACCTGAATACATCTGAATTAAACACTAGTAATTTTCACATGTAAATGCTCACCTAATAGCAAGCATTTGTATCGCCAGAGCTCTTCTTGTGAGACAAGGAATCGCCATCTCCTACATACCAACTCTACCTGTAGTAGGTCCTTTGGAGATAGCATGTAGAAGATATGAAGGAGAACTTTATCTGGAAGGCTGTTGATATCCATACGATCCTCTAACCTGGTAAAATGACAATATAAAACCGATAATAATTTGAGGAACATGAGCAAATAATATTCCAGAACCATCTTAAATGTTCTATTGGTATCATTAGTAACCTGAAACAGCACTAAGTTGAATTGGTATATACCGGTAAAACAAAAAGATCAAAAGGACATTCTTCTCAGTTGTAATGGTATTTCTGCTTTTCCTCATCTTGAATTGAATTTAGTACAAAACCAAATTTATGGAGCTCTTATATTAATATAAACATTTTGGGAATGAATGCTTATTAGTCCTTAAGTTTTTTTCCCCCATAGATAAAATCATGGTATTATCAAAAAGAAACTACAATAAATGATAATTGCTATTTTGGATTTTTAAATTCTTAATAAATATCAAGCAACATGTGCAATCTTTTCACATAAAAACTGATGGTTTTTATTGAGACACAAATTAACCATCAGATCTCTATCAATCTTTGAAATGTAACCATATCTATACCAACATCCCACATAATACATGTTTTTTTTACTAAGAATAGATGACTTTTTTCAGTGGATAATTAATCACGATAATCAGAAAAATGTGACCCTGACAGCACATGAAATTGAATGACCATAAAGTTGATCTTTACAAACCTCAGAAGAGACTCGGTCTTATATAAGATGTCAGTTTATTGGAGTTACAGAAGAATATTTGAGAAGACTCAATACATTCTTGAATAACTAAAAAAATTGTTTATATGATTCTAGATTACCATCAATACCAAATATTTAAAAGAGCAGAAATTTATGCTTTCACCCACGTAATTACATACAAGTAACTGCATACATAATTTTTTTATCACACAGTAGTAAATACTGATGTATATTCATCAAATGCAAAGAAGAGATTGCACAGCAAGAAAAGAAAAAGCATGAGGGCAAGTTAAAAATTAAAATATATAATGAAGAAAAAAATATTAGTCAGCAGAACACAACCCACCATGCAAAGCAAAAGAGTGCAGTTAATTGCTCGAAGGCAGTGCGAAATATACTTTTTATAAACAACTGGAAATGACTGATGTCTGTCATTCTCTGGGTTTCCACAAGACACACACACAAAAGCCCACTATCGAATTGAGTGAGAAAGCACTGCCTTTTTTATAACCTTAATATCTACCTTCTTCTCCCCTCCCTCTCTCTCTCACACACTGTCTCTTCTATCCTGTTGTAACAGGGTAGAAGGCTCTTTGGGCCTGTTGCATCAAAGTTACCATTATGGAAGCTTTGCCATCTAATGGTATCTTTCATGGAATCCTTGATTGGCTGTTGATCATCGTTACCATGGTAGCTACCATAATAGTGACTTTTATGCAACGGATCCCGGGGGTCAATATCTCTCTGTATATCCATTATCTAGAACTACTTCTTTCTTCTAAATAATAATCATTGTTAGCTTCACAAAGCTGCATATAGTGTAGTGTCAAACCCCGTTGCAAAAAGGAATGAATAAGAATCTTTGTTAGCTTTACAAAACTGCAATACCAAAAACTCTCTTGCAATAAGCAATGGCACAAAAAGCAGTCAGGAAAGATTAATCAAAATAATTGTTGTACAATCACAAAACATGCAAATAAATATGTCACATACCAATTCACATACTGATGTAACCTGAACATCGGTTTCAGTTCAAAGAGGAAATGCATGCATGCCATTATTATTAATAGATAATTCATAAAGCAATAATCATATTAGAATTGTTCTATATGTTACTTCATAATATCAAATTAATAAGCATGGGACCTAAATCTAGTTAGACAATTTCATTACATAATTTAGGGTTAAGATCATTAGCATAGGATATATCGATTGGTATTATAAATTGAATAAAAAGAAGAACAATATTCATGGGATGACATTATGTCTTCTAAATTGATAATTGACAAATACACTTGTTTTAATACTGGTTCCAGTGGGCAATAAGTTTGCTTTGCATTTTAAATTTCATGACAGTAAAACAATCCATGGATTAGAAAACTATTTTGTTTACATCATGATGACTATCAAAATTGTTTTTGAATATATTTTGATTCACAAGAAGATACAGATTCTGAATGAATAATTATATTCAGGGCTGCATGATCATGTCATAACCGATCCCTACCGTTTGGTGAGGCAGGAAGCAAAGAACTTGATAAGCTCCTGGTCACACATCTTGATGAGTTCAACTAAAAGATCCCCTTTCTCATGGTCTTCCCATTCTTTCAACCACTGTGAACAAACAAAAACAGTAGAACAAAAATTTAACAGCATTTCAGAATACCAAACCGATATCAATGCATGAAGGTTTGAAAAACTGCAATGGCTGCAAAGATGGCAGCATTGACCATGGGACTTTGGGCAGGATAATTTTTATTTCCAAGCAATTATCATAGTTCAACCCTTCACAAGTCTGTTTAAAATCATAGATCTGAAGATATTGGATATCTAAAACCTGACAAAATCTGATAAAGATTTTAAAAAATAATAAGAGTTCTAGGAGATAACAATATCTATCAAGATCTTTTGCAACTTCTTAACAAAGCTTTGCATTCTCAATAAAAGTTTTAGATTCTGAGCAATTCAATATGTAGGCCTAATATATTACATGCAAATGTATGGTATGTTTATGTCACATTAAGATAATACATTGGATTCACCTGGATGGGGTATGGGTTAGGGTGGACTATAGCTACTTCGTTAACTTTACCCAATGCCTGGCTCAACCAGGTAAATCCAGTATCTAAATACTTTTTGTGTTACTATAAATCATTTTTATCACTGTAAATGATTTATTTCATATTATGCCAAATAAAATGATAAAAGTCCTCTACTAGTTAATTTTGTTTCCTGTAGAGATATTTTTATGATATGACAACATTCAGAGAAGCAAAATACGGAAATAATCCACAGAGGGACAGTGAATCAAGATACTTATAGAGAATGAATTTCAAATGGCAAAGTATAATCAAATAATCAGAAGAAATGTTATCATACAATCCATATCTGTTCCAACTGTTCTTTGAATGCTGCCCTCAGTTGTTGCTTCTTTGCAGGGACCACTACAGGTCTAGGTGTCCACCACTTGCTTGGCTTGAAAGTTTTCTGGACAGGGATGTACAGATCTTGAACTAGGGGTGGCTTGTTGATATGACCTGTACGTAAAACCCCTTTCATCGCACCTGTATCAACATATCAAAGAAAAATAAAACTCTTGATAAATGGAATGACATTAGTTAATTGATATTTTCTCATTTTATTAAGCATATGGTTAACAATATAATAGATGAAAATCTTCAGTAAGCATATGCCACAGCAAATAAATCCAAAGATTCATTTTACATTAAACAAGTACTTACATTCAAGAATAAAAATAAATCATGTCATGATAATTCACAAATTAACACATAGTTTCAGAGTAATACACACATGAAGCTATTCACTTAATTCTTCACTACACTTCAACAATTAAACAAAACATACCGTGCTAAGCCAAATACCAATTGATTTCCTGCGATGCTTTACAACTCCTACTTGTTTTTTCAAATAAATCTGTACATACTTCATGGAATTTTTATCATTTTCATAAAATGTTTTCCAAACTTGTAGACCACAACCATCATCAAGGTAATCCATATCTCATTCAAACCAATATGAATAAATTTGGATTTTGGTTGTGGATGCCTTTCCATAAATATCTTACCTAGTTTCTGTATCTTTGAGCGATCAAAGAAGTCTGTTGTGGTTGCTGCACTTCCTGGGGTTGGGTAGGTCTTGGTGTGCTTGTGTGGTTTACTTCTATGGCTTTCTGCTGATCCAGCTACAGTTGACCCTGCAGAAGGTGTGACCCTGTGACTCATACACCAGTTGAAAGTGGACACCTTTTTGGCCTCAAGAGGTGGTAGGGCATCCAAGTGGTGCTGATCAACCAAGCCTGTATCCTCCTGTCCACAGAAATACTGATTATAAGCCATTGATCGATTCTTTGTTTTTCGTCTTTCTGATGGCTTTGCAGAAAAGGAAGACTCAAGGGGGTGAGCGGAAGAATTGATTTGGTTGACGAAAGATGCGGTGTCAACACTCTTCCGCTCTATAAATAGAAGGCCATCTCTTTGACTGGAAGTTGTGCTGTGTTTTGTGCCAGAGAAACTGGTCCTTTCACTCTTTGGAACTTTCAGCAAAGTGTCTTTGGAGGATGATGAACATCCACTTTGCTGTGACCGACTAGTAGTTGGGCTCAAGGTGCGAGATCCATTACTCTCAATTACAATGGGTGAGGTCTCTTGGACTTCTACTATTGGCGAAGGCTTTCTCTGATGTCCTTTTTTGCCCTTTGATTTCTGACTGTCATCATAAGAGTCTACACCAGAACTGTCTTCTGTATCCTTCCCTGCAGCTATCTGAACTGCTTCAGCAATGACACCACTGACAAATTTTAAAGCAAATGTGTTTACAGAATGTAACTCTTTGTTTGACAAAGGTTTGCTCTCTTGCTTAGTGTAGACACTACTCAAATCAGAATCTGCCATTTTAACTGCTCTCTCCCATTGTTCATTGGTGTGGATCACTTTTCTAGAGGTCAGTGATGGATAGCTCCCTCTCAGGGAGGTCTGGAAGTCCCTGTGAAACACTGGTTCTAAGGCTGTAGCAAGATACTCAAGCTGAGATGTAGAACACCTATCTGTAGTACCACATAGAACAATTCGCCTCTGCCATGGCATCCACACCTCAAACCACTCACAAATGGTTCGGAATATTTGTTTGTTATTAAAATAAGTCCTGACATGCTTTTCAGAATTTTGGGCAGGACCCGAGGTTGGAAGGTTTGGGATGACCTCAAAATGTCCATAACGGTAGTCCCCTTTCATTCTTTGTACATTTCCTCTTGTCTCTGATACAGGTGTGATGAATTTGGCCATTTTGATTCTGTAAATTATATAGAATAAAAAGAGCAAAGCTTTAAAATACATAAATAGGTCAGCTGCAGAAAGATTAACATAATTTACTTTTAGAGTGACAGCTTTAGGATAATTCATTCATAGAAACAATGAGATCAAAGCATAAGCAGTATTCATCACATAAGTAGTCCATGTTTTACATAGACTACTAATTAAAACTTTTGAAAATATTGCATTATAGTCAGTTGTGTGTAGAAGCAATTGGAGTTATCTCTACCTTACATCAAATTAACATTACCTTTTTAGCTAATTAGAAAGAATACATACTATTTACAACTTCCTAAATCTATGATCATTATTTGTCTGATTGTGATTAGAATTTCACTTGTCTACTTCTCTCATTCTTGTTTTTCATTGTTAAAAATTTTTCCATTTTCAGATTTTCCTCATTATCTTTCAAATTGCATCTTGCCTCCTTCTAAGCACAACATATGTAATGGGAAAATATAATCCACACCATATATGTCAAGGTCAGGAGGAGATAATGTGAAATATGTAAAATAAAGGGGAAAATCTAAAAATATTTGTACAAAACAAATGGAGAGTTGTCCACAAAATCAGCCATTTTGAAGCACGTTTGCCAATTTGAGGATCCACATAGTAAGTACAACAAGACTTTTTAATCATCCATAACTTGCTTATTTCATAACCGATTTTGATTAAACTTTTTTTAAATTGTTCCTCTCAGTTTACTCTTTCCAATAATATTGCTTCTCTTCTTTGGTTTTGGTTTCCTTTAAGTCTAATTCTTTGAAATAGTGAGTGTGAACTAAAAAGAATTGTGGTTTGTCAATGGCACTAATCCAATGTACTGCTATAGGCTTATACTGAGGGCACATTTGGCAAAGTCTATTTATTTATTTTGCTTGAAAATCTGTTTATTTTGCGCATGCACCATCGGTATATCGATTGGCCAATCTTGTTTGCAATTTTGACAGCGAGTGAACGAAAGCAGCCTTTTTCCCCTTTTTAGAGGGTCTGGCTACTGCCTCGATGTCAGGATTCTGCTAGGTTAGACTTAGACCTTCATCCACAGAATTGAGGTGGGGCATGATTTATTTTTTTCCCTTTAATTTAAGTGTTTTTTTACTTTTTGGTACCCCAACCTCGCAGGTACACATGTTACCATGTTACCTATGCTATGGCTGCCTAGTAGTAGTAGGCCTATGGTTGCCTTCTCGGCTCCAGCCCGCTTCACAGGCCGGAGCTCTCTGCCTCATTCCCTGGCCCGGGGAACATCATATGGATGAGTGAGGCAGGGGGGGAGTTAAAGTTGAACTAACCCAGTACAACCTAACCTGAACTTAAACTGGAATAACTTTCTAATTTCTTTATCAGAGGTCTTGGTATCATTTGAAAGGTCTTTTTAAGAGCTTTCGAATGATACCAAATTTATTGCTATTTGATGATTTTCATTTTTTTTGTCACATACCCGGTTAATGTATACCCAGTTGTTGTGTACCCGGATGGGTTGTGTGTCCGGACGATCAATTTTAGAATGTCATTTGGAAAATTTACAAGCGAAGTTTCATCAATATTTAGTACAAAATGTTAGGAAATATTATAAAGAACAAAATAGATAATGATTACAAGCAATGAATTCATATTTTTAGTGTATTAAATCCACAGACAAAAAAGAAGGCTTCAAAAAGATAAAGTGTCCGGACGCCCGACCCCCCAAGCTATAAACATTAAAAATGTATGATGGTGGGCCCCAAGTCTGCGCACCTAACAATTTGAGTTAAGATTTAACATGAATTTCTTCTTATTTCACAAAATATATTGGTTAATAGTGTTCCTTACATTATTAAGAGTAAGTGTACCAAATTTCTCATTAAAAAATGAAAGAAAATATAAGATTTTCTTGAAAAAACCTCGGGCAGTCATTTTCAGATTGAAAAAAAAATGGTACCCCATGTCTGCGCACTCATTCACTTTGCACACGATTCAGAGATTTTGATGACAAAGGCTGCATTTTGAGGCCGTCACATGAAATGCCCTGAATTCATTATTTTTCCACCATTTTGAGTCGGATTTTTTAATGAATATGTGCCTATGTATTGCATGTGTAAAGTTCATGCCGTTGCGTATCTTCTTTTACTAGAATCGCGCAGATACGCGGGTGCGCAGACTTGGGAGACCGCGCAGACATGGGGGAACTGACCATACTCAAATAATGTTTGGACCTACTAGGACTAGACTGCTCTCATACATCATTCTCTCTCTCCTCAAATTTTTTTGTATGGCATAATTTCTTAAATCGAATCTATGGTATTGCCGAGTGATGGTGATTAATATAATCATAACTAGCTCACCTGAGGCAGACTCTAACGGGGCAAAAATATGAGCAACATAAATTCAGCAGGGCAGGGCCCGGGCTTGTCTCCCAGCGGGCCCGGCGTTGACTGCTACTCCAGAGACCTCCCGCAGATGACGGATAGCGACTCAGCAAAAGTCATGCAGAAACAGAGGTACCTTCTGAGCCGAGTGAGCCTGATAATGGTCTAATTTGCATGCATAAAGTGAACGAACGATACTTCGCAAATCCCTTCTCCTGGTCACCCCTCTGCATAAGTTACAAATTATACAAACTAAGATAGGAGATTAAAACGAGTGAACTGTTCTTTTCTGCAGAATTTGTTTCCCAAGTCGCCAGGCGGCTGCAAAAATAAACAGCGCCATCTTTCGATGAAAAGTGATTATGGCGACATGGCGATTACCGTACTCTCAGAAAACTTGAAATGAATTGCTAGGAAAAGAGAAGACTGTAGAAATCTATTACATTTTACAGGGACAACAGAAATATTTTCGTCGAAGCTAGAGAACATTCCTTTTTTTGTTTAGGTGAGTATTGCATTCGCTCTCGCCCTTTCCTTTCGGTTAGCCAGACCCGAGGTCGCTTTCGCCGGTACCACACCATGAAGTGACTGGTTTTCCGTTAGTATCGGCGGCATCGCGTGCGATTCTTTTTACACACATATGAAAGGCGAAAAAGCACAATTCTGTGATGCATTAATTTGGATTGCACAGGATGTCAAATTTATTTTTTAGAGTAATGTTGTTAATCGGATCAAAAATCAGATCGAAAAACGGTTTGGCAGTCATGCTTCTAAAATCGAAATCGAATCAGCGATGTTTAAACAAACATGACAAAGCCAAGGAATACCGTACATCAAAATTTGTTTGCGGTCGAGGTCGTGCACATCCATGACATCTTCCTGACAAAGACAAATGCATTGGAATGGAAGTCGCCAACATGCGCGATCATTTGGCAATTGGCACATGTTTTAATATAGGGGTTTTGAGGTGTTACTGCTCATGCTGCTTTAAAATAAACCGAGTGATTTTATTAGAAAGATAATAAACGAAAGACGCATCTTCGGAGCAAAGTCGCAAAGGAAAATGAAATGCAAATGATTTTCATACAGGTTAATGAACGATCAGGGGGACATCTTTTATAAGTAGTCTTAGGTGCTTGCGATGTAGAATTATTGGAATGATCTCTTGATCTCGTACGACGCATCATCTTAAAGTCTCAAGTGCAATTAAAACACAACGGCAAATTGTCCATAGACTGTGTACAACGGATAGATCGTCTCCGCACAGCGATTCTAAGACCGCTGATTGGTCAATCGCGCAGATCACGTCATGATCACGTGGTCCGAAAAATAATTCCTTCGGACTGCGTGCGGAAGTATCGATAGCGATAACGATATCCGGTCACAATGTGTACGCGGTAAATGGTCTTGGTTCGTGATCAGATCGCTCCGGTATCGATCAAAAATTATCGAAACTCTGCAATTTCATGCATATTCACGCGACGCTCCGAAACCCGGAAGCCAATTGACTTTGTGCACGTTGCGATAGACTCTACAAATTCCAACGAACACGATGACATATAGACGCTAATTTGTAAGATTTTGACGGAAAAGAAAAAAGTAATCGAAATTCTCTTACCTGTGCGGTATCGGTGAGAAAATAGATCCTCCGAGAATACCTTTCATAATTCATATAAAATACGCGAAAGTGAAATTCTAGGTCGATTTTGGTACGAGGTGATAGAGAATTGCACACTTGTTTTGGTGGAATTCTGTGTGGGGAAATAAAAGGCTTGCACTGCGCATGCTTACTATATTTTCATTCATAAATTGGTTCTCGGCAGTGGCTGGATGACGTCATGTAATAAGCAAAAATGTACACGACCGCTACGTTCACGCTCCGCTATCCGTTGTACACAATTTGTCGCTGTGTAAAATGTACTAGGCCTAGTAGAAGTCGCAAGCACGCGCGATGATTCGGAACATGTTATTAAAATTTGGGGGGGAGCTAGTGTTTTCAAATCAATTTATTACTATATTGAGAAATGAACTTGAAATCCAAGTTGAAAGCGCTATATAGGGTTAAAAGCAATTTTTTTTCAACTGTTTTGACTGAACTATGATGTAATTTTTTTTTCATTTCAGTTCATTCTGAATATGAATTTGATTTCAAAATGGAGAACTTACAGACACAACTTTCAGTCACTTATATTGCAGCCATTGTAAGACATGCGCAATTTCCTCCATTGCTTTTTATCAATGCAAACCATGGTCATTGGTGGGGTGATGTCTTAGGCGTCATCATTTGCAGAGTGACCAGGATGTGAACAAAACTCTTTTCCTGAATTCCAAGTGAAATTTAAAATGTCATAACTGTCTTAGTTTACATCCGCATATGATGATATGTTTGTTTGATTTTACTTTTTATTCAAATTAACATTTGATTGTGTTGGCTTTGGCTTTGATACATGAACACATATATTATTTTATTTTCTTATATTTTCTTGTTAAACTGTCTGTAGGTACTTCACCATCTTGAAGCTTGCTATCCACCAGTGTGATATATATTCCTGAGGTGGAACTGAACACACTGACTTCAAAATGTCCTTCTCTGGTGGACGGCCACCGTTTGGTGCGCCAGGAACATACCCACCAGGCATGCGGCCACAGTATTCGCAATTTGGATCAATGTCACAAGGTAAAACACTAAGACTACAAAAGAATTTTGTTTTTTATTTGTTTTTCAACCAGGATTGTGAGAGTTTTTTTAAGTTAGCTTTGTAGAAACTTGATTCAGTAATTTGTCAAATTTTGATGTTTGTTACCTTGGCTGTGACAATAATGTTTCACAAGTATTTGAGAGTAAGTCTGCAATCTTCAATGGAAAATTGCTTTAGACGGTGATTTGAGAATTACATTGTTCTGGGACCTTCACTGGCGCACACGTGAATGTCATCCTTTGTAAACCAATTGATCCATTGCAAATCTACCTTTGTCTGGGGAAAAGTTCAGTTTTGCAGACCTCTTTTTTTTCCAAGCAGGAGACATGATTAGTGTGTTTTATGAATCATAACTAGCAAAAATGAGAGTTCTACTATATCTTCATGATCTAATTTATGTGTGTTGTATAATAACTGGAATTCATTATTTTTATTTAGTGAGGCAAAACGTTAGAATGTCTGGACTATTACCAACACCACCAGGGGTAAGTTCACCAATCTTTTGTATTTTTGAATAATTTATTATAATGTTTGTATTTCTGTAAATAACACATATATAAAAAGAATATCTGAACCTGCTATCTATTATCTATTATGATGTATTAATTTCTGTGCTACCACCTCACTAAGTAGATCTAGCAGTAGTATGGTGATTTTAGAACACATAATGCTACTAAATTTTCTTCATGCACTAGATGTAAATTCTGAACAATGATTATAAGTCAAGAGTATTTCATTTTATATTTATATTTGATGGCTAAGAATGGAATACCAGAATTTTCAGAAATATTCCAAGAGTTAGGGCAAATATTCCACGAATGGCAGATGAGTGGAATGATTTTGGTATTACATGAAATATAAAGCCACCCAATATAATTATTATTATCTATATATATAAATATTATTGTATTACTATCTATCTCGCCCCACTCCCCCCCCCAAAAAAAAGATGGAAAAATGTGATGAAGCAAGTCAAGTCACTTACCACAATCGGTTAATACAGCCTCAAGATCAAATTTGATCGTAGATATGCATTTTATTGTGACGTCATAAGTATCATTGTGCTCTATGATGCGCATCGCATTGCACTCATTGTTGTACAGCTGCATTGTATATGTCATGCATTCTCCCATGCGCACTAGACTGTTGAATATGGTCTCGTATTGAGCAGCAAGTTTTGTACAGGTGCCAATGTGATATTGGTCAGATTTCGATCCTTTGAGGAGTACGCTCTTGTATTGAACAGACATTTGATGCCGACCAAAATATGCATTTTTAATGCGTCGCTAAAACACTCTATATAGATAATAATGACTTTTAACAATCGATATATAATTTTTTGTAACTATTTTAAAGTGCCATCAGGGAGGATGATATTATTGATTACATTACCCAAAGTATATAATTATATCATCTACATGTATATTTAAATGATCACTTTTATTATCTGTAATATAATAGATGATGGGGCAGATGACAATCCTTTTGCAATGCAAATTTCTAGTTAGTATTAATTAGTAAATACATCACTCATTGGTTATGCGAGAACTACTGTTATTACCTTTCATCTTTTTATTCACTTTTTATTCTTCTCCTTAATGTCTACAGACAGCTGTATCTGCCAACAACCAGTCTTCAAACAGATCTTCATCAGTTGTCAAACCTTTTGTTCCTCCTGTAAGTGTTCACCTTCTATATAAAGAAGTAGCAATATTAATGTGCACACTCACTTGAGATATTTTTTTTTTGGATTATATCACTGGCTGACTCCCAGAGAATGAAGCCTTGATTAGTTATGGCGATAAAAAGCTCAGCACCATTTTTCATAGTGGTTAAACATAGTGAGGTAAATCTCACCTTGCTAATCAATGCACATTTCACACTTCAAAAACTCATGACACCACAGTGATTTTATTATGAAGGCTTGAGCGATGTAATATGATGTCATAATGAATTCATTATGATGTCCTGAGTTTTGTTGTGCAGGCCGAAGACTTCGATTTTATGTCTTTATTTAATTGACTTGTAGCTGAGCTTTGTTGCACTATGTTTTAGTATTGCTTGACTGATTTATCACTGCTTGTGTGAGCAAAACCTTTTATCTACAAGAGAGAGAGAGAGAAAAAAAATACAGCCAACATAACACTCTATCCAATGTGAAACCCTATTATACAGTGTGTATCAAAAAAAGTTTACACTTAGAAAAAGCCATGGGAATTAACAAATATACAAAATGTGGGTAATTTTTTCACATATAATTATGGGTTTGGGTCTCATCTATCCAATGAAAGTAAAAATTTTGACAGAATGTTACACTTGAGTGAGCACTGTCCATTTTTGTAAAGCTCGCAGAAATCTGTTTGCGCAGAAATGCTTGTTTTCACGCTGTGTCAAGGGAAAGGGCGAAATCAAACTTACCCTGTGAAGCATTTCTCATAAATTTCCCTAGCACTTTTAGCCAATTGACATAAAACGGATACATTCAAGCATTTTGTAACAATTTTGCCGCCCAAATTTGAAATTTCAACACTTAGTAAGCACAACCTTTACCCTTTTTGAGCCAGCTGGATCTGAGGACATAACTGAATCTGAACAAAAGTTTATATCAGACATCTCCAGCATTTTTCACTAAGTTTTTATCATTTAAAGTTGGTTTACATTTCATTTTTCATTTAATACTTGTTTCTCCACACTTTTCCCAAGCTTGGCAATGATTAACAAAATGAAAATCAAGCCTAAGCCATTTCATGTAAATCACAGCTCAGTGTAAAGCAAATATCGTCATGATGGACTCGGTGTGTGGGGGAGTGGGGTGGGGCGCAATGCACTCTTTGAAGTGTTTGGTCAAGGAAACAAGTTTAAAAAGGTAAAAGATATCTTCAAATCAATTTTACTAACTAATTTCCACGTGTTCTTCATGATTAAGGTCTACTTTTATTCGCATAACTATTTCAAAGTTCTGCGCAAATCATTTTTCACCAACTTTTCAAAAGTAAGTGGTGCTCACTCAAGCGGAAATATTTTTCGACAGTAATATTGTCATTTGCTTAAATGGATCTGTACCAATGCTAAAATGTGGAAAAATCGTCAGGATATTACAAATATATAATTTTACAGGATTTTTTCTAAGTGTAAACTTTTTTTGATACGCACTGTATATGACAGAAAGAGCTAGGATTCTCACACATTATATTATCACTTGGAGATTGTAAAGGAATTAAAAAAGTGATTTTTAAAAAAGTACAAGGTTTTTTTTTACCCTGGCAAAGTTACATATTTAAGCCTTATCAATTGGTAATTTTTACATCCCACAAATACTTCTGACTATAAAAGCAATTGATCCATGATCTTTGATTGAGTGTAAATATTTGGGTAATCAGCTTTTTTTTAATGTGCAATATTTCATGTCGTTTATGAAGTCAATATTGTTGCTTTATTTTTCAGAAGGAAGAAAAGACTGAAGATTCAAATAAACCCAAGACAACTGTCTTTGTGGGGAATATTTCTGACCGTGCACCAGATACACTTATTAGAGGCTTACTTGGTGTAAGTATTTCATATAGCTATTAATATGATTCAATGATTTTGTATTCTATGTTCATTTCATAGTGAGTAGTGTTTGTGTTAGACTAGGGGCATAAAATATTGGGGGGAGAAGGGAGGGTAGAAACTTAGTGATCAATGGATAAGGGCATTTCCATGAAGTACGAATGAGTGGGATCTTCCTGTTTTGTCTCTGTTTTTTAATCATATGAACAGTTGTAATTCTTTCAAATTTATATAAAAAGGTTGAATAATATATGTAATTTCCTGTATACAAATAACTGTCACAAAATGTATATAGTATTTGAGGTCATTTACTTTTATATTCCATTAGTCACTTTAATAATCATTTTTGAGATGATTGTCAAATGAGTAGATTAATAAAGGAAGTGGTATCCGAACAAACGAAAATGCTACTGGTGCCTCTTCTTTTCATTAAATCGCACATATAATTTTGGACATTCATTCTCAGTCATGTCATCCAACATTACAATGTGACAATTTATGAAATATTGCTTCCAACATTTATTCAGATTGCTATGTTGTCTGGAAATACAATTTAAATAATACAAATTGGGTATCCACTGTACTGTATGAGAAATAAAAACTCCCTGAAACCCTTTTGTATGACATATTAGCCATAATTGTAAAACCTTTGAAGAATTTATTTGTTATCAATATATAGAGATGTGATGCGGTGTTGAGCAATTTATTTGTTAACAATTTATAGAGATGTGATGTGGTGTTGAGCAATTAATTTGTTAACAATTTATAGAGATGTGGTGCGGTTTTGAGCTGGAAGAGAGTACAAGGAGCATCAGGAAAACTACAAGCCTTTGGTTTCTGTGAGTATGGAGACCCAGATGCAAGTCTTAGAGCTATCCGTCTACTTCATGAACTAGAAATAGGAGATAAAAAACTTTTGGTAAGAAAACATCTTAACTGTGTCTTTATATATAACTTTTAAGCTGTACATATGCGTATGTACGGGGTTATCAGAGTAGTACACAATTCAATAGAATGCATGATTATTCAAATCAACTCAATTCAGATTTATTTCATTTTCCAGTGAAAAAATATGACAGTATTTAAACAGTAAAAGTTTTTTTTTAAACTAGTTAGTAAACTATGATATAAACAATAATACTGAAAGGATAATATTGCAAAGCAATTGCAGCAAGAAAGGAACTGCTTTTTTTCAATAATTGAAAAATAAATTATTTAAAAATGTATTATGCTGTCTGTCAATTTAAGGAATTTGTTTATCCCCCTACCCCTATATCCAGATATCCAGGCAGTATAACAGCCTATATATGTTTTCTATTTATTTTTATTTAATTCATACATATTATGATTCTTTGTCATTGAAACTTCATTTCCATTTCTAATTTACTGTTCAGGTTAAAGTTGATGGCAAAACAAGAACACTTCTTGATGAATATTTACAGAAGAGGGATGGAGATCAGGTAAGGAATATCCTTTTATGATATCTCAAAACAATAATAGTAATTATTTTTCAGAATAATGATGATTTATCAAAAATGAATACATGAATTACCTTTGCATCTGCTGCCTTGTGGTGTTCATGACACTTAGATTATCATTATTACCATTTTATAGCAATGCTACTATAGTATCTAACACGCAAGTACCTCAGTATCCCATCTACACCTGGGTGGAGAGTGGCAAAGTTTAGATTGACAACTTGCCAAATGATGCTAGTGCTTTGTTATGGTTGAAATACATGACCCCGCTGTATGGAAATCACATGCACTTTAAAGAGAAATGCCAGTAGTTGCAGTAAACACTGATTTCATGAGGAAGTCTGTAAAACCAGGCTTAATTATCAGTATATCATCAAAGATCTAGATCTGGTACAGTTACATAAACTGAACTTTGTGAAATCTTGAAATCTATGCTGAAAAATGTTCACACTGAAGATCACCAACACAGATAGGCACACGTGGGACAGTGTATTATTATTGCTGGAATAAAGACCCGACGGAAGTGACCAAATCCGCACTTATTTTGCTTATTTTTCAGCAATTACACTATTTCTTCCAGAATCCTTTGGCACATATTTTTTATTCATACAAACAGACACTTGGGTGGTCATTATATTAGATTCTGTAAAAAGTCATTTTGAGATCGTTACCAGAACTGGAATTTATCAGGTATCAGGTATGCCTTATTTCCACTACTCTGTAAAGCACGAGTCATGCACTTTCTTTCTATCCAGGCATCTGAGCTAGATGAGTCTACAATGAGGGAAGATGCTGAAGTCAGGACTTACATGCGTAGACTTATCCATGATTACTCTTCACAGCTACAGAGAGCACCAGGTATAAATATGTGAATGTAAAGCTCTTTGATTCAGGGCTTACCAAGGCCATCAAAGATCTGTCCTTTGGATGCCCATCTGATTACCATTAATGCCCCTTTCAATAAAGTTTGCTGTGCCCTCTTTTATTTTCCATTTGTGCTGTATTGTAGAAATGTGCCCAAGAGAGAAGTAGCCTTGCCATAAAAATATGAAAATTTAAGGCCTGTTGATTGCTATGTGAACTGTATTAACGAAGGGTGCACAGTGATATATAGCTTAAATGATTCATTGTGACAGCATTAGTTTTGAATGGGGCAGCAACCTGATTTGCAGGCCCTATATATCCCACATAATTGCTGATTGAATTTGCCTAATAGCATTATTGAATTACATATGACTAATTTAGTAGTTTGAGAATAATTGTCATATTGGGAGAAATCACTTTGCTCATATTCATGACACTATATAATTGTAGAAAAGATAACCTGTGGTTGTCATGCTATATTGTTATTTGTATTCATGTTATGTGTGTTCATGATAGCATTATTTTTTGGTCATTCAGGCGCACCAGAAGAAAAGCCCTTCCATGGTGTCCAGAAGCAGAAGCAGACGCAAAAAGATGAGAAGCAAAAAGCTAAGGTATGTTGTTCTCCTGATCTACCTGGCTATTTCATTGATTCATTTATTAGAAGTGACAAATTTTTACTGATTCCATTTCTTTGACCAGTGCATGTAATATGCACCAAACCTATGTTGGCTTGCAAATATAAAATTATGATGAATATTGTCTTATGTTTGTAGAATGTCACATCTATATGCTTCATAACATTCTTGTAAGATTGAAAAAAAAATAACCAAGTGAATCATGTCAAAGTTGTTTTGTGCTTGTTGGACATCCTTATTATTTTGAGCTTATGAAATACCTGTCGAATGAATGTAAAAAATGAATATCCACATTTATGTACAACTTTATTCAGTTGGTATGAAATCATTACTTAAAGTCAGATTTGAGGCAATAGTTTGGAATGCTTTAACCAATTGTAGCAGAAAAGAGATTTTAGAATACAAATCTGCCTGTTTAATAGGGACAGCTTTAACTGTCTTGTTCATTGAAACCTTTTTCTAATTTGATGAGTAACTCTCATAGTAGATTTGCATTTTTGAATTATCTTCATATTCATATAAATATATTTACTTATGTGTATGCAAATTTCAATAGCCACCGGCCTATAGCTTGTTGTTTCCTATGAATATTTTCCTTAATTCTTCATTTAATTGCAGGATAAGCTTGATGACATGAATTTAGAGGAAGAGAAGAAAGATCTCATAAACCGTGAGATTGATCGTTTCAGACAATCATATAAGGTAAGGATACACCATAAGATTGACATTCCTGTCTTCCTCAATGATTTTATTGAATTAAAGTTATCTTTGTATAAATCATGTTCTTTACCTTTGCTTTCATCTTGCAGGATGCTGTTGCCCCCATATTATCTTTTCTAATTACGTATAATAAGTGGAAAATGGATGTAAGAAGATAAAGACTCATCAGGAATTTAAAAAAAAAAAACCTGGAGCAAAACTCGTCAAAAGCGAAAAATCGGTATTGAAAAAATCATTTCTGAAACTTGCTATTTGCTTTGGCAATACAATAAATTGGGTTTGGGTGCAGAAATCGGCTGCACTCCTATAAAACACAGATATGAGAGGATTATAGATCCTTTTTATTACATTTGTTTGTATTGGGATGTATATAGCGAGCTATTATTACCAGGTTGTTAGCTCTTGCTGGCATTATTTGTTCAAGAATTTGGAAATTTTGAAAGAGGGAATCAAAATAATTTTGGAATTTTTGAAAGAGGGTATCATAACGATGATGATGGTAACAATTAGATCAACATATCAGGGCTAGTAGACATATGTGTGCTTGAATTTGATTCATGTTAAAAATAAGTTTTCTCATTGCAACAATTGTACCCCTGCCATGATTATTATAGTACTCCTTCAACGGCCCCATGGCTTGGGCCTACGTCAGGGGGCGTGATAGTCGCTGCAGCCTGCGTCTGATTCATTTTTTAATGTTTGATCACGGGTGAGTACTTGATATCTTTCTATTTTGGTTAGGAAATCAATTAGATCTCTTTATTGCAGGATATGGAAGGTATTTTGGACCTTAAAAATGACAGGTATGTGGATCCTTTATCTTCTTCTGTTAATGATTATGAAACTGTAGGCTTCTTTGATAGACGGCATGCTCTTTTAATCCATTGTCCTATCTTTAGTTTCATTATATGCAATTCATTTTTATCATGTTTTATTACTTTATTCATGCTTATTATTTAAAGGTTTATTTTTTAAGGTGGTGGGTACTGTGCATTGATTTACCTTGCAACAGTATATTTTAGCTCCGTGTTGCCAATGGGATTTTTTTAAAATAAAATAAAATTAGTAAATATTTTGTTTCATTGTAAAGGACAGTAAATGACTTATTTTTGGGAGAGGAAATCTTAAATTACACTAAAATAACTTTTATGGTATTGGATGTGTATCACTGGGCTGACTGAAGCTGATCCAACAGATGAGGATGCTGTACAATGAGGTATGTGCAATGTATTTGGATGTGTTGTATAATTAACTAGTATCTATTTCATTAACAGGATGACATACTATCAGTTCAAGACCTAATGGAAAGCTATTTGGAATTAAGGTACAGGTGTATGTGTGTACTTTACCATTTTTACTCATCTGGTAATGATAAAATTTGACATTTTGGATTATTATTGCTCCTAAATTCAAACTCATCTTTAGGGGATGAACATAAGTTATCTGTACAATTCAGATATTCATTTTATTTGTATATCGATCTCTAAGTCATTTTCCATTAATTTCCGTTCTATAGATATTCACAAATAGAACAAATTATATATATGTTTTTAGCAAAAAAGAGAGATGAAAAAAATAGGTTCTTTCTCAAGTATGTTCTATGTCAATATTTTTTTCATAAAAGGCTTCACTTCGTGATCTTTTTTTTTCTTCAAAATTTCAATGTATTTTTCATGTTTAAATATTGTTTTTCTTGTTTGTAATATTCTATTAGTGGAGACTTTCATGTTTTTTTTTCAATATGTTTAACATTGTTTCATCAATTTGGTCATCTCCTCTTCAATTATATATTACATTTAATTTCAAACTTTTGTTTGAATAATTTCACTTAATGATAATGATCTAGTTGGCATTGAAATATGTTTACTAAGTTAGTTACATGATCATATGTGACATATGTGTCATGTGACAAGTCACATGGTAGTATGACAATCATGTGATGAATTGTCAGGCCTGAGAAGCTCGCCAGCAGAGAAGTTGAAGTTCCATCCAGTCCAAGCAAGATTTCCAAGATGTCACTGTAATGCGCAAGTCAATACAATGTAGCTTTCATTACTTATGCTGTTTCATTTCACTGTTGCTTTTTATTTTATAAGATTGATTTGGTGAATATGTATGTATTTATATGTGCCTGTGCTTATGCCCAAAGTTCTCAAAATGGTGCAGGCTTTCAGACCTTGGGGGGAAATGCAAAAATATATTCAAATTTCATTTAAGATTGATCTTGTTGCTTTATTTTGGAGAAAAATATCAGCACAGACTTCACAAGGATCATTGTATTTATTTATGCTTCATAAACTATCCTGAAATTGAAATATGATGAAGTTGATTGCCATTTATGTCTTTGGGCAGTTCAGAGCATTTTACACAAAACTTGCACCTGATAATCTTAGATTTGTCAAGGCACTGTTAAAGCAAGATGACATTTTGTAAGTTCTTGCTTGAATATGATGATATAGCTATTGTGTGAGGTGTTCTCCTTTTCAGCCCTTTATTGTTAGACATTGATTGATGAAATGATGTAGTGCATGCTCTCCCCATGTACCTCCTTTTGATGATTTAAGTTTGTTTTAATGTAAAAGCAAGGCAATATTTGAGACCTTCTCCACAATGTGTTATCCATTGGTCCTGTCAAGCTACAATCATCGCAGTCAACGTTGCGACATGGAGCAGTCTTCCGCCATGCCTTCAAGTTCTCCAAGATTGAATCCTGTCTGGACCGAGACTGCTTTCCAATTGTTCTGATACTGAATGTTGACATTTGGAGACATTTATCATCAGTCATTTTCATTTCTACAAGCTAGCAGCCCTCTGCAAAAGTGGCAATGATAGTTAAGTATAAAAAAAAAGAAAACTGACTTAACTGTAATGCGACACAAACTGTTCTGATGAATATATTGGAAATGATGGAATAAACAGCAGAGATTGCAGCCAAGCCTTGGATTCCAGTGGAAATGGTCACTTCATGGAGGAGCAGGAGCAGGACAAGCATTGCCAATGGAAATAGGTTTTGTAATTGGATGAGGTCCAAATGTTGCCTTGGTAGGCCAGGGGATGTAAGACAGATCCCAGCTCTTTTTTGTTTGGATATTTAATTTTCTATGATTTGTGATACTATTAGCCAATGCAGGGTGCCAATTTATTAATTACTTAAAAAGAAAAGAAAAATTGGCAGCAATTCATGAAGAAGGCTGGTGAAGCATTGTCTAAATTCCCTGACCTGTTTATGTAGTAGCTTTTATTTCATTAATACTTCTTATTTGTCTTTGTGAAAAGGGAATTCATCCACATATTAAAGTTTGATCTTTCATACTAAAAAATCTTGCAGCAATTAATACACCTTTCCAATGAGTTGTACTTACAAGATTCCAGTGTAATGATAATCTGGTTCATTCTATTTGATTGCTGGTCTTGCCATTTTGGAATTATTTCAACAAACTTTATTTTTAACAGACTGTGCACTGCATTTTCAAACTCATATTTATTTCAATCCATGCTAGAATCTAAGTTGGATTAATTCCCTTGATACCTTAGCATTTGTTGTTACTATATCTGTCAGAAAATGTTATTTTAGGATACTACATGTTCCCATACCATAGAAAGTTGACTTAAAGGGATATTATCGTACTTGCACAAAAGGATTAATACAGAGACCATTTGCCCATGCTCTTTGCATGTGCACTTGTGACATCGATTCGTCACTGATTGACTAGTTCCATGTGGAACATTCACTATAACAAAATGTGTAATTTGTGGTCTGTTGATGCATATATCGTTACCACAAGATACACTAACAAATTATATTACAGACTTACAGTGTCAACAAACATTGTAGATCCCTGTACAGATGTGAGGATAATTACCCTTTAAAGTGGCAACTGAGTGGTTTTAATTATTAAGTATACCCCATTAGAACTAAGCAATGTCACCATGTTTTATACTAGATAACTACACAGCTGTTATTTTCTATTTTGCTGTCTACAGGATCAGAGGGAAGCACTAGAACAGAAGGAGACTCCAGAGGAGAAGGAGAAGAGCCGGAGGGAGCGAGAGAAGGAACGAGAGAGGGATCGGCAGAGGAGAGAACAGATCAAGGAACGTGAGAGGAGAGACAGGGACAGAGAACGAGACAGACACAGAGAGAGTGAGCGGGAAAGGATCAGAGAAGAACGAGAACGGGATGAAAGAGACAGGTAAGATAATTACTCATGCATTCTCTGCATGATTAATGGTATGAATATGTGTTCATTGTGTATGAAGTTATAGTTCATGAGGTTGAGATATTTGTGCTTTCAAATTTTTATTTTGAGTAATTTACTCCATCAGATGATCATGGGCCTTTTTATGTTTTTGCATTTGAAAACTGATGTTAATTAAGTGCCCCCTTGTGCATTGAGATTGAAAGATGAATTTGCAGGAAAACATATTGTGATTTTTTTTGTTTTATTTGCTAAATCTTCATATTTTTTAGACTTTTAAGCCTAGAAGAGAATTTGGTGTGTTTTCTGTTTAAAACCACAAGCATTTTCTTGATTGAAATGACTAAGTGTTTTGAAATATATTTATAGGTATGAACGCGACAGAAGCAGAGACTACGATCGAGACTATGACCGCGAGCGAGGGAGAGATCGCGATCGGGATCGTGATCGTGACAGAGATGGAGATCGAGATCGTCTTGAAGAAGAAGAAGATTATGAGAAGAGGAAACTTGAACGTAAACTCAGAGAAAAAGAGGAAGCATATCAAGAGGTAAATTGATCTCAGAGTTCATGTTAATACATGTGTATTTCAGAGTGTTGATAATAGTAAAAATCTTAGGGTTTATCATAGTTGTAGTTTTACTACTCCAGTCGTGTAATACATTCACATAAAATGTCAAGTGATAAAAATTGAACAGTTTTAAAGAACACTCTTAACAAGAAGTAGTGTCACAAAATTGTATGTTATTTGTAAAAGTTTCAAGTCAAACAGTGTCACAGGTATAACATGAAATATCTCATCATTCATAATGTATGTGTGTTTTTTTATTCTTTATTACAGCGTCTCAGGAATTGGGAAACGAGAGAACGTAAGAAACAGAGAGAGCATGAGAAGATGATTGAAAAAGAAGAATCTGAACGGACTGAGATGGATAAAGAAGGTAAACGTCTCAAAGAATTCCTTGAAGACTATGAAGATGAGAGAGATGACCCCAAATATTACAAGTAAGTAAATCAATAACCTCTTTGTTTAAAAGTGTGTATAAGATGTCATTCACAGACATCTTGCCGCTCAGTATTATGAGTTTGAGATAGGGTTGGTAAATTCTGAAAAAAAGGTATAATATAACTTAAAAATGGTGATTCATATACATGTATTTGATTTTTGAAAAATTATAGTAAAAAAAAAATCATTACTGATAATGTACTTATGGATACTCCAGGGGCAAAGCTCCATGATAATAAATGTTTACATTATTAAGTTTTCACCTGCAGTAATATCCTATTATTTGTCATCCCAACAATGTTCACATACCAACCACTCTTACTTCAGCTAAGCCTAACAAATGAATAAGATGCGATAGATTTAGGGGTGGAAATTGGTAGGGTCGTTTCTATGACTCTTTTGCGTGGAATCTAGTAAGTTGATAAAGATAAGAAAATATTTTGGCTTTATGACCCCACCTCTTTGGTTGGATAGCATTTCAAGACATGTTTCTCGTCAGAAACATCCTATCACCTTGATCTCTTTTGATAAAGCAGGAGGTGGTATATCTTGGATCCAACATCATCTAGTCATTGAAGTTTCAATGTCATAATATATTGATATTATTGTCATTATTGTGCAGTGCTAGGAGGGGGGGGGATGACCATAGTTATGTGTTTCCAATATCCATATTCTGTTGGTGTGATTGAGTTTACATGTTGCATACTCTGAAAGGGTCAGTGAGGCTGATATCATTACTAACTCATCCTTTTATAATTTTGGGAAAAGGAATAAGGAATTTAGGGTAGAGATACATTGCCATTTCTTAAGTTTTTTAAGTTTGATATCATTTTAAATTTGTTGTGGTTACCAGGGGTAGTGCCCTAGAGAGACGGCGGAAAGAACGTGAAAAGGAAGAAGACAGCGACAATCGGGATAGGAGAAGGGAACGAGAGGAAATTGAAGATATCAAACGAAGACTGATGGAAGAAGGAGGGGAAGATCTAGATGCTGAAATAGAAAAGGTTTGTGAATAGCAATTTACATTTATATGGAGGTGAAGTGTTCATGTTAGTCAAAGGTATAAGCAAAAGCCACTGAAAGTTAGAATTTATCAATTTCTTTTGGAAATTTTGATTGAATTTGTGTAGATTATAATTTCAAATAGTTGCACTAGGCTTGCCCTATGTAAGCACGGAACTCAAATGAAAAGCCATGAAAATTTCCATTTTTATGCTATAGAAAGTGAGGAAACTTTGGGATATGTATTGGTGTTTGAACCCTAGCTCGAAAGTTGTAGAAATATTTAAAATGTTCAAATGTACTTTTTAACATTTCAGAATATATGGAATTCCTTTTGCTTCTTTAACCCTATCTAGGCCGGGGTATTTTGGGAGTTCATATGGCCGGGGGGCCCCCCCCAAGATCTCGGCCATCGACTGCGCGATCGCGCCGAAATTGGCACTCGGGTTGCCTGGGACATAAGCTACAAGATTGTATAGTAATTTATTTCATGCGAATCGCTATTAAGTGATTATGCTAATTTATGCGTAATTAGTATGCAAAATCATACTTCTTCCTCTAACTCCCTAAATAAAGCTCCAAATGTACTAATTTTTGGTATAGAAACTCTTTGTGGTGTTCTTAGCAAGCGTTCATGAAAAAAATTGCGATATCAAATAATTTTCTTATGTATTTTATTGTTTTTTGCAATTTCTTATGTATTTCTTTGTTTTTTGACCTTTTGTTTTTCATTATTTTTTCAATGAAATTTGTTGGGGACTCTTCTGTGATCATAAAAAGCATAAAATAAATACATTTAGACCAGCAAAACTAAAAATAATCATAAATTTATGAATTTTGGTTGAAAACACAATTTGCATTGACTTTGTACACGAAATCACGTTTTTGAGCAATTTTCGGTCTGACATGCACTTACATAATGTTGCGTAATTTCGGAACCATGTACCCGGGTGACGCAAAGTTGGTCTCAAAAGTTGCGCAAGACTTGAAAGTAAAAAGTCAGCGAGCGGCGCGGTCAAAAAATTTCGCGCGGCGAGAATATTGCGCGATTCGTTGAGGGGGGGCCTCCGAGGCCCCCCCCCGGCCTAGATAGGGTTAAGCCTACGCCTGTGGATACATGAACTTAAATGAATTTTATGTTGATGAGTGCCACAAATATTTTTACTGTTTTAGTTGGAAATGGAGCGAGAGAAACACAAGCAACCACAGCTTGACAAACTTTTAACACCGAGGGCGCTACAGATCAAACAGGAGCAACCACCCACCTTGAAATCAACATTTGAACCAGCTGATGCACCCATGCCACCAGAGGTTAGAAAATATTCATTGAAAATGAATGTAGATTGTGGGCTTCTTGAACTCTTGCAACAAAATAGATAGACAAAGATATATATGTGATGAATGATAATGACACTGATGATAAAGTTTATAATGCTTACAAGATGAGAAATAAAGAAATTCTCTCTGCTTTAATGCCTAAAAACTGTTTCTCATACAGTATATATGAGCTTTTATTTAATGCTTCTATAATTAAAATATTTGAAAAATAAAGAAAGTACAAGCCCTTTACTTTTGCAGCACTCTGCCATATTTGTCACATCATAAAGACTTGTAAAAATGGTAATTGCCATTATGGTCACTATAACAAAAAAGAAAAATTTTATTGTTTACCAAATTGCCATATTTTAAGGGAAGATGCTCTATGTATGAAAATACTCTAGCAAATACTAAAGGGGTTAATGCACTTTGTCATAGGTTAGAACCATGTCACGAAACCCAGAGGAAATCATAAGTGGCTTTTTATTACCAGCCCTCACATATCATCCTATACAAAGCAATGGGTAATGCAGAAAAGGTTGTATCAAGAGACACTTGACACCTGTATAACAGGATCTCTGCTAAAACAGGAGCAACACAAGCCTAGGAAAAACTGGTCAATGAATCAACTCTGTCATGCTTTCTTTCCTTTGTAGTTTATTTTAATGATATGGATATTGAATTGGATACATTTCATTTGCCATGAAGTTGTGCATTCTTTCCAACGACAGAAAGGCCATTATTTCATGAAAGTTGTCGGTAGTTGCAAATTGTTGAACAGTTGGAGATTGGTGCTTCTTTGCCAATCAGCACTAACAATTATTTATCAGAGAATTATATTCTATCAGTTCGAAATTCATGACGGAAACCATGTTTACCCAGAAGTTTCTCATATGCAATCTAATGTTGGATCCAACAAAATTAACTCTAAAGAGGAACCTCTATAATGTGTTATTTGATGGCACAGTAATAATTGTCAAATATTGATCTTTTGAAACCGTCCAATGTAGAACAATCAGGGACCTCGTACTCCAGCTAGTAGCAGTGATGATGATGATGGTGGAGGAGGCTTTGAAGCCATCCCTGATCATTCCAGCCAATCATCAGAAGATGATTCAGCAGCTGCTAAAGCTCAGCAGTTAGGATTTGGACGAATTAAACTAGGTAAGATAAGTGGCAGTCTATGCTGCCATTCATGGCCTGAAATATTTTGTATTTAACTAGGGCTTATGGAAAGCATTGAATTTTGATAATTGATAATTTTTCACCCTGTTTTCTTAAAATCAGAAGTATTTAGATAAATTAGATATCCTTATAATATTTATGACAGTTCCTTAAAGGACAAGTCCACCCCAACAAAAACTTGATTTGAATAAAAAGAGAAAAATCCAACAAGCATAACACTGAAAATTTCATCAAAGTCGGATGTAAAATAAGAAAGTTATGACATTTTAAAGTTTCGCTTTATTTCACAAAACAGTGATATGCACATCTCGGTCGGTATGCAAATGAGGGAACTGATGACATCACTCACTATTTCTTTTGTATTTTATTATATGAAATATTTTGATTTTCTTGTCATTGTTATGTGAAATGAAGTTTCATTCCTCCCTGAGCATGTGGAATTCCATTATTTTAACATTTTGTGCTTCAGGCAAGGAGGTCCTAATCATCAAATTCGTAAAAATTTGAATATTGTATAATTCAAACAATAAAAAAAAAAAATGTGAGTGAGTGACGTCATCGACTCTCTCATTTTGATGTAACTGGCTCGTTCATATAACTATTTTGTTAAAAATAAGCGAAACTTTGAAATGTCATAACTTTCTTATTTTACATCCGATTTTGATGAAATTTTCAGCATTGTGCTTGTCTGATTTTCTTCTATTGATTCAAATCAACATTTTTCTGAGGTGGACTTGACCTTTAAAACTGCTTATAATTGACTTCTGTATGTAAGGCATAATCCTTATGAACCTCACTTTTCATTGTAGTATTTTACCTGATATACAAGACAATATATGAGGGATATAAAGCAGGCTTTGATATTAGATGGTGAGAATGAGAGATGTTGATGATAACCGTTCTTTCCATACAGTTGAAGCCATGTCTTCAGACGAGGAATTTCCGCAACATAGACTAGATAGAGATAACCAATCAATGGAGTACAACACTGGTGATTATAACAAATGTTTGAATAGGTCATTGCACTGGAGCCAGTGTATGCTAGTGTCCTATACAAACAATGAAATACAATTCAAAGAGATTACTTATTCTTGTTTTTCCTAATATAATGATTAGGAACTTGATTATCTTGGTGTATAAAATGTTTTAATGTTAATTTCAATTCAATTTATTTCCACTTTAAGAAGCAACAATATATACAAATCAGTACAATGTTCAATACATATTAGTATAGTGGGGATCATAAAAAGCGCAAATGATGGCTTATTAAAACTGACCCCTTACAGTACAGGTAAATAAAGATAAAATAACACAAATGACAACAATGTATAATTCAAAATAAAGAAAAGAACAAAGAAAGAAGAAAGAAAGGAAACATTCGGTATGTGAATTCTGAATCAATCCGGTAAAGTAAATAGGAGGTGTCTTTTATACAGATGTTTTGAATTGTTTTTCAGTCTTACTATGTTATATTGTGTGTTTGAAAGAGAGAATAAGTTGGGTGTATATTATCCCTGTCAGATTTAATCTGACCTTTAAGCTAATTATAATAATAGTGTAAATTACATAGGAGTAGTGTTTTATTTCAGCTCTGCTTTATAAAACAGGTGGAATAAACATGTCCAGCAATGTTATCGTGGTCATATGATAATCTTGTTGTTTTATGATGTAGATATGGTCAATCAAAATAAGGATATGATGAAATGCTAGAGTCTTGACAGAAACATGGAAGTGCTTTTGCTCTTCTGCCTACACTACACCAATATGTTGGTACTGTGAACCAAACAACAGTTTGAACCTAAATATATTTTGCCAAAGGATTTCCCCCCTCTATCATTATAAGCTTATAAATATTTATATAGAGACATTCATGGCATGTTTGTGTAACTTCACAAATTGCAGTGCAACAATTTCAGTTAGGATTTGCTCAAAGTGAATCGGCAATCATTGTTCACTGCTATGTTTTGGCATAACCCATGTGTTTTCTTTATTGCGATAATCATAACCTGCATGCTTAAAAATTGATATTGAAATGCTCTGATTTGTATACAGCAGGAATGTCAGTCTTCATGCATCAGATATTTGGTAATTCTGTCAATTTATAAAGATATGAAAATTTGTGGATTTTTCCAAATGTATTTTGACACATTCTATGAATCAAGTCAGAATTGTACTATTTTCACTGCATTTTGTGTTCTGCCTAGTTCCACCTTCATACATCTCTCAGGCGGTAAGAGAAAGTGGTGAATAATATAATGTTGGATTAAGACTAGCAGTAGTAATACCGATTCCATTGTTTTTGCGTGTCTGGAATTTCCTTAAAGATGATTTTGCATCTGTTTTCTAATAGTGGGTGCTTAAAATATTTCATTAATGCCTTCCTTTATATACAGCTCTTATATTCATCTATATTTTTCTGTTATGAAATTTATTTTTCTTTTTTTTCTGTTATTAAGTGTCATAGATATTTTAGATTGGGCTCAATGAGACCATAATTATCTGGTTTGTGTGCTATTTATCTAATAAGAATGGTGACTGACAAAAGAAAATGCAAGTATATGTGCATCGTCTTCCATTTTCTCCTTGTTCAAAAATGTAATTGCAATATTGTTTGTAAACAAATTTTTTTTTTTTTGGGGGGGGGCTTGCTTCCAAATAATGCCAGAATGGTATTAAAAAATATATACAAATTTTGACATTTCTGTGAAGGTACATACATGCATGCCATGTGTGACAATGCTTTGCCTTTTCAATTGTTTGTGAGTTCTAACAAGATTTCATGCAAATCAATCAACATATTACACATATCCTATGCAATATCTTTTCCATTTTCTTGTGAAATGTTTTTTTTTTTGCATGACAAGTTCGGAAAATGACAAATGTGAGCATGATTTGTAATTGTTTGTGATGCAACCACCCTTTTTTAGGTGAAGGGTTATATTAGGAGTTCAAGTTGTATCACAGCATTTGTTTTAATGTTATTAGTATGAAAAAGACCATACATGATGAATGGTAATCTCAGTGTTCATTTATATTGTGGAACTAAGTCTGAAATGATTCCTTTATCCCATTCTCATTGCTCACCTTACAGGTGTCCAAGACTCCCCTCAAGCCAACTCCAATACAGAGGGTCACCAGAGGCCTTTGGTTACCGCGCAGGTTGGCAGCAAGCGCAAGAAGTTAACAGTAGGAGATGTATTCAATCAGGAGGAAACGGCGGATGCTGCAGGGAAGAAGAAACGCAAACTGGTCCCTATTGAGTACTCAGAGGAAGAGATGATGGCTGTGGGACAGTCACAAAAGATAGCTAATGCAGCAGAAGAGAAGCGAAAGACCATCAAGAACCTTATCGAGAAGATTCCTACAGCCAAAGAAGAACTCTTTGCGTACAAGGTGGACTGGGCAATAGTAGATGAGGTAAATTTGCTTTGTAAAATGACATTGCTCATAATTATGTCCCTGCCAAACAAAGTTTGAAGCAGGTGTTAACCCTTAATAATCTGGGGGAGTCAATTTGACCCCCCCCTTCGACAAATTTTGTCACTACGCCGACGCACGAAATATGTTGACTGTTCCGCTCACTAACTTTTTACTTTCAAGTCTTGCACGCATCTTTTGAGACCAAAGTTGCGATGCCCAGGTACGCGGTTCCGAAATTACGCAACGTTTGTAAGTGCATGTCAGACCCAAGTGTCTGACAAATGTGATTCTGTGTACAAAGTCAATGCAAATTGTGTTTTTCAACCCAAAATCATAAATGCATGATTATTTTCACTTTTGTTGGTTTCGATGGATTTATTTTGTACTATTTATGGTCGCAAAAGGGTCCCCAACTAATTTCATCTGAAAAACAATAAAAACAAAGGTTTGCAAAAACACAGAAATACATAAGAATTAAAAAACAATAAAATATATAAGAAATTAATGTGATTAGTGTGATTATTGATACTCCCACCAAAAATTAGCATTCTACTAGCTACTGTAAACGCTGCTATTTTCGCGGGATTAATTTTTCGCGCTCGGGCGCTGCACACTCCATAATCACAAAGTCACTTCCTTCTTGCCATCTCAGAATGGTTTTAATTAAAATTTCAGCAACGAAATTGTATTTTCTGATCATAATTTTATCTCTAGGGCAGCATAATTCAACATTGTTTTGATCTAATCATGAGCTTTGTGACATTTAGCGCAACTTTTCTTTGCGGGGCGGACATCGGGAAAGGCAAAACGGAGGCGCTGCTAGCTGCTGGCCTGGTATAGACGGCCGAGCACCGGGTAAGGATCGGGGGGACTACGACTATTCGAAGTGCATGGGATCAATCAAACACGGGCGATCGACCCAACGTCTTCTCAAAAACTAAACAGATCTAAACACTCACCAATCAAACAGCAAAAGCAATTTATATTTCAACCAAAATCATAATTTAAATACCGATCTGCGACTGTTAAAAAATTATCGCATTGCTTTAGAACAAATTCTCGTGATGCACATGATGGAGCTCAAGCTTGCTTGCGTAAATGCCGCCCTCTTTAGATCAAATTGTGCAAGCTCTTTGCCAAAATGATACACGCAATTGAACCGCGGTTCAAAACTTGCATTGAAATAGATGCTCATAAATTTGCGTGTTTTTAAATTCGCGCGTTTTTAAATTCGCGCTCGCCGATCTTGCCGCGAAATGCGCGAAAATTTTCACACCGCGAATATTTCCACTTTTACAGTATATAAATTGAGTTAAAGGCAAAAACATGCACAAAAAACAAATTTATAAAGTAGGGCAAATTTCATACGCTTATTTGCATAATTTGGAAATATTTCTGTAAATCTTGTAGTTTACATCCGGCTTTACGCGTATGCAAATTTTTGCATAATCAGCAGCTGAGATATGTATTTTCTGGTCTGAAATAGCCCAGTTTAGATAGGGTTAATCAGTATATTATTGGAGGATGGTCAGGCAGTTGGTCGACTGCAAATCTTCCTTAGTTTTCCCAGAATACTAACTCATTAAGACTTGATACACACTTTGCTCTTGCTCTTTCACATCCACATATTTCTTATGTATCCATCATGCTAAAGACTGACAAGAATGAGAATCCATACATGGATTAACAATGTTGTTCTTATTTCTTTATTATATTTAAAGACATGTGTGGGTAAAAAGCACTGATCTATTTCACACCCTTTTTTACTTTTTGGCTGAAACTTGTATTTTTCCCTCAAAAAAAGTACCTTTTGTTTCAAAGTTGAAAACAATGTGGTGGGATTAAGGGTTATGTAATGGGTCATCAATACCTGACACCACCATAATGTCTGACTCATTCATTATTGGCCTTGGGGTGGTGGCTCAACTTGCCCCTATAACTTACCCCGCCTTCCCCTACTATGTTGCCAAGGTTAAAGCCTGTTATGGCCATAAATGTGACAAAATTCTGTGAACTATTTTCATTATTGAACAGACAATACTTGCGTGACAACTTTGCAGAATGAAATTAAGAAATCTATATAATTATTGTTAATATTTGTTAATCTTTCTTTCTGACCCTCTCTTTCTCTTTGCCTTTCTCTCTGCAGTCTTTGATGGATCGTCGTATCAAACCTTGGATCAATAAGAAGATTGTTGAATACATCGGTGAGGAGGAGCCTACTCTGACAGAGTTCATCTGTTCTAAGCTACTATTACACAGCAATGCAGAGAGCATTCTCAATGACATTACCATGGTAGGTATCACAATCTTCATTGATGGTTGTTCCAAAAACTTGACATCATGTTCCCAAACATGGTGTGTGGCCCTAACTTGTAGATTCTTGTGTTAAGGCTTTGTAACCATGAGGAAAATGCACTGTTGAAATATCTTTTGGATTGGATGGGATTCGTCTGAATATAATACTTGGTATAAAAGTATAGACTGCTTTGTCATAAGTATTTTAGTAGCAACTGCAAATCTATTCAAATTGCACCCAAAGATGTTGAGGAAAATACACTGCATAACTTTGTTGTGCAAAAATATGGAGCAGTGAAAGCTATTCAAACAAATGTATTTATATGTTGACATAGCTTGGGAATGTAGAGAGGAATTCTTTTTAATCTGTCATGAAAGATTGTTGATCCAATTTATCTTTGTTCTTTGTGTCACTGTATTTCCCGTATTAAACAGATCTCAGGACTATATTTCTCATAATTTAGTCTCTCTATACAATAACATTTACAGCACCTTATTTTTCTTTTGTCTCTTTTTGTAGGTGTTGGATGAAGAAGCAGAAGTCTTTGTGGTCAAGATGTGGAGATTGCTTATATATGAGGTAGAGGCCAAGAAACATGGACTTGTCAAATGATATTCCGTATTACATCTGAAATGTAGTGGACTTTATACATCAAAATCAATTGCCAATGGAATCTCAGAAACACTTATATCTCATATTGTTGATTTTTTTTCTTCTCATTTCTGTTTTTGTTGGAAGTGGACTAATTCCTTTTTGTTAAATTCAAGAATGTCTTTGAGTTTCCATGGAAAGGAATTATAATTGGATGACACCAGACTCTACGAAAAGCCATGAATAGCCCTGTAACACGCCTGCATATGTAGACTTAGCTAACTACCGTATACTATATGATCAAATCAGTCGCAGACATTCCTTAGAATGATACTGGAAACAAGGAATGGTGAGATGATGACTCTGCAATGTGAGGCAAGGATATGATATACAAATCAATTACATAACATCTATTGGTTATAAAAGTTAATTCATCATGAAGTGGAATGCGAGAGTCTTCAGCAGAGAGCATACTTTTAAGAAGAGATATCATGAATCTCATATTTTGTCATTGCACAATCATAGTAGGAAGTCACTAGGAATCAGCTCATATATGCCTTTATTAATGCCACAGTCATAACAGTGAAACAGACTCAGATTGACAAAAGCCATTATATCATACCCAGTGACTTACCATTACTCAGTATGAAGTTCGTTTCATTGGTATAACTGTAGCATTACTTGGCATTCATCACAGGTCAATACTGGAATTTTGTATTCAATATTTTCAGATCAAATTGTTTTCTTTTTTTACTTTTTTTTTTCTTCTGGCAGACAGCAGAAGACTGTTATACCTTGCACTATTGGGTAGGCTTTGTCTTCATATAACTACCGTTTATCACATTTATTCTTTATAGGTATCTTATATGACAGGAACCATCTACTGATTAGGGTATTGTGTGAAGTTGAATTGAATAAATCTCTGTCAAATGTAGTGATTTATACAATTTTTTCCATACAGCAGTCTTCATGAATGTTTTTCAAAATATTTATATGGACGAGTTATGTACATTCTAACTATTGGAAGGAAACCATTTCCCATGTAATGTTGTGAATGTATGAATGAAATCATTTGATAAAGCTGCATCATCAACCTGATCTTATTACCATTTTTGGGCAGTTGCAGAAATAGTCGCAATCAAATGCAACCACTCAGAAGTGCTCATTGGGGACATGCGTTTGATGTTTGAATTGTGTTCAGTTTTTATTCTTCTATGGGCCCAATATCACTTTGCAAATCTGACCTCTCCAGTATTCCATGTATCACTGAATACTTGTAGGTGGACATTTTGTATTCCATTAATATTCTTAATGACGTGATTCTTTGAAATATTTCATTTATATTGTTTTCTTTCGTACTCACTGTAAAGTCTGGAAGGTTTGTCCATTACTTGACTTGCATTGTTTTTTTATAGTTGTATTCATCTTGGGAGCGTTTCATGAAAGGACTTGTCAGATGTTTTCTCCGACAAGTCCTGTTTTATGATTTATCTGACAGTTCACATAATAACAGTGCTTCGCAGTCAATCAAAAACAATGAAAGTTGCCAGATCTGACTTGTAAGATAACAAATATTGATGGAACGTTCCCAATGTTGATAAAATGCTCCCTATTTTAAGTAATATATATACCACTGAGATAATTCAAGAACTTGTCAATCAATGCTTGAATGTGTAGGATTTGCTAGTCATCAATCCGCAAGCAAAGGGAACATGCTCTTTCAAAATCATCCAATTTTCAAAAAAAAATCAAAGATGTGCTTACTATTGTTTTATTTACAATGAATCTAATTCTAACCTACATGCACATTTAACTTTTCCATGAATATGTCTTGTGATGTCTTTAAAAATATTTATACTCCACCTCTATTTGAGCCATTTTTAGAAAGGGAAATATTGAGGTATCTTACACATAAACAGCTTTCTTTATCCACTAACGTTCTGTCAGAAAATTAGTTCATATTCTATATCTACCTTGATGCAAATAAGATGACAAGATAAAACCAGGATATAATGTTGGTGAACAGTTTGGTAATGGAGCAGTACTGGCTCTAGAGAATTTCCTTGTTTGAGGTGGCAGGTATGTCTTCCATATCGCTGTAGGTGTGGCAAGAGCTGTAGTACTTGCTGTATAATTATGAACCAAACACGTAATGCAGCTGTTCATAGAGGTATGCATTCTATAAAAACCATAAATTCCACTTGTGTTTTGTTATTGTGATAAAAAAGGGCAGCATTACAGAAATACTTCATGAATTTTGATCCATAGTAATAATCTTTTTGAGTACTGACTTATCTGGTGGAGTATGATACTACAACAAGACCTTGGATTAATGTTATCTGTATGATTTCTTTTAAACTAGCAGTTGTTATAAGCTACTGAAATCCTTGCCTTTCATTGGCTGAGAGCAGACTTGTTGATTAAAATCACAGACAATACACTCCATGGGATGGGGTCCTCTATCTGGTGTCTTCTAAAATATGTATATTTTGTTCACTTAACGTGTGTACCAATCAACAACAAGGTGTAAAAGATGGTACATGATGTTCATCTCATCATACGTGTAAAGCATCCTGTATTATAGTCAATTCAGTTTCTTTTGATAATCAATAAAGTATTGAATGCTTTGACATGACTTGACATTTATTTTATTCTATGTGTGTCAGATAAATGAGAGAGTATTATGGCAAATGGCAACATGCCCAGTGGAGCTTATTCTTCTCAATTTTTGTTTTATATCTATTCTTTTATTTTAAATTCAGTTTATGATATGTTATATGTGTTTCCCAAATTTGTACAGCAACCCATGGGGGAAGGTCTTCTCGTCCCATCCAGCTGTGAGAGAAAAAAAAATATAAGAAATCAAAGACTTCAACCCCAAGCAGGCTACAAATAGAGAAATAAATGTCTTGACATTGTTTTACCATGATGAGTTTGGAGTCTCATGAAATAGTTTATCCTACTCTTACTATTGAACTCTAGTTGGAGTTTGGTTGGAAGACTTCAATTTGTGTACAGATATTCCAAGTCTCGTGCATTCCCTCAAATCTCTCTCTCACACATGTATCGCAGCCTATCACCATATGTATTATACACAATGACTGTGATCTACGTTGAATGACACTATGAGAAAATCTCACGCTTAGCTGGTCTTTGAACTTAGCATCTCTGTTATGACTGTATTGGTGTTTGCTAATTTTTGCTTCCAAATGAACATGTGCACAGCTTTAATTTTCTGTTTTATTTTTTTTAATTATTATTCTTACAGCCTATGTACAGTATAAATCAAAGTCCAAGTCTGCGATATTTAGAATTTTCTGTTTATAAAAAAAACAGTTGTATGCACATCCTAGTGGATATGTAAATGAGGGAATTTTGATTTTAACTACCTGCCTACCTGGTATATGAAATATGAAACAATTTGATTTCTCCCTCCTTATATACCTAAAACAAGATTTTGTTTCTGTTTGAATAGCCAGATCAACTCGTTAATTTGCCATTTTGGGTTCTCCAAGCTAAAAATAATATAATTTGAACAGATTATGAAATGTCAGACAAACTGTCACATGGGAGTGACTTTTTTTTTTATTTACCTACTGCTGCTTGACACCAAATAAGGAATACGTAAAACTGATAAATACAGTTATCAAAATATTTAATCAAACCTCTCAAATAATGTTTTCTTTTGATTATTTTACAATAATTGTACATGAAAATATACATGAATATTGACAACAAAATATAATTATTGTTAACTCAGGCTCCATCATCTCTTCTGGTCTGACATGCCTCACTCGGCCCTGGTGGTCGGTCCAGTTCCCGGCCTCCGGAGCTTGCGATGTCTCTTCCACTCGGCCTCTGCAGTGTTGCCCCTTGATGAGTAGCCCCCAGATCAGATACGTGGCTTCGATGAAATAGTGGACGAGATCGAGCCCCCAATGATGACATGAAATTTGACGAATCATGTCGGTGGAGAACCGGCGGCAGCTGGGGTCGTTATCACCGACTTAGTCCCTTAGGTTTAACTTCGACTGTCTGTACTAACATCTGTAGTTTATTCTAGCTTAGGAGGTTCTCCCAACTGTCAAATTTCTATAAAATAATTCAAAGAATTTCAATAACAGATGAATGCTTTAAAAGCAACACATTCTTATTAATAAAATCCTTTCACTTCCTGTGCATCCGTACACCTACATTCATCAATGCTACAGCACTGTATTGGCTGTTTATGACACCTGTATGAACATGCTTCACCCAATAAGAAATATTTCTAACACCTGTACAAAATATGACATCAACCTGGTACACTTGTACTCTAAAGGGGGGGTATCAAACGTTTCCAGCGCTTGCTTTTGAAATATTCAAAACATATGTACATGCTTGTCTATAGCCTACCCTAATCTAGATCAAGTAAATGTTGAATACATGTTTAAACTTTAACTGAAACATGTCTATAATTAAATTTCTTTCCTGACAATATCCCCACGGGAACCTGAATTATATTCTCTCTATACTATAGTCCGGGACTATAGTATAGAGAGAATGAGAGTATTGGAAACAAAACGATACTCTTGGCAAGTATTCCCTGAATTGAACCCTTAACAAGTACAGCAATTTTTCAATATGGATGACGTCGGCCATCGGTTTTACCTTTACCTACATCATTGGGTTTAGTACAGCCCTACCTCCCACACCGCGCAAATCGTACTCTAAACATGTGTTGACTCTTGGGGCAAAAAGTACATCCTCTAATTATAAAACAAAATAGTCTTAATTTTTTATACCCTTGCAAATTTGACCCTAAACATGTAGCCTTCTTAGCAAAAATAGATACCCTTTTTTTCATTATTTTAGTGTTTTTGACACCCTTATGTTACGTACGTAACGTGCCCTATGTTGAAAGAGACATCCTTTTAAAGTGATTTTTGGTCGTGCATGGTATCCACTCATCAATGTAAGTGCCCCCTCCCCCCCCCCCCCCGGCAAAAGCACTACTGCGACTGCTGCTACTACTGCTACTACTACTTCTACTACTACTACTACTTACTACTGCGTACTACTCAACGAAGACTATATAGTGGTAGTAATATAGTAGTGGTAGTAGTAACGTACGTAGTGGTGGTAATGGTAGTAGTAGTACCGTAGTATAGTATTCGTTGTAGAAGTGGTAGTAGTAGTAGTGATAGTAGAAAAAGTAGTCTGATGTATGATGTAGTATGATGCTGTTGGTAGTATGTTATCGTTATATACAGTAGTAGTCGCGCCGTAGGAGTCCGCGGGGGAGGGCTAGGGTGAGCCCTCAGCCCCCCCCCCCCCCTTCCATCTGTACGCCTCTGGTGATAACAGTCGTAAGTTATTTATGAAACAGACCCCCGCGCAAAACATATTTCAAAGTTGTTGTTTTTTTCTCTCGAAAATAAATCTCATGCACCTCCACCAATCAATAATATCGGAAAATGAAATATCGATCGCAATGTTTACAATCGAGTGACGTCGTCGTAGCATCAACACGAGGTACTCTCGCGCGTTGAGTAATTTTTCAACTCTGTGAAGAAATAAAGCATTAATGTGGTGAGTTAATTATGGCTTACTTCATATAAAGTTTAGTAGACTATTTTGAAGCCAATTAGTCTGAATTATGAGTATGTAATGAGTGTCGACTTCCGTTTTTTATTCGGAGACCATGAACAGCGCAGTGGCAGTGGCCAGAGAGGGATCGCGGGGGCGTACGGTTCGTGCATTATCTGCATAGCCATGGGATTGATGAAGAGCCATCGTCATGCATCAACAACATGCATTAGGACAAGGCATGCATTAACCCAGGGAGCGGGGTCATATTCTGGTACGATGGGCACTGGCACCAGATTTGTGCTGTAGACATGTGTCAATAAAGTCAATAGACAAATTTGCCTCAAATTTTCATTCTAGGACTAGGCTAGACAGCTGGCAGCCGTCTGTTTCGAGGAGTTTTTTAACATTTTTTTTTCTCCTCGTACACAGACAGCTCGCTATCGTGCAGCCACCATTAGGGGACTTGTAATGCAAAATCCCCCGTCGGGGCTCTTCAATTTTTGTCTTTAATGAATTAAAATTTTGAAATTTAACTCGACCAAATTGCAAATTTATATTCCCTCTTGGTATTAATTGCCAAAAAACAGAGAAAAATGAGGTTGAAAGGAACAAAAACAGTGACTTACCTCGGCTGACGCGCAGATTCGCTTCCCCGTTTTATCCGATCTTAAGTACATAAACATATGGCCATTGAGTCCCCTGTACAGATCGCGCTAGAACTTCGGTCTCTGTATTTGGTGAGTGAAGCCAACGGAGTTCAGCTGAACAACTAACAAAATAGAGACCGAAGGCGAAGCTTTTGGTCTAGGACTAGGCCTATACAAAGTGAACAATGTAGTTAAATGTACGGTAGGGCCTACTGCTGTATTGTAGCAACATCTTCACATTTTCTAGCAGCAAAGTAACCCAGGGAACTCCCGCCCGCTACGGCCTCCGCGGGCGGGAGCCCAGGACCTTACGTGTAATTTGGCATACTCACCCGACAAGCATGAAGTATGGTCAAAATAATTCTCCGTATAAATAGTTAAAACAGAAATCAAGCACTTACCACGATTATATGGATGAAGGTCTAACAAGTGGCAGTTTCCTGACATCTGGGCACAAACTGGAAGTTGGAACCTCAAAAAAACGAAAAGTTCTCTCCTACCCCCGTCTCGATCGGCCATTTTTGTTATGAATCGTAACAAAATGGGAGAGAACTTTTCGTTTTTTTGAGGTTCCAGTTTGCTATAATGTTTTATACATCTTCCTGTTTTTTACGTTCATCAAGGGGCCCCTTTTATAAGCTCTGCGACTATGGGGTCCTAACCTCTCCTGTTATATTCTCTTTGCCAACCTTTGTACTAAATATTTGTACTATATCACTTGATTGGTTTGAATAAACTTACATGTTTATCACTTATGTCACTATTTTTGAAATAATTATTTAGGAAATTTATAGTAGGATTTGAGCAATGTCTTTGACAATGCTTATAAAGAAGGTGATTCTTTTTAGTACAATGTATCCTACTGGCGACAACTTGTTTAGGGGCCAAAATGTGTAAATAATGCCTGCAAAAAAACTTGTTTAAGGGGTTATTTTGCACACAGAAAAAACTTATTAAGGGGGTGTTTGGACTTTGGAAATAATTTGGCCACGCGTGTGTACAAGATGAGATGATCAGCAGGGCAGAGGCATGACGTCATATGCTATTGATAATGCGATTGGTAACATTCCTCTGAACCCAGCTTGGTGTTGGAGCTCGGTTCAGTTGCCTTTTTACGTTCTCAACATGAATACTAAATACCTAACTTGAAATTACCTGTTATGCCCACCACTTTTCCGAATATCGCAATTGGGAACGGCTGTAAGAGCTCGGTTGTATCTTGAGCAGGTTATTGTCAAATTCTCATTCAGACATCACTTTGCTTGGCAATGCTTGGCTTCGCCATAGACAGGCTAAAGTTAGTGACCGAAAGATCTGCCTGGGGCATCAGCAGGCAGCAGCTCACTCATTTGTTCACTTCATGTTTGCATGATTTTGGTCATTACCCTTAGTCCATATAAAAATTACAACAAATCCAAGCGAAGTGATGTGTGACTGAGAATTCTAACGAAGCCGAAATGCTGCTGTATGACTGAACTGTTTTGTGAAAGATCTACATGTAGGCGAGAATCTAAAAAAATAAATTAAATTTTTAAATTCAGAACTTATTTCACATCCATTTTCAATGAAAATTCAGTGTTATGCTTGTTTGACTTTTTCTGTGTTTTTTTTTTTCAGACCCACTTTTTATTGGGGTGGACTTTCCCTTTATTATACTTTCTCAAATGACATCTCACAACTTTTTAAGTTGGATGTCTTTTAATGAAAAATTAAAGGAAAAGACGTCTCACCAGCCAGGTATATCTCATTGTTATTTTGAGTAATTTTTTTTATTATGAGTAATTTTTATTAATGAAAAGTGACCTAGCCTTTTTTAAAGGACTGTAATGGCATGAATATGCATGTAATTCAAAAGATGTGGGTTTATATTTCCGTGTTTTAGATCTCAACGCTGTTCATCTGCCAAGATGGGTCGTGTGTTCCTTGATCACATGGGTGGCACCAGACTCTATTCTTGCGCCAACTGTGATTCCAATCTCACCAACAGAGCCGAGTTGCTATCAACAAGGTTTACTGGTTCAACAGGGAGAGCATTCCTCTTCAATAAGGTAATTCTTTGTAATTTATACAAATTAATTTCAGTAAAATTATTTTTTTATAATCGCAAGTGAATTCCTTGAAACAGAAATGTGGAATTGTTGGGAATTTTAAAGACTAAAGTAATATCAAATTCTGTGAAATATTGATGTTGAAAAGTTCAAATCTTGATGATTAAAAGATGTGCATTGAACCAGTAGATGCCTTGAAATCACCTGTCTAAATAAAGGATTCATCAGTAGTTTACTATTCATAATGAGACTGTTAAAGAAATTTTCTACCAGATTCATTTGGCTCATATTTACATGCAACATTTGATAGTCGTTTTGTTGGATTCTGTTAATATAGGTAACATCATCGTACATGTATGTTTCGATAACACAAGTGAATTCTTATCTTTAAGGATCATTACAATTATTTTCTATTTTCCAGGTTGTTAATCTATCATACAGTGATGTACAAGATCGTATGATGATCACTGGACGGCACATGGTGCGCGATGTCTTCTGTAAGAATTGCGACACCAAGTTAGGCTGGATGTATGAATTTGCAACAGAGGACAACCAGAGGTACAAAGAAGGTCGCACAATTCTGGAGAGGGCACTGATCACCGAAAGAGATGGTTTTGAGGAGCCCAACACAAGTGATACAAGTAGTAATTGAAGATCTGGTTACTCCAAGCATGTGCAAAAAGCATTCATAACTTGAAGGTTAACTTCTATGAATAAGATGGGTGCCATGCTATGCACATAGATAGAATATGAAGAATTAGATTCGGGGAGAGAAGGATTGACTGTATCCAGATGGCAATTCACAGTGTAGAAGGTTGGGAGGAGTCATGTTGTGTACATATTGTACATTACTCTGTATATTTCTTCATTATTTGGATGTGAGAATAAGACCTGTCATTAAGTTCTATTGGACTGCTCTTACAACAGATGGAAATGTCACTGGTTTGTACACAGTTTCCATCGATTTCTAGTAAAAGTAACAATTTTAATGACAACTTCAATAGAAATGTCCATTTCTCAATCCCAACAATCTAGCAGTCAATTGAAAATGCCAAGATGAATCTAGTGAAGATGTTAGCTTTAAAATGATAATGAAGATACATTTACCTGTGATTGTATGTCTTTGTACATAAATGCAGTATTGTTTGATCTTTGTGTATTTTCGAGACACGATCCGTCATTTTAACCTTTCTAACTTTTCGATATATGTCCCTTTTATTTGATCATGTACATGTGAAGATTTAAGTAATTCTCTAATTTTAGAGGGGAAAATGCATCCAGGTTTTTGTTATACTTTCAAAATATGCTGTTTAAATGTAGACCAACTTCAGTGGATCTATATTTTTTTATTAATTAGCTACATGTATACTCGGATAGCACTGACAAGACAGTGTGTATGAAAAATCTGCCATTTAAGCACTGTGGTATAGTCTAAATTTATGATGAAAAAAAATTCACAGAATAAATGAACATATTCACTTAGAAAAAACCTTATTAAACTTTTTTTTTCTTAATTAAATGTAAAAAAAAAAATGTGCAACAATATTGGTTTTACATGTACAGTAGGTACTATTTTTTTTTCATCAGTGAATCAGAATTGAAAAAAACAAAAGCATGGCGTGACAAACATGCTTGCCCGGGGTAAGTGAAAATGACGTGTGGGCAAGCATTTCTCAAAGTCAATTGCCCGATCAGGCAAATGGTTGTTTTGGAAATAAAATAATAAATTTCAATATCTATTGGATAATCACACATATCTCTCATATTATGTCACACCAGTAAAAAAAAATGTGGAAACTGATGTAAAATCAGCGCCAGTTACCAATAATTTATCGCCAGATACCTTGTTCGAAAAACCATGCAATCACATCTTACGTTCTATGTGTGCAATGACTGCGCATGCGCTACTATCTTGCGCAATTTGCCGATGCAAACAAAAAAAACCCCGCCAAAACATGGCTAAAATTTCACATTTGAAAAATCCATGAAATGGCCATGTATTTTCCATATTACCTTGAAATTGTTTTGATTTAGTTGGAAACTACCGAAAAAATGAAGAATATTCAGCTCTTTCTTGACTCTGATTTATGATGATGTTACACTCGGTAAATGTTTTTTTTTTATTGTGGTCCCACATGTAGACTTTCATGGTGTTCACCAAGTTCAAAACGATCAATGATTGTTTTCTGTTAATGTTGTAACACCATGAAAAAAAATCATGAAAGTCTACATGTACATATGGGACTACAATAAAAAAAATATATTGACCAAGTGTATTATAAAATGATGAAGAAAAGACAAGAGAGAGGTGAATATTCTTAATTTTCTTGATGGTTTTCAACTAATTTTAAAAAAAATTGAGGAAATATGGAAAATAAATGACCATTTCATGGATTTAAAGATGCAAAATGTTAAATTTTAGCCAGAGTTAATAAAGAGCTGAATATTTTTCACTGGCTTTCTTTATAGTTTTCAACTAAATGAAAACAATTCTAAGGAAATATGGCAAACAGATAACCATTTTGTGGATTTAAAGTTGCAAAATATGAAATTTTAGCAACTTTTGGTGAAAGTATTTTTTTAAAGCCTTAAACGCCCATTTATAAATAGCGAAAGTTTTTTTTTTAGATTAAGTTTTTAACGGAAATTTCTTTTTGTAAAGGCCTGCAAAAGATTACTTTCATAACTTTACTACAAGTACTAGTGAGTATTTGGTAATCCTATTGAAATGTATGTTTCATTGCTAAGACTGAATTGGTTAATATTTTGCTGGAGAGACGTAGCTATCAATCTGAAAGAACTTTAGTCATTGAGGGTAATGAACTTTGTTATTTGAGATAAAGAGAGAGAGAGAGTGTGTGGGTGTATGTGATGGGTTGGGTAAGGAGCAGGTGATGTTATAATGGGATTGGGAAATATATATTATTACATTATTTTCTTGTACATAGATACATGTATATTTTTTTCTATAAAATATAGGAAATATTTGAAAGCGTTAATTTTACTTTATTGGAGATGTAAGGTAGCATAACAAGTTGTTTGTTGGCGACTGGATCGCATGCAGGATTTCGTATCTGCTTGCCCGATCCCACTTTTAAAATGAGATGCAGAAATAATAGGATAAGATAGGCAAAGGCTGGATGGGAATCCTGCCGAAAGATGCTGAAAAAAATGGCTCAGGCTTTGGATAGGGAGCTGAAAAATAAGAGTGGCATGAAATTATAAGAAAAGTAGCAGTTAACCATTTCACTGTTAAATCATTGGCTTAAATCATTGATGCGATAAGATTAAGTGAATTAAGGGTAAATCAATACTTTCGAGATTCTTTATTGGACAATGTTAATTTTCGATTCTCAGATTACAAATACGTTTATAGTTATTCAAGCTATTGAGGTATGTGCTTTTGAATCCATCATAGTTAGCATTTGTGGTCCTCAAAGTACATTCTCTCACTTTCTCTCATACAGTTATATTTTTTTTCTAATGATTTATATGGATTTATCCAATATTTTGGCATTAATTTAAACTGCAGTTCATTTTATCCAGCAGCACTTTATTTTGTCATCTACATTGGTTTCTTATACCCTCCTATATTAAATTTGTGCACAAATTGTGGACATTGTATGTGGTTTCCTAAACAAAATGGTAAAATGTTTCATTTATTTCATAATGATCATGTAATGTAGGTATATATAAGATGTCACTTTAAGTGATCACTTAAAAACGGTACACAAATAAAGAAATTCATTATTATACTTGGAGCCATAATTGTGCCTTATTTTGGAATTTCGGATAATTCTTAGATGATTACTACATATATATAATATGGCACAGGTAGAATCTAATTGATAGTAGCAGAAAAACTATAAAATGAAGTTCTAGCCTTTATGAAAATAAGGTGATGCATGTGACTTTCAATTTCAGTTCAGTGTTTTTCCATGGTATAATATATGTAAAAGCAAACACTTGAAAGTTTTGATTATAAAGAATATGTCATGAAGAACTATTTTTTCAATGAATCAAGCAGTTAATTACTCCATCATACCAAAGTTTCTACTGCATCCCGTTTTCTCTTTCGAATTAGGCCCAAGTTGTGTGTAAATGCAGAAACTGTTGATGATCTGTTTAAGAACTTCTCAAACATGATTGAGTTGGGTGCTCTCGCACTTTAATACTGGTATGTTATCCTCTGTTCTAAAATTAAACATTATACAAAAGGGTAGAGACTTGGTTCTAACCTCTTAGAGAGCTAAAACTCTATTGTAATCTTTCATATGTTTTTTTTTAAGTCTAAGGGTACCCTCTTTAAAAAAAAAAAAAGAGGGACTGATTTGAGTGTTTTGAATGACAAGTCATTCAATTTATTACTGTTGATTTTAACTCTTGTACATGGTGTGTCACACCCCTTTCATAAACCTATCCTCCAATTAGCCGCCCAAGAGTAATGCGGATAATTCAATAAAAATTGCGTTCATAAACTCCGAAAATAATCCGCACTATTTTTTATGAGCGCCCGTCCTGATAAAGGAGGACAATCGTCATGGCAACCGCACACACCCCCTCCGATGTGGTTGCGTTGGAAAAGGGTGACCGCTCCATAGCAATTATCCGCATTACTTTCGAAATGCATTCATAAAGTCAAAATCTGGTCCCGATGCTGCTATTTTGCGGATAATTGCAGCATCAAAATAATGTGGATAACTCTGGTCCTCCTCCAATTTTACGACCAAATTATGCTGCTGTTAGCCGCGTAATTGGGTTTATGAAAGGGGTATCAGACTTTACAGTTAATCTTATTTGTACAATTGATTGTATCTTTTATGATGAAGAACCCTGTGAACTTCATATGAATTGATAGGTTAACCCTTCAATCTAGTGGTGGCTGTATTGAAGACCTTCATTGAATGAACAAATTAAGCCAGAACAATTGCAATTACTCCCATAGCTCTCCCCTTTAAAGTTGTTGCAGTATTACACTCATTTGTTATTCCAAAATGTAATATTTGCTACCATCAGAATGTGATAATTGCAAGAAAAACTTTTGACCCACAATTAAGCCGGCCATGCCAACTTCCTGATTAGATGTTCCATATTCCTGCCTAATTTTTGTGGATAATATTCAGAATTGCTTCTCTGTAATCTCTTTTAGACTTTTTAGTACTTCGATACTTCTGCTATAACAAGATAATTTGGATGATTCCAAGGACCTTGCCTAACTTGGTTTTATCATTCATAAGTCACATTTTTGAATGGGCATTTACTCCCAATGTTTATTCCTAATGTTTATTCCTAGTGCTTTGCATACAAAGTACATGTCATGTATATTACCGGTACATAAAAGTACCTTCAGATTTTCTTTCTCCGGAAAATAGTAAATAAATGGCATGCTCAATGCCTGTTCCCCCTCATTTTGTTTGATTTTTTAAGAGTGCATTATTGTTTTACTTGTGTGTAATCTGTTTGTGCTGTGATAAATATATATATATTATATAAACTCCTCAAAAAAAGATTGGAAATCTGACTTTGATGGATAATCCCTCCTCGGTTTTAGTAAATATCAATATGTAATTAATATCAATGAATAGAGCATTTACATGATATGATTATGGTTCCCATGGAGGTGCAGTGCCTTGAAATGTGGGGCAAGTTCAAATTTCAAAAGTTGCAAAATGACAATATTGAAAGTCACTGTTCTTCTTTACGTGGTGATGAGTAAGCTTCTCAGCGGTTTCTTTTAAATTTGATCGATAATTCCTCATTGGTTTGAATGAATATCAAATGTGTAATTAAAGAAATGCCAGTAGTTGCACTAAACACTGAATTCATGAGAAATTCTGTAAAACCAGGCTTAATTGTCAGAATATCATCGAGGATCTAGATCTGGTACAGTTCATAAACTGAACTCTGTGAAATCTTGAAATCTACGCTGAAAAATGTTCACACTGAAGATTACCAACACAGATAGGCACACGTGGGACTGTGTATTAATATTGCTGGAATAAAGACCTGACGGAAGTGACCGAATCCGCGCTTATTTTGCTTATTTATCAGCAATTACACAATTTCTTCCAGAATCCTTTGGCACATATTTTTTCATAGACTTCGCCTTTTCGTAGGGCTGTAGGCTATATATATATATATATTCACACACATGACTCCACATTCCATTTTGTTAATTTGCATGTATTGTACCTGTAGTGTAATAGAATGATTGTCATTTTTACAGATAATTAAAAAAATTATGTTACATTGCTTTTGTTTTATTTTTTTTCAAGGGGTGGGGTAGAAAATTACAAGCAAATTGATATATTTAGGGAATGTCTCAACAGATAGGTCCAACAGAAGTGACTTGATGATCTTTGAATGTCTTATGGTTGTGATAAGACAACATATTAAGTTTACGGGACCATGGGGAATTGAGGAATGAAGAAAAGATTTATGAGAAATGCAAAATTAGCGAGATTGAGATTTTTGTGATACTGATGTATTGGCAAGAGAGAACTTGAATTTTATTATTTTCCTTTAACATCATTCTATGAGCATGATGCCTTTATTTGGAGAGGATCTTGTACCTTACAACTTGCCCCTGAATTCTAGTCTAGTTAAGAGTTGGATACTGATAATTCTTTGAATGTATTGTACAGAGAAAAAAAATGTTTAAAATGATTTGTGATGATGTATCCAAAGGCAGCAACATCATCATAGAAACTTAACCAAGGTTAAGTTTTTTAACTGGCATAACTATGACAGTATAAAGACCTTGAAGTATTTGATGAAACTTTTCACTTATTATTTGGCCCGAGATAGGTCACTGGGCCAACGTAAAATGTAATGTCAGATCAATTTACTGATAAAACTGTTAAATTAAATAAAACTGATATGGTTATCAGATTTGTTTCTTAGCTAAGGTCAAATGTTTTTTTAGGTCAATGAACTTAGAGTTTAGTTATCAAATATGTTTTTATCTGATTTTGACAAATCATTAATCTTAGTTGTTTTCATATTTCATGAAGCTTATATAAAAGGAATATCCAGTTCCCAGGGCAATAAGAGTGGCCACTGGTATTGCACTTCAATTGTCTTGGACTATTAATTGCATTGTATATCAGAGCTTGTGGGAAAATAACAAATGCTATTCCAATGTCACATGATGCAACATATCAAATACAAGGGTGGTTCCAGAGTCTAACTTTTTCAGAGTGTTAATTGGCATGATAGCATAAAGAGCAAAACTTCAAAAGCCCCCCCCCAAAAAAAAAATAAATAAATAAATAAATAAAAATGATAATAATAATGTTAAATAGATAAATAAAATGAATAAACAAAATAACAATAATACATAAATAATATTTAATTAAAAATAAAAAAATAAAAGGACATCAGTAAAGAAAAAATTAAGGTCATTTTACATTTTTCCCAGGAATCTAGAATAATCTGGAATTAAAAAATAAGAAAAATCAACAAGGGTATCCAGCAAAAAATAACGGGACAGTTCGTCTCGCAGTCCCCTGAATAACTAGAAAAGCCCCGGGGACAAGCCAGCAAAAATGTTGTCACTCCCTATTTTAACCGCATTTTAGCTAATGGCTGAATCGACTACTAGTATTAGTAGTCATACCCCGGGAGCCATAAATCTATGATTTTAGTACTTTCACATGGTGCGCCCCCCCCCCCCCCTTCCCCGCACCGATAATTTCGTGATTAATGCGGGCAGTGGGCAGTTTGATAGAGGTTTCAATTTGTTAACTTGCTTGTTTCTACTTGTAATTCACTCTTCCATCCCAAATAATGTATTCTTGCATAATAATGACCATTTAAACGCGCCATAGCGTGCGATTGGCGCGCTGCTGAGCACGTGGTTTTGTTATGAGCCAAACCGACGATGATGATGTCACCGTATGTTTGCGGAAGTAATTCTCGATCTCGATTGATCGTACACACAGAGCGAGAGCTAGAGTACACTGTGCCTATGTGGCCTGCCCAATTATGCCTTGAGTGAGCTCGCGATCGGACCGGCGCGATATGTGTAGTTCTCTATGCTAGCTTGCTGCAAATGATATTATTGCTGATCAAATCATCACTCCAGTCTTTACTTGAAAAGGCAGAGCAGACGAAGGCCTATATACAGTTGTAAGTACATGTAAGAATGCAAGTTTACAGGTGTATCAAGATAATGTCTAATTGATAATTGGGAACATTTTTTTACTCCAATATTTATTATGATATGAATAGATCTGTGACTGTTTCTTTCTGCTCTGTTAGTGTTTGGATCTGGCAAACCCAGGCACACTTGCGACAGTACCTGCCTTTGTGAAATGATCAGCTGTGTTGTGTGTGTGGGCACTTTTGGTGACTGTGATTGAACTAGACTTGCAGTTTCATATACTTCCTGCTGCCTTTGTGACTTTTGTTTGTGGTATCAATGAACAATGTAGACAAGTTCTATCAGGGTTGGAACTTGATACTAGTATAGAAAATTATTGGCCAAATTATTCAAGTTTCAGTATATAGGCCTAGGGTCTATTAAAAATGAAATTTACTTTGTGCAGACAGAGGTAACCCAGGGAGCTCACCGTGCATTTACTCATACTCAGGGGAGTAGGGTAGATTATGGTCACAATAACTTCGAAGAAAATTGTGAACACCGAAATTATGCACTTAGGGCATACCACGATTATGGATGAAGGTCTATCGTGTGGCAGTATCCTGACATCGAGGCACAGACTGGAACCTCAAAAAAATGAAAAGTTCTGTTGCGATGCCTCTCCTAATTCTTTCAAAATTCATAACAAAATGGCTGATCGAGACTGGAGTAGGAGAGAACTTTGCGTTTTTTTTTTTTTTGAGGTTCCAGTCTGTGCCTTCGCAGGCCGGAGCTCCCTGGGTTAAGACAGAGGCTGCGGCAGTCGTGTCAGTCAGTGTTTGTTTCGAAGTCTGACTTGTCATAATAGTTTGTTCTTTGGATAATACAACCCGGGAATAAAACCTATATAGACAGCCTAGGGCCGGCGCGGCAGGCCCAAGGCAAAAATATGTATGGTCAGTTCCCCCATGTCTGCGCGGTCTCCCAAGTCTGCGCACCCGCGTATCTGCGCGATTCTAGTAAAAGAAGATACGCAACGGGCACGAACTTTACACATGCAATACATAGGCAGGTATTCATTAAAAAATCCGACTCAAAATGGTGGAAAAATAATGAATTCAGGGCATTTCATGTGACGGCCTCAAAATGCAGCCTTTGTCATCAAAATCCCCGAATCGTGTGCAAAGTGAATGAGTGCGCAGACATGGGGTACCATTTTTTTTTCAATCTGAAAATGACAGCCCGAGGTTTTTTCAAGAAAATCTTATATTTTCTTTCATTTTTTAATGAGAAATTTGGTACACTTACTTTTAATAATGTAAGGAACACTATTAACCAAAATATTTTGTGAAAGAAGAAGAAATTCATGTTAAATCTTAACTCAAATTGTTAGGTGCGCAGACTTGGGGCCCACCATCATACTGTACTGCAATCGTTCAATGAACAATGTTGATATAACCTTGTTCTCAGTTACATCTCTATGTGTTGGAAAATGAGGTTGACAATGTTTGGATTCTTTTTCTTTTGGACAAATGCTTGATTTTTTTTACACTTTCAGTTTCCATTACAGCTTTCCATTAAATATAACTTAATTATAAATAAAATAAATCAAATAAATTTGATTCTTTAAAGTATTTTTTCTTTATTAAAAAAAAGCTTGTAAGATGAAAATTTTCTTGCCATATTACTTTCCACCAATAGAGGGCGTACACAAAAATATCCCCTAAATTCAAGTTTTTGAGTGCTCTGGTCAATACAAAAATTATTCTAAGTTAACTAATGAAAATTTAATTGCAACTGTATAGAAATTAATAATTTTGATCACAAAAGTGATGTTTTATTGATTTTTTTTAAAGTGTGTGCTCAATACAGCATTGGCATACCATAGTCCTACCTGTAGATTCTCCACAGGCAGGATGGTAGCAGTGAGCCAGTGCTGTACTGTAGACTTTAGATTTACATGTATTTAGGGTCATGTGTTATCAGGCTTTGAAGTTTGCCAAATTATAATAAGTCTGATGAAATTATGCAATCAAGAGATTAGCTAGGGCCACCATTAGACTTCTTACTGCAGTTCACAGTGGCGGATCCAGAGGGGGGCGCCCCGGGCGCGCGCCCCCCTATTTTCGCGGGATTTTTTTTTTTTTTTTTGATGGCTATATTTACTGGATTGGTACAATGTAGTCAATTTCAAGGGCTAGATCTAGTCAAAACTATATTTTAACTTACGCTCATGGCCTTTGTGTTCGCACAAAATGCACATACTGTATTGCAATATGTAATTTCCGGAATACCAGGGCGCGCAAGTCGATTGGTTGGAAAGTTGCACCACTTGAAATCGGGAGTTGCAGTGCAGTGACCAGTGTGAAGATGTTGGATTGGATATCATTTTTTCCCGAAATTTTGTGTTTTTTGTAACATGTGTTTGTCCGTCTTTATGGCAAATACATGTAAATTGTAAGGAACAGATCGCGAGAGAAAGTGTCAACGATGCGAATGATAATGTCTATCCCCGAGATTATTCTTCACTCAAAGATGAAGCCCTATATCGGGCACCACGTGCGCAGCATTATCATTCTGCCTTGGTGATCTACGTTTTCACTGAAATGTATAGGTCAGACATATTTGTATTTAATGTAAACTAACTTTTACACTTTCTGGTAGATTTAGAGGCATATTATCCAGGGCGCCCCAACTAAGTTTCGCCGAAGCAATCATTCCAACGAATCATCAAGGAGCAAAATTGTATTAATGATGAGAATCCCCTTAAGAAGCATTATATTACTTTGAGGTTGTGCAGAATGACTGGATTATTGAAGATGATTTGAAAATAATACGAGGGAAAAGGTTGATTACCAGAAGATGATGTTGTTTTTTCTGTAGTTTGTAACAATTTACTGTGCATTTTGGGGAAAAAAGAACCAAATTTTATGCATGTTGCCATACGACTAAACAATTCTCGTTTGAAACACACAATGTAAATACACAAATGACAATAAACAGAATGGATTATTCGGAACTTATCAATTACACGTCTCAGTTTCGTATCATTTAAATTTGACGTTTCAATCACACGATGCAAGCAAGTGAAGAGCCTTTGCCAAATGTTTTGAATGACCGCTTATACGGTGTGTGACTGGAAACCAGCTCCTAAATGAGTCAGTATGTGTCTTTTATTCATGAAGTTACAGTGATTTAAGTGTGCATTTTTCTTCTGAAGGTGCTCTCAAAATACGACTTTTGGACATGATTTTTTGAAAAAGTCCTTGCCGTGGGAGGGGGGTATCCCCCTCCCACACCCTCTCCCCGCTCGGTCGCTTCGCTCCCTCGCCGCTGGCGCCCCCCCTATTTCAAAATCCTGGTTCATGCAATGGGATCATAATGTAGGATGGTTATTTTGTCATTGTGCTCTTTTGTTTATTTCCTTTGACTTGTGGTTTCTTCAGCTGTTTTACATTTCTGTTTGTCTAGACTTGAGTTCATTTGCATTTCTTTTAAGTACTGCCCTTGCAGTCTGGACTTAGGTTATTTGAGTGTAATGATATTCAGTTATCATTCATTCATTCTAGTCTGAATGCCTTTCCTCTCATTCTCTTTTGTCATCTTCATTCCTTCTCTATTCTCTCTTCAGGTGTTCCACTCATTCCATCCCTCACCTGACTCCATAGTTTCTACTTCCATTATTACATAATCACCAGACATTGTTGTCATCTTCATCTCATTCCTTATTGGTTTATTTTATGAATTGGATGCTTACATTTTAGTTCGATCCTTCCATTCATTTGTTTTTGATTGGTTGACTCTACTTGATTTGAATATATGTAAATTATTTATGTGATTCTGAGTTTAGCTGAGGCAGAAAATAGTGGGAGAAAATTATATAAGTTCAAAGCAGCAACTCAAATCAATCATCAAACCAAATGGGAAATAAGTGAAACTATATGAGATGCAATATGAACAGAACTGCAACTGAAGGAGTCTGGTAGTGCAATGTTTAATCTCTGGGCTACTTTGCCTCAGTTAAACTCAGAGTCACATAAGATGTTCTTTGCCCGGAGTCCAAGTTATTAAAACTATAGCTTGCCATTTATAAGACTTCTTTTAAATTATGGATTTATTTTCATCATTTCAAAACCTGGAACAGGGTTTTCAGATCACTTTGATCAGAGATAAATTGTGTATCTCTATCCTTGTGATGACATGCATATATTATTTGTAACAGTCATACTAAAATCAATATAAGGACTTAAGTTTCAAATACAATTGGATTTTTGTTTTCCCTTTGTAATAAAATATTCATCAAACATCAATTCCAGGTTACTAGTAGATCAGACTTTCCCGCCATATATTTTTCCTTTTTTTTCCTTCCGGCTCCCACGTGCCACTCTGCAAGGCTCGGTGCGTCACAAGTGGCGCTCGCACCACCATTTGAAAATCCGTGCCCTAAATCTATAGATCTATCATCAAAGTAGTTAGTATGACTATTAATAGAGCCCAAGTAAATTTCAAGAAATGTTGTTCTTCAAAATAGAGTAAATATAATTGATAAAGGCCAATGCAATTATTAATAATGCATACATGTAGCCCTCAAGGCTGGAAAAAAATATAGGCCTACAATATGTACCACTTTTGTCTTTTATTCACATTCTGAAATAAAATATGGAAAATGGGGTTCATGTACTTATATTCAAGCTGTCAGCAACTTTGTTGCAAAATGTGCTAAACATAGATAGGCTTGTCTTAGATTCATTACCCAGAATGTAGCATTGTATACAACTAGAAATAGAACGAGTTATCTGCTACCCTCTACAAAATTCAAATACATTGCTTGGGAATTGTGAATAGTACATTCAATCAAAAATATTTCTTTCCATCTTAGATGTGAGCTCTTTTTTTCATCCTGTGAAAGGACAGTTCCCCTCGAGTGAACAACTTGAGACCATTTGCCTCAAGTCCATTTCTAGGGACCGGGTTGTTAGCTCTAGAGGGCACTTGCAGTTAAATCATCCAGATATCAAACTCGAGCTATTCATTTGCTGCACAAACCCTTTCTCTGTAGAAAAGTTGTCTGAATGTACAGCCTAAATGTTCCAACAGGACTTTATGCACTAGAGTATAGTCACTATGGTGGGATTAAACAGCTGATAATCCTACCTATTACAAAGGAAAATATATTAGTTTTTCTCATGTTCCCTTGAAAGAATCAATTTTGCTACTAGGGTTCTGAAGAAGGTCATTTAAGGTGCACTTTGAGTTATTGTTGTTTGCAATCAATATTAATCTATTGTGAATCAGCTTTGAGAAAGTGCACTTGCTTGCTTCTCATGTGACTTACTTGATATAATCTTCTTAAGAGAAAGAGCTATTATTAATAGTAGGTCATAACCCTACACTCATTGATTTCTTTTCTATGAACTACATGACTTATAAACATATTCAAATAGAAACGGTTTAAAGAAACTAGAGAGTAAAAGCAACATTGATGTTTTGTTGTTTTGTTGAATGATATTTTCTTGTTAAGTATACACAAATTGTTTTTGTTCTGTACGTTTTTTTATTGGAAAATTTCTTTGCAATAGAAAGTACATTTTCCATTCATATTCCATTTATGCATAACTGTTCGAATTCTAACAGTCACATACTTAACCACAAATTTATATTCTTTGCTTTGTTTCCCCAGTGCATTTATAGCAAGCATCTATCATGGGGCGAGTTTTCCTTGAGCATATAGGAGGCACAAGATTGTTCTCCTGTGCAAACTGTGATACTGTACTGACCAACAGGGCAGAACTAATGTCCACACGCTTTACAGGGTCAACGGGTCGTGCATACCTCTTCAAACGAGTGGTCAACCTCTCATTTAGTGAGGTCCAAGATAGGATCATGTTAACTGGACGTCACATGGTACGAGATGTCTTCTGCAAGAACTGTGACTCAAAACTTGGTTGGATCTATGAATTTGCCACAGAGGAATCTCAGAGGTACAAGGAAGGCAAAGTGATTTTAGAACGAGCTCTCATCACAGAAAGCGAAGGCATGGAGGAACATGTAGTAGTTGGTGACATATGATGCTGATGGACATTCTTCAAACTCATTTTATCTTTGTAAAGTTTTAGATAGAACAATAATTCTTGTTATATTTATATATCTTGTATATAGCAAACATATTTTGTAGCTAGCACCTTTGCAGTTTGGTGGAAAGTTGAATTCATTAGAATATTTGCACATGGCTTGTAGTTTTAAGATGGTTTGAGAATATATGGGATGGAGCAATCAAGATGTCAAAAACACAACTGTTCAAGAGGTTTTTAAAAGCTTGGTTTCAGTATAGGGTTCTGGTATGCAATTCCAAGTGATGTAGGTCTTCATCAGAACAGGACTATACCTATGCAGTGTTTTATGTCTTCTAGTTATTTGTCTGAAAGAGGCTGCTGCAGAGATGAAGAACATTCTGACTCTTTGTTCAGACTAATACGTGAGTGAAGAGGAAGTTCTTCCCAAGCTTATTCATTTTATGATCAAGCATGCCAGTCCCCACCACTGAGCGGTAGGGAGAATATGCAAATTATATATGGGGAATAACACTGCACTACATGATAATGGCTGCCAGGATGTTATCCCTGCACCGCTTTTCACATTTTCACACATCAATGAAAACAGAGCTGTGCCAATCAATTTTCACTCAGGGTCAATCTCTTCTCTTTTCCAAATATTGGATCATAAACCCCTTTATAAAGAGGGGACTGCATCATCAAAAACTACAAGAATGGGGAGGGGGATTCTCCTGCATGTATGCATGGGGAATTCCCTTCTCCAGAAAATATTCTGAACACAGGGTTAGAACTGCTGAAATAAATGAAAGGTGCTGAAAGGGAAAAATTACCGCACAAAAGCTCCACTGATCTGATTTCTAAGCAGAAATATAGCAACGCCATTTTATTGTGGTTTACCTCAAGTGTCAGTGTGAACTGATTATCTGTAATTGTTGTGAATAAAATGTATTAGAAACAAGTATATTGTCCTCTCAGATTTGTGGTACATTATCACCTTCAATGTTTAACCCCCCAGAGATTATCTTCGTTGTGCGAACTAAAATTTCTCAGGAGTCCAAAGCCTCAATTTTTTGATGAATAATCAATCGTCAATTTTACTTGGTTCTAAAGTCAGAGGTGATCAACATGGTGTTGAATCATTTCATGTTCAAATTTTCTGGAAATAGCCTACAATCAATATTACTATGCTTTGTACTTGAAGGGGGTGCAATAGCTAATTAGCCATACATGTATGTCATTTTAAAATCTTGCAGTCATCTGTGAGTTTGATCTTGGTAGAGATTTTTTTTCCAGAAAATTGTATTTTTACCTGGAATAATGAAAAATGCTGCAGATTTCATTGGGGAAATTTCTGAATCATTACACACATGTACATGTACGACTATTGGAGAGTATGACAAGGTAAAATGATGTGCCCCCACAAAAGATAATGCCTGCCTCCCCTAGTAAAACAGAGAACTCTTTTCAATCCTTGAAGTCATTCAATGTTGCTACAATATGCCCAATATGTCGATATGCCCACTTCGATGAAGTACATGCACATGATTGTACGTGTACTTCACCTGGAGCCATTTCTTTATTCAGTAGCCATAGCATTATCAAAGTAAACTTAAACTTGTCTTACCAGTAATCACTGTTATATTACAATTTAGTCTGCATAAGTCAACTTTCCATCAGTCAAATTATAGTCAAATAATGTCCAAAGTCAAAGCAATTATTTTGACCAGAGTAAGAATATTATGCAAAATGTGGTATTTTATTTACATTTCTCTCTCCTTGTACGTCTTACATGCATTTCTGTGATCCCAAGAAATTTGCCTCACATATTGGAATATTTGCCTTTGCTGCAAATGTACACTATATTTTCAACCATGTTACAACTTGACAAGATGGGCCCAATAGCACAAAGATTAGCGATTAATTGCTATAATAATTCTGATTGGTTCCTAGTCTACTATACACATACAATAATGATAGGCCATTACATGTAGCAATAAATCACTAACCTTTGTGTTATTAGACCCAGATAAGCTTTTCAAATTCACAAACTCTCTCATATATCACAAGTCACCTCTCTTGTGTAAAATGCACTGTTATGTATTGAGAGAAAGTACAGGTGTGCTGGCATACCTTGATATATACATGTACACCATGGTAATTTGTTTCCTTTGATTTATTTATCACAGTTACTCATTGTGGAATTAGGTACACATGTTAATCCATGGAATGATGAAGATTCATAGAGTAAGAAACTACATTTTGTGCAATTCCCTTTTGAAGCTTACTAGTATATTTATGTGAAATTACGGTTAATGTGTGATTTGTTTTGAATAAATTCAATTCATTAATTTGGTGTTGGATACTGCATGATATATACCATCTTTATATGCTGCAATTATACACACGAAGAGGCTAGTAATAATGAAAGATATTTTTAACATGTTATTACACCTTTTGTGCATTTTTTATATGGAGGTCTTTTGGTATAGAAAATTGGAGATTGACTAGGGCCCACTTTATAAAGACTTGACAACTATAGTAAATATGCCATTTATCGTAACTTCCATGGAAACCTTGATTGTTATTAGTCGCCGAGCCCTGTTACCATGGTAATTGTCATAATTGGCAAAGCTATAATAGTTGTAACTCTTTATGAAATGGATCCTAAATGTTCATTTTTTAAAACTAACAGTATCGCATGCTAATGATTGCACTGGAATGCTATTTTAAAAATTTGTATTATTTGAAAAGCTAACCATCACCATGATTTCCCCTTTCATTGCTTGAAAATGCTAAACAGTAAAGACATTAAATGAGATAAGACCTTTAAGAAATTCAGTAATTGTTCCTGTTTTATACTTTGTATATCACAATATAATGAATTGCAGGTATTGTACCAACATTAGAATGAAATGGAGCTCTGCCTTTACTAGGCTGAAAATCAAACTAAAACAACCTGAAATACATGTATGTTCATTTCCATAAAATAATGTACATTTCATTTTACGTTTCTTCAACTATTTACTTTTCTGCAATGCATGTTCAACATATTCTTTGTGTAATTTCACAAATGAATGAAAACCAATTTTGAGATGTTTGTAAGGTATGTCCATTCCATCTTCTTTTTAAGTGCCATCTTGAGAAGAATGTACTTTTCTTTTCCATGTTTTAATCACTTAGTATATAATCCTTTGGAATGAAGATGGAATTTTTCTCGTTATTTTCATTGATTTGTATTTTAAAAATCCACTTTAGTAAAAATATTGATTGAATAATTATAAGAATTAATGAGGTCTGATTTAAGCAAGGACTTGTTACTTTTCTGTCTGCTTTTTCTAAATTCAACCTTTTCTTTTTAAACAGTGAAAAATTAACTTGATGTGTCACTTTAATTGCAATCAAGTAAAGTGGTATGTAGTGTGAATTGCTATTAATGCTAGTCATTTGAATAATTTCAAGTACAGGAAATAAATGAAGCATGTAATGTAGATTATCATTAGACATAAAATACATTTTATACATATTTTAATGAGTTTTATACTGGGTTTTGACATGCTATGTGCTTTTGTATTGTGTTGTAACAACTACATCATGTAAACGGTTTGTCATTGGGAAGTCCATAGAAGTGATTCATGTAGATGATGTAATATGCAAGATAACAAATTTTTTATACTGTATCTTGATGTTTTGGTTTTAATTTTGTGTGCCTCTTGATGAGCGATATGTACGCAATCCTTTTATGAATTCTTCAATTGTTTGATTCCACACATTTGCTTTAGGCTTAGGGGGCTCTTTCACAGAGATATTTTAACATGATTTTAAAAGTTACACAGGATTTTTAGAACTGAAATCAAAGTGCCCAAAGTATGACATGCAATCTCAAGTAATTTTTGAAAGAATTATTCTTTGTGCTATGAAATGAGTCTTAATTTTTAAACTCTTTTCGTCTACACCTAGTGTGTCTGAAAAAATGAAATCATCCATGCTTTCTATATTCCAGGCATTTGTATGTTCTTCAGTACATTTTTTGTCTCACCTGCGAAGCAAAGTGAGACTATATGCGCCGCTTTTCCGACGGCGGCGGCGGCGTCAACATCAAATCTTAACCTGAGGTTAAGTTTTTGAAATGACATCATAACTTAGAAAGTATATGGACCTAGTTAATAAAACTTGGCCATAAGGTTAATCAAGTATTACTGAACATCCTATTAGAGTTTCATGTCACATGACCAAGGTCAAAGGTCATTTAGGGTCAATGAACTTAGACCATGTTGGAGGAATCAACATCGAAATCTTAACCTGAGGTTAAGTTTTTGAAATGTCATCATAACTTAGAAAATATATGGACATAGTTCATGAAACTTGGACATAAGGTTAATCAAGTATCACTGAACATCCTGCATGAGTTTCACGTCACATGACCAAGGTCAAAGGTCATTTAGGGTCAATGAACTGGCCGAATTGGGGATATCTGTTGAATTCCCATCATAACTTTGAAAGTTTATGGATCTGATTCATGAAACTTGTACATAATGGTAATCAAGCATCACTGAAAATTTTGTGCAAGTTTCAGGTCTCATGATTAAGGTCAAAGGTCATTTAGGGTCAATGAACTTTGGCCGAATTGGGGGTATCTGTTGAATTACCATAACTTTGAAAGTTTATTGGTCTAGTTCATTAAACTTGGACATTAGAGTAATCAAGTATCACTGAACATCCTGTGCGCGTTTCAGGTCACATGACCAAGGTCAAAGGTCAATGAACTTTGGCCGAATTGGGTGTATCTGTTGAATTACCATCATAACTTTGAAAGTTTATGGATCTGATTCATGAAACTTGTACATAAGAGTAATCAAGTATCACTGAACATCCTGTTCGAGTTTCAGGTCACATGATCAAGGTCAAAGGTCATGTAAGGTCAATGAACTTTGGCCATGTTGGGGTTTTTTGTTGAATAACCATCATATCTCTGTAAGTTTATTGGTCTAGTTCATAAAAAGTGGACATAAGAGTAACCATGTATCACTGAACATCTTGTGCGAGTTAGAGTAGTATTCAAAGTGAGCACTGCTGCTATATTGAACCGCGTGATGCAGGTGAGACGGCCAGAGGCATTCCACTTGTTTAAACATATTTTTTAAACAATCCCAAATCAGTGAATGGTTTAGAAAATTTTGAAAATCCCACAAGAAAATATTAATGATTTAAATTTTCCATCTTTAATACATTAGCTTTGTGTTTGATTTTTTTTTGGAAATTTCTGACAATTACCAGAATTTGCTAGTAAGTTTTGACAGGCTGGCTCCTTGTACAATATGTACCCATTACATTAAATGAACTTAATTTGAAGGTTGACTCATCTTAGTTGACTCTATTCTGATTTTTTATTAATCCACTAAACATCGCTTGCCTTTATGTGTGTGATATTCTATATTTGGTCCAAAATAAATTTGTTTATGCTGCTCTGCTATTTAAGTTATTTTATACCTCATCATGAATTGGTGATTGCAATGGGGCCACATGTATGCTAGATATACATGGTGTTTAATGACAGAAGGTTGTGCATATTAGTCATTATTTACATATTTTCCCCAAACCCAACACTGCAAACAAATGAAATATACAATTGACCCTTTCAATTTCATAGATTTTTCTTTCTGAAGACCAGTAATTTAATCCCTTAATCTGTTTAATAACAAATGAATTGAAATGTCAGAAATCATTTGGCATACTTTGTTATGTACAGTTGTAAGCATGAAATCTAGTTGTTTGGGGAAACAAGATATATTGCCATTTATGTAGAAAATATCCTTTCTCAGGTTTTATATGGCAGTCCTCGGCTTGTGCTAGTAAATCCTTTGTATTTCAAAATATAATTAATAGGCCTGCCTATACAATGTATTTTAATGTGGAAATAAAATGAATTGATATTCATATCTGAACTAAAGAATGCTGTTGCCATAGTATCATTTGTGTTGTATGTTCAATTCCTGCTCAGTATACATGTAGCTTTGGGAGAAAAAAACAACAGCTGATTTTGTACCAATATTGATCTTTTCTGGGATCTCAGACATTCCTCTATTTACAATTCCTTTTTAGTTGCTTTTCTGGGAATATCTCATGCAATTACCCATTTCTTTTTCCATTAAAATTTTATATCTTCCCTTTACTGCATTCAATTTCGTCATTTTTTCTCACTTTCTTTCACTTCAACAATGGTTGTTAACTGGAATAATTTAATGTATCCCTATTTCTCTTTCCTCACTTTTCTTTTTAAACATCCTTGATGAGCTCTTTATTTGAATACATTAGAGCTACAATGATAGAAGATATGTGGTTCTTACATTTTGAATATTCAAAAACAAATCTACACCACCTTGACGTAAGAGAGGATCTGGTAATTTTGACTCAGAAGATGCATTGTAACGTTTTGCATACGCTAAAAATTGCTTCATCTTAAATGAATATTGGATTTATGGATGGTTGACTTTAATATGCAAGTTAACCTGTATATATTGATTAATGCTTTGTTACAAAAAAAAGATGCAAGTTTCATGCATTTTCTTTGCTTGCCAGCTGAGTATTTAACTTTGGAAAGTCAAAATAGCAGGCCTCAGAAATAGGCTTTATTGTGCTTCTGACTGGCCTGAACTCTCTGATGTCATACTGTGTAAGGTTGTGGTTTTAGAGGGATTTAAAAAAAAATTATTTGCCGCTTACTTGGCACAGTAACTGGAACTGCATTCAGATTGTGTGCAACAGTTTTTCTTGACACAGCAATAAAGAGCCAAATACAGAAATCCCCAAAACATATGAAAAGCTGTAAGTTTTCATCCTTTTCAGCAGTAAATATTTTCACTGTAATTTTCCTCTGAATACTGTTAAAAGAATTGTAGTAATCATCTGGAAACAAGAAAATAATTGACCTTTTCTGCATACAGACGTATGTAAGCAAAGAATTGGTTGAATTGTATGTCTGATAATACAGGCCGGTGAGGAGCACAACAGAGCCTATTTTCAAAGCACAATAATAACAAGCTTTTCAATAAGCAACATTGCTAGAAGCTGGCAAGCAGAGACTGAAAATGCAGGACACTTGAAGTATTTTGATTCACAGTTTACATGTAAATTTTAATTTGTCAATGTCACTCAAAATCGCTTTATAAGTGATATTTTGCAATTTGTAAAATGTTTCCCTTCTTGAAAATATTTCTTCGAAAACTGAAGATTTTTTCTTTTTGGAAAACAAATTGTTATTTGCAGTTTTCTTAAAAGATGTCTATTTTATAATATTCTTAACAAATATATATAGGTGGTATTCTCATACGTTGACCAGTGTTTATATATATACTTACAAGTGGGAATTTTATAAAGCTGTTTATACTTTAACACAACCTAATAGATTTGCAAATGACTGGTGACACGTTCTCGAGTGCTAAGTCAGCTACGTCTGGAATGAAATACATTTCACAGTATTGCAAAATACATATAAAAGTAAAATGTAGATAAGACATGAAAAAACTAGACAAGAAACAGACTATTTATGTTACCAATCTGGACGCCTGGTTTTTATTGTATGATGGTAAATTTCACTACCTGTAGGTAGAGGTAGCGACGTCAAGCAAGGGATATGAAAAGACATAATAGACATACCTCTTACAAATCATACAAACCATAACATTGCTTAGCTTTCAAATGAATAAATACAACTCATACAGCCACATTGTAAGCAAATGAAATACAATTTTCAATATTTGTAGTCTTATTGATAAACAATCAGATGATTTTTTTTACTGAGATGACATGATTTATTTCATTTACTTTTAAGTACACATACTTGATGAACTGAAAGCTTTGAGTGCATGAACTAATACGAGATTAACAAGAATAATGAGTTTACATTCAACAATGTAGAGGATTAAAATAATTATCTGGCTCAAAGAAGGAATATTAAGTACGGAGCGGTTATAAGATTATTACCGTTCTGTGTAGCGAACTAAACCAAATTATTACATCAAATGCATCTTTGCAAACAAACAAAAGATCTCTTGATCTATTATAAGTTGTAAAACAGATTTTCATTTAAGTCAAAGGGATTTTCTCAGTGTTGTAAAACCATGTAAATTATATATTTCTTGTGAATAGTGTGTATGAACATTTCATACAAAATGCATTAGCTTTTTTACACATCAAAATGAGTTGTACATGTCTATTCATGTTCTTTAATAAAAAATAAACCCAGAAAATAGATAAAATAAGTCACTTGATATCTTTAATTGACGAAAGCAGAATATGCTAGTCAAATACATGTGTAATTCATTTTCTTTAAAATTCAAAATCAAATTAACAGTATTTGATGTCTTTTGTGAAAAATTCATACGATTGAAAGTGCAAACTAATTCACATTGTGTTGCATGGATTTAAATGCTGACATTTGATATTTCTCAGAACAGAGGTCCTCAGTAGGAATAGCACCACTAACTTATGTGACAAATATGGATACAAAAATCTCCCTATTGACATTTTAGAAGAACTTTGGAGTGGAAAGACTCATAGCACCTTATTTTAGTCTTTACACATAAAATGTTAACATTTGCAGTGAAAAAGAAATTCATCATTCAAAGTCTACTCAATTTGACAAAATGAAAGTGAAATTGATCTGTGAGAATAGTCATTGTTATTTTCAAGTTCTTTAATCAACTTGTCAAAAGTTTAAACTATTACAATTGACCAAGTACCAATACTTTTAACACTGATAATTTTCCCTAAATCCACCCAAATCGTACAAGAAATCTTCAGAATTCAATTTCAAAAATACAAATAGCCCATGTGACAGTGCTGGGTTACTTTGTTCCTTACTCTAAATGTTTTCTGTAACCCCCCCCCCTCCTGCGTAGATGAGCAAAATGAATATTGCTAATAATTCATAAATATAAAGATCACATTACTTACTAACATTACAATCACCTTTGAAAATTGATGATAATTAATTGAACACACATCATTCCTCATATTTACTACTTCATAGCTTGTACAAAATGTGAAAAAATAGCTGCCTTTGCTACTCAAGTACAATTGGCTGGTCTTCCTATTATATCATGCAATGTACACTATGAACATAGATTCACATAGATCAGGAATGATACTTTTAATAGTTTTATTAAGATAAAAATATCCACACTACATTACAGTAAATCTGAATCAGAAGGTACTTTCTTTGTATTAATAAATTCTGAGATTCTTTGTCAATCTATTTGGCAAGAAAAGTAGAAAGAAGTAAAGGTGCTTTGACAGAACTCTTTATAGTTTGACACACGACCACCCTCAGACTTCACAAAAGCAATCTACATGAAATATACAATGACCATGATGGGTACAGTAGAAATGTACACAAATAGCATAACTACATTTAGATGAATATACATGCCAAATCCTTGATTAAGTATTATACAAAGCTTCAGAGCATACACAGTTAAGCCTGAATACACATACAATCTATATATATTAAATATTTCTACGACAATATACACAACACGCATGCCTTTAAGCTAAAAACACTTTAGCAAGACAAAATAAACCAATACTACTGCAATGTAGCTAAGGACATCACTCAACAAGATTTGTTCATCATTCTAGTTTTGTTAATTACTCCGGTGGAACCAAAGTAAAATTTATGCAACTTATAACCAAGATATAAAAGCTTGGTTCTCATGTTTCCTGAAGATAATTCTTGAGGATAAATATTTGTGCATCCTTGATTTACAGAACATTGTTTTGTTCAATGTCTGCCAAAAAAACCCTAAACAAAATTACAATAGACATCCAATGATACAGACAACAACATATTTTCTAGCTTTCTGCATTTAGAAACAATATATATTATAAAGAAGACATTTTACTTTGCCATACATGTCACTGGGATAAGTAATATGCACATTGTCTTCTTTGATGTAAATGGGGACTATTCATTGTCATGTAAACAAAATAAACATGTACTCGTGTTGTTCAAATCAGCAAACATGATTAAACGGTAAACTTGAGTGGGTGATTGTTGATATATGAGAAATGTTTACAAAAGCTGAAAGGCACTTTGCATGAAGCAATACTGTACTAATTTATCTTAAGGCTTTGGTTTTCAATTGTTCTCAGAATGAAACTATCATAAATAAAGAAGAGTCATCAGTAAATTATAACACTGACTTGCAGATAATATAATTCATGATTTGGAAATGACAAAATGAGATGATTAGAAAGATCAAAGCCTGTTCATGATTTCTATGATAATTGGTTATGAATAAAAAGTATAAGAATGCATTTTGCATTTTTGAAAAGCAAAAGAAATTTTGAATAGTTCTGTAAAAAAGTGAAGAATAATATCTAACAGAATTTCTATCAGATATATACTATAAGCAAGCAAATGATCTAATCTTTGCTTGAACAATCCGGACCTTATGACTTCCTCCTAATTGATCAAGTCAGTCACATGGCTATCACATGACCGTTTCATGATGTGATTAGGCGGCGTCAAGGCCAAAAACATTCAAACGATAGAACAGACTAGAATCTGTTCTTTCTCTGAAACATGAATGATGCTAAGAACTTTGACAGGAGAAGACAGGTCCATCAATGACAGAGATATTGGTAAGGTCACTCCGTAAAATGAATTTTAACATTTTGTGATAACTATGTCTGTCAGCTATGAAAAACCTTGATATTTAAAAAAATGAAACAGAAAAAAATATCATTATGGTATAGCAAAATAGAAATACCAATACAGAAAGGTTCTTGTTCATAATTCTTGCTCTAAGGTTCATTTATAAAAAGAGAATAATGAACTGAAGATAGATGACACTTTGACAGCAAAGTGAATCAAATTATTTTAACATTTTATAATTAAAAAAAAGCATAATTCCTGCATTATACAGAATTTTTTTTCAAACTAACATTACTTCACTCATGTAATGAACATGAGCAGTAATCATCTCAAGTAAAACAATGAAAAGAATAGAAAATTAACTTGTGCAAAATCAAGGCACTGATTATGTGATAAAAAATGAATACAAAATTATTCTTACTTCTCTTGAAGCACTGGTCTTATATGAAAATAAACCAAAACCTTTGGCAATTTAAGTATTGTATTTGAATTTGTCAAATGGTCACCCAGTGAAAGATCAAGTTGTCAAAAAAATGAAAGATTTGAAATAACATGGTAAGGATTTGAATCGTGAAAGGCATTGCAACACTGCTAAATGATGGTTTATATAGTATGCACACTTATTAATTCTTAGTGCTCCTCCGGTGCGGTGACATAATCCTCAGAAGTAGGAGAAGTCAGACTGACAGAGATGGCATCTTTGTAGCTGCTCTCTGAAGACTCTGACCTGTTGAGGGCGGGCTCTGGAGACAACATCTTCTGTTCCTCTTCAGAGAGTCCTTCATAGAGTGAAAGGACATCCAGGGTGGTTGGATGAGCAGACTCTCTCTTCTTGGATGTCAGAGAAATTTCCAAGCTAACCTGATGACATGAATCTGATAGCTTGGCCGTAGTGATCTTTACGTTGCTGACAGGCTTGGTAGAGGCTGTCTCTGAAACAGGTGGTCCACTTTCCAACTTTTCAATCTCTGGAAAGAGAAGGTCGGAGGATGATGAGAACTGCTTGGCATCTGATGCAGAATTGTCACTAGATATATCGAGCGCATCAAGACGGGTATTGAGAGATTCTGAAGATTTCAAACCCATTGCCGATAGTTCACTGGACGATGTGTCAAAGACTTCAGGAAATGGAAGATCGAGATCAAGATTTGGAAGGGTTGTATTTGTGTCAGTTTCTCCACAAGAGTGAATGTCTGTAATATCTTGAATAGTATCATCATCATCACCTTCAACCACACTACCTCCTTTAATCTCCTCCTGAGGATCACTAACTGTTTTGGGGATAGGTTTGTGGGCAGCCTTTTCAAGCTCTTCGAATCTTTCTCGGATGGATTTGAACATAGCTGGAGTCACTTCTTCATCTTCAGTGGCACTCCCATGGCTGGTCAAGCGACTAATAGATTCCAAAAGACCATCCTTGATAGCATTGATGTTAGCAATACGAGCTTCAATGCATGGAGAGCTGCGTCCACTGCTATGTAAGCTAGATGCATAGCTACCTTGATAACTGCTGTTGAAGGTGAATGATAAATCACCAGCATCTGAAGCACTGCTGCTGAATGAAAGACCATCAGTAGAGTCTTTACCTTCAGAGTTATGCCGAGACCTCTGTTTGGGTTTAGCTACCCATTCTTCAAGTTCCTTTCTCCTCTCTGACAACTTCTTGAATCCCATACTTGATCGGTGTTGAGGAGATTTATTAGGTTGCTTAGTTTCCTGTTGGAAGCTCTTGAGTCTTTCCTTGATGCCATCCTGAACAGGTGTTACAACTTTGGGCTCTGGTTTAGTTGACTTTGTGACTTCAAATCTCCGAACAAAGTCTCTGACAGATTTCCTATTCTGTGCTCCTCGAGTAATGGAACGTCTTGAGCCACTGGATCTATCATCTTCAGAATCTGTGGTCGACCTGACAGAATTTCCTTTCCTGGAACCAGAAGGGCTGTCAATCTCAAAGCGTTTAATGACAGTTCCACCCTGACCATGTGTAACGGCCCAAGCAACCTGCTTCCCATCATTTTCTGAAGATGAAGACTCACTGTTCTTCCTAGTGACAACAATAGTAGACTGCTGTTGTTGATGTTTGATCATTTTACTATATTTTCTAGCCAGCCTCTGCACCTTCTTCTTTGCAGCACTGAGCTCCTCCTCTTCTGGTGAATCAAATGAAGTATCATCATCATCATCATCATCATCATCTTTGGTTGAACATGTCTCATTACTAAAGTCCCTGTGTGAAGACTCTGTATCTTCTTTGTCCAGGAGCAGTACATCCTCATCATTTAAAATAATTGATACTTTCTCCTTCCGTGTTGCAGCTTCAGAGTCTCTGACTTTTTCTTCATTATAACAAGGTGTAGAGTTCCCACTCTCACTTTCAGCCTTGGCAGCATACTTGGCCCCTAGCTGTTGGAAAGCCATGTTGATGGAGTCTGTAAGGTTTTCATGAGATGACAAAGAAGAAAGGTCCCCATCCCCTGTCCCAAATGTAGATGCAGATGAGCCAAGAGCAGTTTCCTTTCCATTATTGCTCTTAATGGAATCCCCAAGATCCGACTTGTGGTCTGTGATATTTGGATCTGATCGGCATTTAGCCAGCTCTGCCCAAGTATGGAGAGAACTGTCATCACTGCGTGTCCTTGATAGTCTAAGTTTCTGGAAGTGTGGATGGGTGGTGACGTCTGCACTCTGAGGTCTCGTTGGAATGTGCGAGAATGAGCGATTTCTGCTGAATGTTTTGCCTGTCATGGGAACCCAGACATCATCATGGTCTTTGCTGAATCGATCATTGAGTGGACGGTACTCCTTGAGATTAACTCTTCTCAGTTTAAAGAGCTCTGGGCCATGAATAGTGCTCAAGCTTCTCCTAGATGGCTTGGGAGATAGCTCTATGTCAAGGAGAGGATCTCTATCAAGATGGTTATCGTCTGAGAGCTGCTCCAAGGCTTCCAACTCATCAGGACTCTCTCCTTCACTTCCCTTAGCTCCTTCCCCTTCCTCCTCTTCTGTATCATCCAAACCATCTTGTCTATTGATCCCATTCTCTCGTTTCCTTACTGCTCCACCCCTCTTCTTTCCTGTCCTACCATCTCCAGCTTTGGCCTCATCAGCGCTGCTCTTATCCTCAGAATCAAGCTTGAGATGTTCAGAGAGATTCATGCTACCAATTCCAGAGTCTCGGTTAGATTCCTTCTTGTCTCCTAGACTCTTTGAAAGAACCAGTTTCTTGGATGATGATGGAGAAGTATCTTGTCTGGAAGCTGTATAGTGGAAATAATAAAATGGCATTCCAGTCTTGATGATTCTCACACAAAACTCATTTATCCCATATAAAAAATAATCATATATTCCTAACTTTTACAAAGGTAAATGTTTAATTTCTGTTAGTTCGTTACACACTTTGCTGTAAATACTGGGAACACTGAATAAAACTGTTAAACTGAAGCACTCCTGTATTTCAACTGTGAGTGGAATCATGAGCACCATTATAATAATTGCAAACAAGGGATTTCAGATTTAGTCAGATGCACAGAAACAGTCATGGTAACTGGGTGTCATTGAATGTTTCATCTAAACATGAAAGTTTAATATCATTTGGCAATCTGTCAAGGGATGGTGAATAATGAATTCTTATTTATATTGAAAAACCAGAGGATGTCTGATACAGTAATTCAATGAATAGAGGGCAAATATATTTCATACTTCATTAGATTTTTTAAAAAGGCATATAATGAGAATGAAAATAATAAAAAGAAAATAGCCTTTGCTCATGGAAATTAAGAATCATCTGTAACTGAAAACATGTATTTCAATGTACATAAAATTTATTTAACAATAAGAGCAACCTATCTATTCTCACATATTTATCCCAAAATGATTTATAATTTAATTTAACATATTGGGTTATATTGATATCCAGGTTAAGTATTCAAATGAAAATGGCATGAATACTTACTTTGGTGAGCCCCATATTCATCTCTCATTTCTTCTGGTCTTGCAAGAGGGGCTAAGCTGCTCTCTCCTTTCTCATCCTATTATAAAATATGATCAATAATATTAACCAGTCGATGCATATAACATCCTTAGTACATAAATTATGATTGATAATATTAACCAGTCAATGTGTATATGATTAATAATATTAACCAGTCGATTCATATAACATCTTTAGTACATCCTCTCACCCTAATTTGGTATCAGATTTTAACAACGTAACATATTTTGTTTCATTTTTTAAGCTTAGATTCTTCTCCATTTCTAAGCAAATCCACTGGACATGAAAAACATGAAACATGACACTTTGAGATTACCATTCTCTTTAAGAGAATTAGGGTTATAGCTTAATATGCATATATCATTTTCCTGCTATAATTAAATAGTTTCAAAAAGGTTGAATATAAAGGTAAAAATCACCTCTATGTTTCAGAAAATGGAACCAAAACTTACTTAGGAGTGCCACTTATTCGTTTGTGTAAAGTAGGTAAATAGGTGGTATATCTATGGCTGAAAATTTAAATTGAAAATTTTCCCACTTTTATGTGAGCAGTTGCATCCATGATCATTGTCTTATACACAGCATGAATATACACTTTTATTTCTTAAACTTCACTTAGTAAAAACAGCTACATCCTGATCTTTACAATCACCTTCACTTCTGGTAATTACTTGCCTATTATCTGAATATGAATACTTACTGGAGTAACTGGTTCACTCTTCCTTGTCTTGTTAGTTTCTATCTCATCAAGTGAATCTTCTGTACCATCATCATGGGGGATGTCTGCTGATCTCTTGCTTGCCTGGATTATCAGGAGAAAAACACATTTTATTGATAGGACCATCTCAAAGTCAAAAGAGGAAAACATCAATTGTATATATCTAGGTTTTATTTTCACTAAAATGGTTGCACCATTACTGCAGCCTTCAAAGGGTAGGTACAACTCCTAAACATTCTTCCACTAATATATATAATAGACAATGTTTGTGAATTGTTACTTATAAATCCAGACACAGTAAATGAGAAGGATTAGAAGTCAGGCATTGATAGTCACAATCTAGAGTGAATTTTCTTCACACTACAATAGTCATTTCATTCTCATGATAACATATAAACAATTTAGAATGCTATGAACTTTTCTTTAAGAAGTGACTTTTCTTTTTTCTCATATTAAGTATAACTACCCAGTAAAGTATGATGCCATATGTTACATGCCTTAAACAAGTAAATGGACAGAATTGTAATTTGTATGTCTTACACAGAATCATTAGAAGGGAAAGTCTAGGAGAGATTGCATTTATAGAATGAACAAAGGAAAGACTTCAGGTGAATAAGACTGATGATGTCATCTATCTCTCAACATTTGAGTCACATCACTATCAGTAACATCAAACACATCTCTAAAAATACAGCTTTCATCACATAGCATGACCTCGCTTTAAACAGAACGTGAGCCAACATGGCAAAATTCCCAACAGAGCGGACACCTCGATAGCAATCGTACCACTAAAAAAAGTTGAATTTTTTCACTTCTCATTTCACATTCTACAAAAAAACTTTTCTATGAAATATAGATCAAAATCTGTAAGAAAATATTGTAATTGTTGATTTGAAAAGCGAGTACGTATTTAGAAGACTTATAGACGGAAATCACTGCATAATAAAAGCACTGTAAAGCTTCTGAGACAAAGATGTATTTTGGGATCAAGACGGATGAGTAAGGATGAATATCCTGCCATGACAACACAGGTGCTATACCACAACAACCACCACCATCATCATCTCTGCTTTAATGAAGGCAGAGCTGCCATATTAGGGAAGGAAAATGAGCACTATATGAAGTATATAGAGTTGACATTTAGTTCTTGAACATCCTCATGAAACACATTGAAAAAATCAGAGCATTGATCTTTGCATGATACATTTAGAATAGTTGCTATCTTCAGTTGCATTTCCTGAAATGTATAATTAACGTCGTAATTTGGGCTCAGAATGTTTAATTTCACTGAACATTTGAAGAAACCCCTTACCCTTCTTCTCTTCCCACCCTGTGGGGGAGCTATTAGTCCGAGACATTATCTGCCAAGGGCAATGTTACCCCCCTTCCTGTCTCTACACTCCCAAGTAAACACAATCTGATCTGAGGGGAAAGCAGCATGTCAACGATGTAAAGAACCTCATGAAAATTAGACTACATTCCCAGAGAGGTCATCTGAGGTCTTTCCAATGTCTCCGTTTGAGGGGATCTTGGCCAAGAACATGAAGAAGGTTTCTTAGACCCTCCAGACGGGAAATTGCTCCAATTGTGTTCTTCCGATTCACGTCCATTCCCTGAATGTTCCAGGTTCATGAAGGGGCATGGAAAGCCGATCGGCTGAGAATCTCTTAAGCTTGCCTTACAAAACAATCAACCAATGAAACACTCTACTTGGATGATCTGCATGGATGCAGAGATAAAAAGATTGCCTGATACTTCGCTCCAAAGAGCCATCCTCCTAATGCATGGAGCAACATCTACAGCCATTCCAACTGAAGGGGGTCCAGGGTCAAGGTACCTACTCTTAAACCATAATCTCCATATACCCTTAACAAAATCTCATACAAAGTACTTTTCAAATGCACACTGTATGGACATAATCTATCACAAAATCCACATAAACCAAATATTCCTCTTGAAAGACAAATTGACAAATAATAAAATAGCTTACCAGTTTCGATAAATCAGGCCTTTTCATCCCTGAAAAGATAAGGAAAAAGAAATGTCTTCCATTAGTAGTGTTGCATAAATTAGTAACACACTATTTATTTTCTTCAATTCATGATATATGCTAAACTTTTCCACTATCGAAAGGAATACAAGTTTCATGCAATGTTAAAAGATACAATCATGCATACTGTATGAAATGGGAATATCTGTCTCAAAAACTGAGTTCAATATGAATTTCCCTATCAGCAGTCACCTGTACTTGCCTCTTATGAAGTACAAGCTATTATGCATGTTCAAATGAAACATTTGTATTGAAATGTTTCAAGCTAATTCCATATGCAGCTTGAAATCATAAGCATAACTAAAATCTAATTCACATCCCCACTCTTTCCATTGCAAATCTATTTTGTTTTCTTCATCAGGGATGTGCAATCTACAATAGTCAAGAAAATGAGTCTGCTGTCATCTATTGTTCTAAATAGTAGATTGATCAAAAGGAAGATCAAGTACCAGAAGGACAGCTATTTGGCAGATTGCATGTGACAAAATAAACTATATTATTATAAATGATAAATAATAATAATGATAATAACAGTAACAATAATAATAGTAACAGTAATGATAATAATAATAACAATAATAATAAATAATAATAATAAACACAGCATTTACTATGTGCCCTCTATCTAGTAAACTATTCCGAGGTGCAGAGGGATGTGGGGGGGGGGGAGAATTATAGAAAAAATGTTTGCTTGTGTGGGTGTATGAACATATCAAATTACCTTAACATATTCAACATAAGAAGAAAACAGATAGGATTTTAAATACTTTTTAAATGCTTTATTCTATTTACAAGGCCTGGGTGGCAGCCTTTTTTGGTACTAGAGATTTCAAATCATCGATTTTGTTACTGCAAAAGTGAAGTGGGCTATTTCTAGGATGAACCATGCCCACGCAGTGTGAGAAACATTCCAAAATGCCACAGGAACGAACGAATGGAAAACTTATTGCAATGATGTTAATTGAAACACAAACTGGAACACTGCCTTCAAAAAGTAATTTTATCTCAAGATAACTGGCCAAACATAATCAAAATATCATCTTTGTTAAAGATCAAGGTCTTAAATGATGTTAATGGAGAGTAGTAACAGCTGTAGAATCAAGAAACCATCTGCATTCATGCAGCTGCACTGAAAATGATATACGTCATACTCATAGGTATCTTAAAATAGATTGATCTAGTTAATTTAGATTCTTCTTTTTGCTTGAAATTATATCAATCCAGACATATTAGTCATCCATTCTATGGAACATTAGATATGTTCAAACAAGGTTCGTTTGAAAGTAAGAGTTTGAAATAATGACCTTATCTCCCCCTTTTTTTAAAATCTATCATGTGTGATACTGGATAAGCTCTGTATACCCAAAATATCTCAATCATATAGTATCTGAAACACTTATTAAACAAAAGTGTTTGGAAAAGTATAGGGGAGTTTATGGAAAAGTGATAATTAAGAGGATTTGACTAGGGAAAATATCACAAATTGAAGGGGAAATAACAAATGTGAATATATCTGTATGATATACCACAATGTCATATACAATGTCATATACAATTCACCTGAAAATCAACCTCAGACACTTAATATGTTATCCAAATATAAGCCTTCCTTAATCCTCCCCACTGATGATATTTACAGGAAAAATGTCAAATGAAAAGTGACTTGCATTTCTCTTTCATATTAATTTCAGTAAACTGCTCACTGAAGTAATAAGTTATAGAAGTCCAAAAGACTAATCCTGTATTCCAGTACTCTAAATCTCCTGTCAATAACACCCTATTTTGTCCCTTCCCTGACGATCATAAATATTTTTTTCTTTGAAAAAAATTGTACCTTTCTTTGAAAAAAAATTGTACAAGAATAACTACTTCAACAATTTATATTTCCATGCAACACTCAAATTTAAGCGTCAAGTGTAAATTATAACCAATGGAGCATGATGGACAAGAGTCAGCATACCACTTAAATATAATTTCAGTGAGTGACCCTAAATCAATTATTCCATTGGCATGACTGAGCTGAGTCACCCTTCCTTGTAGATTCATCATTGGACCATCAACAATTCTTGATGCATGTAAGGAACCAAGCAGAGCATGGAGAGCTTTTTATTGGGGTGGCATATAAGGTGACTATGCAATTTCAATGCATAATTCATTGTCCCAGATAGAAATATATATGCCAGAAGGCTAGGTGTATGCAAATGTTTTGTAATTAATAATACCATCGATTATTAGTCAATACCTCAATACAATGATTTTGAAAAAGTTTAAGTTATGTATATTTTTCTTTAAAAGGTAAGGTATATCAAAGATTAGTCAACAAGTATTCAACGAAACGCCTTTGACTTGAAAAAAAATCATAAACCCCCCTCTCATACTTTCTGTACACTTTGTGGCATGCATGCAACAAAATAAATCATTATCATACATGCAACATGCACAATATTTCATCTAGGAGAGAAAAAAGTATGAAAGATCAAACAGAGAAATACAGAAAAGGTAAAGCAAATTTAGCAATAAAGTACTAGTATAACAGAGCAGAAGTCTTGTAGTAAAGCTGTCAGGTGTGAGGATTACCAAAGCAAACCAAAAACAATAATTGTTATCAACAAAACATATCAAATGAAACTTATAAATATTAAAGGATTTTTTGAAGCATACAGAGATATACCATCACCAAGTAACAACAAACTAAAGTAAATGAAAGAAAGAATGTTTCTAAGCAATATTAATAGCCACCTACATACATTTAAATTTTTCAATATTCATAGTGATATTAACTGGTAAGATTTGCCCTTTATAATTCCCAAATGAACAAACTACACAAAATTCTTTGATTTGTGTTTTTGGTAAAGTGGACTACCATTTAAAACTTTATTGGTTTATGTGCATTGTAAGGGATGGAGACACAAATTTTGACTTGAATGAAATAAAAATAGAATTGACTTGTCACTGTGATACTGGTAGATTAGGCTTAAGTTTATATCGTCAGTGATTGTGGCTCTTTCAATTTTTATATGAATGCTTAGAAAACATCTCTTACTTTCATCATGGAGTGCAAACTATCATGCATTAATACACTTCAAATATACATGAGATATTAAATCCAATAATGGAAACATCCTTCAAGAAGAAATGACAACATATCCCAAGTCAGTCAATTTTGTTAAGAAAATTGGAAGTACTAGTGCTCAAAGCCTCTGATTAGAGTAAACAACATCTAAAAAGATACTTTACCCCAAAACATATTTTTCCATTTATTTTCTATTCTTTTCAAAAGGGTATGTTATCATTTGTCATCAAGAAGGTAATGAAATGCAGATTACTCACCAATTATTATGTTCTCTACAGCGGCTGTGAAATGATAGATAGATAGTGGAAGTGGGATGGGATGAAGGAATATAAGATATGAAAAGAGTGAAGTAAATGTATGAATATTGTGTGGTATAAAGGAATAATAGATGAAATGGTGCAAAGATGTAAAGAAATTCAAATTAGATGCAATGGAAGATTACAAGGTGGAAAGGCAATAAAGATGGAGTGATGGTACAGAATGTGTGTAGATATCATGATTAAGGATAGGCAAATAGGAAAGTTTGAAGAGGAGAGAAAACACACATTGATTTCCAGTTAATATGAGTGGAATCATGTTCCTACCATTAATCTTCTACTAACTAATGAAATTCCTGTATGTTTTCTCTGAATTTTGTAACAGCTATTTCATTTCAATTCCAAAAAGAATGTTTTGACATACTTTGTTATCATGAAAACAATATGAAATGAGAATGTCTTTTCATGATTACCTCGATATGTTATCACATCCTTTTCATTAGATATCAATGAAATTGAAATAAATTTACTTTTAACAAACTGGTTGGGATCATTTTAAAGTGATATGAATTGCATGCTTCATCCGTCTTTTGTCAAATATCTTATCAACATGCCAGAATAGTTAAGCAGACTGCTTTATTGAGCTATCTTATGTAGCATATATCAATTTAGCTGTGTAATTAGCATACATGTATATATTCAGGCTATATAAATAGCAATCATAATCATGTGCAAAAGCAGAATTAATTTTGATTACAATTTCCCATCACCCTGTGCAGTGACATTCAAAGGAAACTGAAACTTTGTCGTTTCTTTGAGAGGGAGGGGGAGAAGATTTCAAACCATTTTTCTTCCATGACAATTTCATAACTTAAATCTTAATTGAAATGTAAAACAATGATATATCTTGTTTCAAATATCCCAACTGCATTTGATATGAATAGGCAGAATAGCTACACATCTGGAAGTCGCGACAGAATTGCAATAAGGAAAAAGACTAAAAACTTTCATAAACACTTCAAGAACAAAACCCAAACTGGGAATGGCAACATAAGAACACTGCAAACTACCAAAAAGAATACTTCAGATAATGCCATAAAAAAAACATAACGATTTAAAGCAGCTGACACAAATATGATAAAAAATCAAAGTTTAAGATTGCATAGGAAAATGAAAAGAATACTAGTTCAAAATACATAATCACTATCATAACCATCTCTTTTATCATCATCATCATTATCATCATCATCATCACTATCATCATCATCATCATCATCATCATCATCATCATGATTATCATCATCATCATCCCTATCCTCCACCCCATCATCATCATTCTCCTTCTCATAATCATTGCCCAAATCCTACTCCTCCTCATCATATTCATTGCCAACATCATCATAATTACCATCACCACCACCAGAACCATAGTCACATATACCAATATCCAATCACCACCATCATTAATATTTATCATCATCATACACCTTTAATTAATGTGACCCTTAAACCTCTCAAATAAATGAATGATCCTCCCTATATATCATACATTGTAAGCAACAAGGCAATTACTGACCACAAACAATTTATGAAGATCTATGCCACCCTAATAATGAAACTGAAAGTCTCATGAATCACTACACTGAAACCAATTCAGCTTTATTTCATTTCTGATTTTCATCCCTTCTAATCATCCGTATATGACTGGGTGTTCCTTCTAAATTCAGTCAGGTTTGTTTTTACGCACAGGAAGTGGTTTCCAGGGGCTACGAGCAGGGTAGACCCCATTGGTAAGGTGAAGGGGGGCCTTGTTAGAGGTAGAGGGGTCGAGAGGGAGGGGGCAGAGATGTATACCTTGTCTGAGAGGAAGTTGTGTCAGAGCTATATCCCTGGAACTCTAATCCTGCCCATCTATCCCTACCTATATCTCCTTTCCTCACTTCACTTTTTATTTGAATTTGGTTATAAAAGTGATGTTTCCTCTTCATCATGGGTTGCCCAATCCTATTCCTTTGTTGTGATCATATCTTTAGCTTCAAACAGAAGAGACAGTCTTTGCCAACTTTACATTTCAAATCAGACATACCACTTGTATCAAACCAATTTTCATACAAAAGACTGTTTGTCCTTAGTGATAAACAACTTTATAATACATACTCTCTCAATCCCATGAGATTGCATTACTGATGACACTTAAATACCTTTTTATACATTTTCAATCTTTGGTGGAATGAAATCTTAGCAACTAGAAATTATCTTATGGAAGATGGAGCATGAAGTCATATGATAAGGACAGGAAACAAGTTCTCATTGTCAGATGGCGCAATGCCAGGCAGGACCTTGATAGTAAAACTTTCATGATGTCCTAGAGATTACCTTGATGTTGTCTTTATTCCCTGAGGTTTTGAGCCAGGTCATGTTCTGGAATGATTTACATGACTTTTGTTACCTGAATGAATGTCCCTGTGGTTACATTTTGGAATAATGTGAATTTTCCTAAAAACAAAAAACAATATATCTGCAGAAGAAACAATTGACATGACCAATTCAAACTAAAATCTCTAAATTTTGGTAACCTTTCAAAGGAATTCAAAAGTGATTCATTGGAGTACTGGAAAAGAAGTTAATTCCAGTAAATGCAAAATTTGTTTACCAAAGAAAATATGGGTCATAAGGAAAGTTCTGATATTCTTTTGACCAAAATTGATTTTTTTTTACAAATTCATATTGCCTTTATACTCCGAATAAATATCATCTCATCAAGGGAATTTAAACAAAATTGATTCCAAATAATTTCATACCACTTAAGGTTGAATTTAAGCCCCTGAATAAATTCAAAGTAATCATGGAATTAAAGAAAAATTGATAGTGAGTACCATCTATCTACAATGGATGATAATAATAAAGCCCCCCCAAAAAAAAAAAATATATATAATAATAATAATAAATAAATTAAAAACAATAAATAAAAAAATAAAAAATAGATAAATAAATAAAAAGACTGAAATAAATAAATAAAAAAAAATAGAAATAAGAAATAGCAAAGGACAAAAATGTGGGCCTGATTGAGTAGGGTCAGAGAAAGTTCATCCAGGGCTCTCGTCTAAGGAGCAAAACAACTCCTTAGTCGTTAGGGGGCGTGAGTATTTATTCCTAATGACAGACACACTTCTCCCTTAACTTGGACTCAAGTCAAATTTCATGCTTTGAGGTGAAGACTCAGACACAAGTGCAGACAGTGTCTCTGTTTTGTCTCAGGTAGAAATCTCTTGATGCCCACTCTCTTTCATCTTCTTATTATACACTAATATTTATTGTGAAAGGGAAGAAGCATGGTAAAAAGAAAAAATTATTTTTCTTCCTCTCTGTCTGTATATCTCACGAGTCGTAAACATTCTTCACTCATCCTGCATTATTGTTCGTTTCTGAATACCAAATAAAGACAGATTACAAACAAGCTGTTATGCTTCCTCCAGGGGGTTCTCTTCTTTTCAATATTCCAATGAATTTCTGCTCCTTTAATCATAATTATCGTCATCATTACCATCAATATCTCATCATCATCATCATCATTACCATCAATATCACCATCATCATCATTACCATCAATATCTTATCATCATCACCATCAACATCATTACCATCAATATCTCATCATCATCATTACCATCAATCTCTCATCTTCATCATCATCATCATTACCATCAATATTTCATCATCATCATCATCATTACCATTACCATCAATATCTCATCATCATCATCATCATTACCATCACCATTACCATCAATATCTCATCATCATCATCACCATCATTACCATCATCATTACCATCAATATCTCATCATCATCATCATCATCATTACCATCACCATTACCATCAATATCTCATCATCATCATCGTCGTCGTCATCACTACCATCATCAGTACCATCATCGTTGATCATCACTATCACCATCATAAATTGGATATAAATTAAGCCTTCCTGCCTCACCCATTCACTTCCTTCACCCTCACTCAGAACACATCACACTTTCATCTCTTCTCCCCCTCCCTCTCTTCCCCTCTCTATATAAGACTTGACAAACTTCCCTATTCCCTGGGTTCAAAAACCAGTCGAGAGGAGCAAGGGGGGATAGAATTGTCTGCTACCGTGCTTCCCTGACAGCTGATGTCATAACCATGGGCTCCTTTAATTGGCTGATGCCCTGTGACATGCGCTATTACCGACCGACGGTCTCTAAAAATAAGTTGGATTAATTACACTCTGTTCAGAGTATCAAGTCCAAATGTCAAACAGTTAGGCCGTCTGAAGGCCAATTTAAAGGGGAGATAAAAGATGTAAGGAATGTAGAATGGATGTAGGCAGGGGGCATGGGTGAGCAGGAGAGTAGGACAACCAGACCTTGATTGCCATAGAAATGAATAACAATGACCATTTCATCATTTTTTTACTTCAGGGTAGTTTCTATTTCCAATGACAACCGGGTATTCAATAATCTGCTCCAGTCAAGTTGTTCACTAAATTTCATTTTCAAGAAACTTGCTGTAGATTTTAACCCCTATGAAATTGACAAGATCTTTTTCTAGCTAAACTCAAAATTTTAATTCATTTGAACAGATGGTGTCTCCTCTACTAAAACCTTACCAAATACCTTTTGTGTGAAGTTGAAGTATCTCCCATTAAATCTAACTTCAATGCAACCTTCAGCACGTCTGACAAGATGACAAATGAAATAATGCGACACTATTCCTAATAAATCTTCTCACCTTTGACCTGTTTTTGTCCCCTCTGTAGCTTGCCCATAGGTTCAGAGTTGCGTCGTTTGTGTTTCTTGCGAGATTTGCGTTCTTTCCTGTCCCTTGACATGGAAGGCTCTTGAGGTGATGATGGTAATGCTTTGCTTTCCGTCTCAATCTCATCTTTAGCATTCTTAGCTGCTCCTGAATGATCAAATATAAGAAACAGATGTACCTTATAATATAAATCATTATAACTTGAACTTCAAAGTGATTGTGTAGGGAACAGCTTTTTAAAGAATACCTTTTTGCAAAATTCTATAAAGGAACATTGCATTAAACTGATAATTGGGAACAATTTTACCATCAATGGTAATGCCATGTAGGCCTTGATTTGGATAGGCTGTGAGCCCTATATCCAAATGCCAAAGGAAATTTTAAAAAATCAATAAGATGTCTTGCATGTCCTCCAAGCTCGAAACAAAAAGGATTGTACCATGCACTATGAACTTCAGTCATCAGTAATATGCTTTTATTTCTTGTATATTTGTTTACTTTGAAGGGATATTACAATTTTTTCATGTCTGAGTGACAATTGCCTTTAATCAGAGTTAGATAGGAACTTTTTTTGAATACTTGATCATGAAAATATAGGGGGAAACAGTTGTGAGGGAGGCGGCTCATGACAATTCACCACAAAAATGTTTTTAAAAATGTAAAAGAAATATCCCATATCCCACAAGCTGCAACAGAGCCCTCCCCCCTTATATTGAGCACTAACAGGTTCCATACAAACTTGAATTTGGAAATGAACAAAATAATGAAAATAAGCCCTTGTACAGAAGTATATTTTCTCTCTCCCTTCCCACTAATCACCATCACAAACAGAGGAAGGTCTGAAATAGATTTTAGATTTGTAAAGTATGACCCATATCCGTCTTTCTATGATTAGGAAGCTCTCCATGCAGACGGGACAAAACCCATTCTTTCCCTATTCATCTCACCTCATTGGGTTGCATTAAGTCTTAGCGTTGATGACAAATGCCAACTTGGACTTGAGCCATGTGATTCTTAAGAAGCAATCTCTCTACCCCCATGGGGAAATTATTCATTTTGAGAAAGGTAAAACAGAAGTTGGATAGATTGGTAACAAATTAAAGCCCTTCCACTCATAAAGGAAGCCGAGACTAGAAGCAGTTTATTGATTGGATGAGTGAAGTATCACAACTTAAGACAAAGTCTCTTCCAAGAATAAATTCATCAAGATCCAAGGTGAGGTAATGTAGTCACCTCTGAAGGAAACCTTATTATATTCTAACGATAAGAAATTATTTCACAATTTCATAATCACACACACAAAAAATGAAATTCAAGATGACAAATTTTGGTTCTAGACAGTAAATACAGGGATTTCTTGTTATTTCTTCACTTTTTCGCCCCCTACGATGTCAGGAGTCAAGGTCAAAGTCATCAACGCCTCACTGAATTGATCACATTGTAGCTCTTCTGACAAGATGACACACCCTCCGACTCCATAAAGTAAATAAAAAGAAACAAATTCTACATCTTTAAAACATTTTCTATCTGCTAACTTCTATTTGACAGACAGACGATGACATTTTTAGAATTCTGATCAACCCCCTTCCACATCTGGGAGATAATCACAGATCACTTCCCAACAATCTTGAATAAGTTTATAATCACAGGATGTTTCCCATATGCAAGGCAATTATCATGATTTAAGCCCAGCTATTACGGAGCAGAGGAAGTAAGTTGTAGGAAACATTTTATTGGCTGGAAAGATGGTCTTTTGATAAGTTCATGACTATTGCAATAATTCAAGACAAATTATGGTACATGATCAACTTAATAAATTAAGCTCTCTCAATGGTACATGATGTTGACAGAGAAGTTGATAATGTAGATGCGAGTAAATTCTACAACCAAAGTATCTACACTACCTTTATCAATATAATACCCTTCCAAGTTGGTTTCACCAATAATCTAAAAATGTATTAACTTCCTACATTGGGAATCTACCTGTTCATAGAATATTAAAATCATTTCAATTCTGCTATTTTGAAATGAGAAGAATGCATAACTGGCCAATTTAAGTCCCAATGACAGGCTTATCTCAATTCTAAACAATCATAATTAATAGTATTGAAGAATATGCTTTGGAAAGCTAGAAACTTTTTATTACCAGTTTCAAACCATTTTTAAAAATATTTTTATCACACTGATTGAGTTTTTAAATAAAACATTGAACACAATGCACCTGCTTTTGATGAATTGGAATGGCAGCTAAAGGATACATCATGAAACTCACATACAGATCATTATCTAATTTTAAATATGGTTTAATAATCTTAAACAGTTGCTTGAAAGGATATCACATGACCTATCAACCCTCAAGCATCTCAGTGGATTCAATGAAATCCAAATGTTGAAAGCAACAGTATGTTATGTGAAGCCCAACCTTATTTCCCCAATCACCTTTCTTCCTCACGATCAACATCCTTGAGTGTTATGAGTAACATCTGACCCGTTCTTGCTGAGGCTGCGATAATGTGATTATGACTTACAAAATTATAAATACATTTTTCATATAAAATGCATCTTTGTTTAGATTCTTCCCGTCAATTGCTTTATCCACGCAATACATTATCCACTCCAAAGACTAGCATTTGCTTTGAAACATATGGTTCTTTCATCCTAGACCAAGCATCTTTCCAGAGTAAAATTCAATCCTGAAACTGATGAAATTAAAAATGCCATTATTTCTTGTGTCATTCATCCTTGCTTCACATTGTTTTGTTCCTATACTCACTCTCTTTACAACTTTTCTTCTTTGTCCCAATTTCCCCCCTCTTTCTCTCTCCCTATTCTCTCTAAAATCTTACAAATTGTTTTCATATAATTTTTCTACCATTTTCTCTCCATATTCCTTATCTATTTCAACCCCTCTCATCCATAGACTTACTTGAGTATCTTTTCTTACCTCCCTCTTCACACTTTGTTTTGATCTCTCCCACCAAATACCCTTTTAGGAATCTGGAGGATGGTTAAGGGTGTCTAATTGAGAGGAAGTATGAATCACAGAAGGGGTAGGCGTTGATCCTGTGGTACAGACCATGACAAGCAAGTCCATCATGGGAGCAACCAGAAATCACCATTTCCTTTTCAACTTCAATTTTTGTCCGAAGGAATCTCACTCTGGAAACAAGGGACCCCTAAACAGCCAAGCTCTTCTAAATCTAATGTCATTGATGGTTTATCAACCGCAGTCATTGCAGATGGTTATCTCCTAAGCCATTCTGTGACGTCACAAATGGCATCTCGGAGCAATACCATCTTATCATCAAGGAGTTGTATCATACATCACAAGGGCATTATGCCACACAATCTTATGCCACACAATCTTGTGCATTAGACAATGGTTCTCACTTCCTTCCTAAGAACAATTAACTCCACCCATTGATGTAACATTGATGAACATCATTTGCTGTGACCACTAATAAGTACAGGCAGCAACATGTATCTATACATGAGGATTCATTCATTTATCTGCTCAAGCATCAACTGAGGAAGAGGTAGCTCAGTAGGTGGAGTAGTGGTCCAATAACCCAGTCTCAGAACTAAGTCGATTAGCCAGAAGTCTTTGGAATGGTATTGATCATCACCAAAGTCCCCCAAAGAGGGCCTAAAGCTGCTGCTTCTTGGATTGCTTTACTTCAAAGCAATCAAGTTTTCCTATCAATAAAGCATGCATGCTTGTTAGTACAGACCCAGAGGACTGATGGCATAAGGTCATCTCTAGGGGACCCAGTGATAAGGATTAATGCCTTTATCAAATGAAAAAAACATCTATCAAGATTTACAAGAGTTAGAATGCTTACTTGTACCGAGGATAAGTTCTTTGACTTTGGTAGGAATGTTGCTCTGGTAGTTTTCAAGGATAAGTCTCTTTATTTCATGGGTCCATTGCTTCTTCTGCTCCTGAGATTTAGCCTAAAAAAATAGGAAAAAAACACAATGAACACATTTTCCATAGAGAACTTAATAAAGAAAAAATGATACTATACCCAGTTGCTTTGTGTCTGGACTAGTTGTCAAGACAGTTTTTCAAAAACTTTGCAACAAAATTTTAATTAACAGCTTGAAAGGTATGTCAGACAAATGTTAATAAAAACCATTTGAGTTAATTGATGTACACAATACATTAAGAAAAGGAAAGTTAGTGGGTACTGGTACAACAAGTTTAATATTAAAAATAAATGAAAGTGTCAGCAAAAGTAGAAGAATTAGATGAAAAAAAAGACATTTCTGAATTGCTTTTTGCTCCTTAAAAACAAACAAGAGAGAATGTCATAAAAGATGTAGAGTAGTTGTTGTAATTAGAAGCATCAAGATTACGTCAAAAAACTACTATTAATGACCGTTGCTAGAATAATTGAAGAAAGAAAGGATTACTTACAATAATGGTGTACTGTAAGTCTGAGTTATCAAAAGGAATCACATTGAAGCCGAGAGGTTCTTTGGGTACGCTTTCTATAAGCATCAAATTGGCACACTGTAAATAAAACAAAAGGATATGAAACATTGGTAATCAGGTTATCAACTAATGCAAGGATAATTGAATCAAAACTATAATTGTGATAATTTCCTTTTCAAAATTGACTCAACATAGAAAAACGTTATTATCGTTAACAAAATTTTGCATTGTTAGTAAGTAGATGGAGAGAATTTAAGAGTTTGTTGGAAATGAACAAAGAAACTATTTGGTATCAAAAAACATAATTTTCCATCTTCCTAGATAGTTTATTCCTGTTTTTTCAGTAAAGTGTCAATATTCCACTTTCTTATGAACAGGAAACAAAGTAGTTCATGCAATAGCGAAGCAATTAGACAATACACTTTCTTGGTTATCATTCTTATCATTCTTAGCATCATACTGGAATGCCTACATAGAATGAGGACTATTACAGCCTCCAGCAAAAAATAGTTCCTGTCAACAATTGCAAATTCATAAGTTGCAAGTTGCATTTGATTTGACAGACAATTAGCTAGTTATTATTGCTTGAGGATCTACAGTTTAAGATCTCTGACATACTTCCCTTGTCATATTTACTTAGCAAACATTACCCTTAAGTCAAACAAATAACCTCGAGAGCAAACATGGTTCATGTCTGGAATGTTATTCAGATATTGCTGGAATGTTGCTCTAAGGGAATGGAGAGTCGACGTCAAAGAGGCCGAGTACGTTAGATACTGAAGAATGACCGAAGAATTTGACAAGTTTAGTTTAATCCACAATCATGGAATGAGCAGTTTTATTTCTTCTGGGACCCTACTGGTGTGTACAGGGACATTTAAAGCCAACATTCGCAATCATAAATCTGATTTAAAAAACGTGTTTTGTTGTGTTGTTTCGAGGGAAAGTATTCATGCAATGTCTGCAGCATATGTAATTTTAAAATTCTATTTCAACAGAATGGAGTCCTATTATTCACAAGATATTTATATGTAATCATAACAACACTGTCTTCTGAATTCAGAATTTAAATATAATAGAATACACACACCTTTTCTCAAATATTGTGATGAAAACTTAAAAATTTATGGCACATAGAGAGTGTTTTATGATATGATATGACAAAGCAATATCAAATGCACTTTTATTTCACTGATAACAAATTACAAATGAAATATTAGATAGAATGTTGAAGTTTAGAAAAATAACAATCTGATTTACACTGGAATGTCTTTGCTAACATTTGTGTTAGTCTTGATTCAATAAACCAAACCTATACTGAAGTGAAAGTTACTTGGTAAACTAACCTTCAAACAAATGTAAATAAAATATCAGCGATGGGTGCAGACATAATATCCGATTATCCTTCACACATGAAAGCTTATTTATACCATTCTTTCTGTTATCAGTAGATAGAGAATGTATTACTTTTTGTTTCAGAGTAATGTAGATCTAGTTTTCTTTCAATGAGTTTGACAAAATGAGGAGGGTGGGAGTTCTTCATAAACAGTCTCATTTTACTTTATTTCATTTAAACATTTTTTTTTCAAAACCCCAGATATTGAATAGGCAAGGAAATGAAACTCCTTTGAATAACTAACTTTAATAACAACTTAAGTTGAATCATTTCAAGAGAGGAAACACTATAATTGCAGGTGAAATGAAGAGAAATTCCTACATCCTACATACAGGTGAATATGTTGTCTAGTATGCAGGATATGTAGACAGATAGTCGCTATAGGCCTAATAAGTTTTAAGTTGAGTGATATCCTTTTATGGGTGTGGACCTGTTGTTCTTTAGTCGGTAATAACATTCCAATTTTAGATGATATCCAGTAGTCCTCTGTCCTTTCACTAGTCTCTTTAGATGGACAATTCAGTCTGCACAAGCTAACCCTTGCTCAAACATGATAATGAACTGTGCAATTCACAAATAATTTTCAAACTTTAATTTAGAGACTCAAAATGTAATATCTACAGGTAACTCTGCCTTGGTTGTATCTATGATGAAAGGAGGGATGATTCATACAAGTTTACCTGTATTATCATCATAATTATATGTTACCAAGTTACTATGTTAAAAAGAGCTACACATGACATAACAAATATGGAATCCATTAGATCATAAAATTAGCAGTATAAGTAAAAAAGAGAGGTTTCTCACTGTGATTTGAGTCTTAATACTGATGAGATTTGTGTTCTCATGTTTCTTTCCGATGAGAAGCGCCCTTTCAAACAGATAGATGAAACGATCGCCCCTTGCTCCATGCATACGCATTATACCCTGTTTGAACAAGAAATAAGAGTATGTGAAAATTCATTCATTCACTCATTTGATATAGTGTATGAACAAAATGAATCAATATCTGTATTATAATTGCTCTTTATTTTCATTAGTCTGATTAAATAACAACAAATATTAATGTTACTAGTCCTAATCTGAATTTATCAACAACAAAAAATACACATAGTTTGCTATACAAATTCAAATAAAAACACTATGAACTGAACAAATGTAAAGGCATATTATATAAATTAGTTGAATCTAATAATCTACAAACATATTCACAAATATGAGCTTTTTGCCAAGATGTACTCTGGCACTAGTCCATTGTGGTGTTATTTCCTCATTTTTAATTTCTTCATATTCATTGAGTGTAACAGAAATAAATGTGTGATTGACTGATTATTTCATTTTCCCTTTAACATATACTTGTTTGTATTGTTTACTAATTATGATTTCTGACCCGAATCAGCTCAAAGTGACCTAGTTTGAAATTGTAGCAATTTATGTCTTGGATCATTTCCTCAATTGGTGGCATGACAATATTTGTTTTACTTGCTTTTATTTTTCTTGTTTTCATCTAGCAAGTTTAATAATAAAACAAATTGGGTCACTTTTACTACATGACCAGAATAAGGTTGGAATCCATAACCCCACAAGAGAAACTGATACTGGAATTCATTCAAGAACACTGTGGAGATGACCATATATTAACGGCTAAGATGTCTACAATTCTTCACGAATACCTTTTAAAAATAATTTTTCATTTTACCACATACAATTCCAATCATGTATTCATTCTTAATAGAAATATATTTGAATGTATGGTTACTTTGAAAAAAAATTACTGCCATCGAACAAGCCACAGAAACACAAATTATATAATAAAAAAGACACCAATCATAAACTTTAATCAAACAATTTTTGAGAAGGGAAGTAAATTTGTTTCTTATTTTTTAAGAGTAAATTTGTCAGTAATAAATGAGAAACATTCCTATCTCTGAAATAATCTCTATTAAAGTATCAATTGATGAGTAAAACTTTATGAAATATCTAATTATTAATATGCATAGTAAACTACTACACTAATAAAAAAGACATATAAAATGCCCCCCCCCAAAAAAAAAAAAAAAAAAACCAAACCAAACCCATATTCTAACATTGACCAAGCAACCCATCATGGCAATAATCCAAGATCTAGATCCAGAAATAGTTTTTAGAGGGAGACCTCTTGCTAATAATGTCGCCACAGGAAGCTTCAAATAATCTTTATAGTTCACAGATTTCCTAACTTTTCTCTTTTTATCATTCAAGGTTCCTAACCCCCTCCTTTACTACCACCCTCTTAATCTTCAGCCAAGGGCAATACTTGACTAGTTCATTTATCATATCTTTCCCCTTCATCCCACATGTGATCTGGTTATTATCAAATTATGATACTAGTCCACTCAATTTTCAAAATTTGTACACAAACTTGTCCATCTATTTTTGATACTAATAAACTAACGTGATGATGGAGTTATTCATCTAGTCATACCTATTTCTGAACATTTAAGATTTTAGAAATCTGTATTGCTGGCTGTTGGACAACTATGATCAATGACAATGTCCATCTAATGTACATGTAAGCCTTTTCAATACAATATTTTTTCATTTTAAATCAAACCTACCTCCAATACAAGGTCTCCATAAGTATTCAGATCATCCTGAAATATAAAAAGAGACACAAACAAAATTGTTAATATATTTCTCTCATTTTTGTTTACACCAAGAACATAATATGCATGATTGCTCCATAAAAAGAACAATGGAAATGAAATTCTCTGAAGAGTACTCAATACACACAGAAATGTTTTATTATCCCTGTGGATCATAATGAAATCTACATGAATTCAATTCAAGCCAAAGTTAGAGTGGAGACTTTGCTTGTTTGTATGGCTCAAAACATATTAGGCTTTGGGGCAAATGTCACAGATTTGAAGACAAATTATGACAGGAAAGGACCGAGGAGAAAGATTTTTTTAATCCCTCCCAGAAGACATGGTCATCCTAGACTGGACATGGTCAAAATCCCCAAGTCGGTCAATCTAGGATGAACACAGATGACAGATCAATGGCATTGATGCAAGACGTTGCAGATCACTGATAACTTTCATATCAACAATATTTTAGGCAACACAAAAAAGTGATAGACTCTAAAGTAAGTGACCTTGGTGCATCCTTGAGACTTCCTTTAGTTTCATCTCCCTGATAAGATGAGCAGACTTTTATCTGCGTTTCATTAAATCATACAAAATTACAATATTTACAAATCAAAGGTAATAACTAAGCCAAAAATTGATTTTGCCAGGTTTCCTATTTCATTTTTTGATTTATTGATTTTAAGCAAACTTGTATAGAGGTAATAATTATAAATTGACTACATTCAAAGAGGCATTGTTTATTATTCAAATAATTTAGAATAACTGATGTCTGTCCTATATACAATTACATTTCTAAGAAATTGAATGACCCTATTTTGCTTTGATACTCATTGTGATTACATGTTCATAAAGCAATAAAGAGTAACTTTTGAATTCACCCATTTTATTTCAATTTCTTTTCTTCCACCCATTACTCCTCCATTTGTTCAAGAAATAACTTGTAAGTCCAAATGGTTGAATTAATTCAATTCTCAGAGCAATGCAACACTATATCCATCTATCCTTGAGATGCCAATGTTAGACCAAACAACATGAAATATGGTATTGACTATCCTCAAAAGAGAAATAACAAGACATTAATATCACTTGGAATTGAACCTCACCCACATAACATAGGCCACATGGGATATGGGGATGGAACAACTGTCAAACAAATGCATCAAAATATCCTTAACAAGATCACTTTGATGGTTCTAAAAACAATCATTAACTGTCATTGAAATCTAATATGGTGTAGTAGATTCACCATTACTGCTTAATTTCCTATTTGGGTGGTTGAAATATCAAACTAATCCTCAAGCTCATGCCCACTCTGGATTGAAAATAATCAAAACTTAAGTTTCATGACAATCAAATACATATAAAAAATAAATGTAAAATACAATAAAAAAGCAGTTATGGAAAATGAAAAACTGTATACCCCCTCCTCCCTTGAGAGACATAGTCAATATGTTTAGTGTAAATTTGCTGTTTTTATACAAGTGTGTCCCCCCTTAAAGTAAAAGCATATATTTCTAATGAAATATCCTGTATCCACCCCTGCTTATAGTGAAGAGTAGGCCACGCAATATTTTTTTCTTTTTTTAGTGGTATCATTTCCTTTAGTAAATTTATTCAACTGATTTCCCTAAAATTTAACTACAATGAAATTTCAGATGGTCCAGTCATAACAAAGGTCCCCAAAATATTGTTCCAATGTCAAATTTCCTTATCAAATTTGTAGGGTAGGATGTAGACTTCTCAACTAATATTGAAATAGTTTATAAACCTTATTGTTCATCTATACATCTGTGAATCATTTTAAGAAGACTGATTTAGAAGACACTGAATTATTTGGCGTCTCCATAACAGACATATCAACTAAGGCAATATAATTGTATTTATATGCATCAATCATCTTTCCATATTCATTCATCCTGTTTTTATATAACGTTGTTCTATGTTGTAACAATCATATTAGCTTTTCATCATTAATCATGTATCTGCAAATATGTATTACATATGAAGGGAGAAATGCAATAACTCATCACATTTCAAAAATATGAATATCAGAGTGACAACATCATCTTAATGAAAGGACTTTGACGATTTCTGAGAGCAAAATTACATCTGTCATCATTTATAAGATATTATGCATAAAAAAATTGTACATTATGAAATGGAATTCCTGTCGTTTTTCGTGGTTAGGGTATTAATTTCCCTTTTGATATTTCATTTTAGACCACAGGTTTGTGAATGTTTGTTCTGTTATACAACTTCAAATCTCTCTTCATTCTTTCTCTCTGCTTGTCTCCCTCTTCCCTATTCTCTCCCCTACTCTCCCTCTCTCTGCCTCTCTCTTTATGTTTTGATTGGCTAAGTTCAAGTCAAACTGATGGAGGTATAAGATAAGAAGTCTGCACCCACTGGGAGGAGGTGAGTCAGAAGAAGGGAGAGGAAGTAAGAACAGAAACTAAACCTTTTAACCAGAGAGTAAGGGGGGCCCCCTCCTCATGTCGATTGGATCTGACAGGAGAGTAGAGGGCTTCCTGCCTGTTCAAACCAATATGGCTGAAGATTGACCTGTGTAGAATCCATTTTTTTTTGTTTTGCATCCACTAAAGCACCTTTTTTTAAAAGAATGCTGTATCTTATTTCATTTGAGCAATTTGAAATAAAAAGCCAAGAGTGGGGGAAATCAGCTATAATAACGACTCCACTTTTCATTAAGTTTGAAAGCGTTGCAGTCTTAACCTTTATTATATCATTCTATTTTTAAATTTGAAGACATAATACTCAGTAAATATGACAGGATTAAATTCAAACACCCTATTTTTCAATGATTGTCTGCCTAATGTGATTTTGCTTTAAGTTTTAACAAGCACCAAGTTAATTATTCTTTCAGAATAAAACAGAGATATGTCAAATACCTTATATCGACTACCACCTAGCATATGTTTGAAATCTCCCTATAACTTACACTGAAGCATGAAAATACATAAATGAGGAGCCAATGAAAGTCAAGAGAGGGTAAAGGTCAGCTAGCATTAAAAATACTTGAATTCAGACTTGTAAGATGAAGAAAGCTGTTTTACATTTACTCCAACTCTCCATCTCCAGCTGTGTATTATTTCAAGATGGTTTCAGTAACCTACTTGGAGTTTTCCTTTTCCTGACTTTTCAAACCAATATGAGCTGGACACTTGTCACTTCTAATTGCCTCCATAGCAGAATTATAACACAAGCTTTGAATTCAAAATGTGGATTATTGCATAAATGGTATTCCTTTATTTTCTTTTTGACATTCAAGAAGTGACACTTTGTTGATATGTCATACATAGCATGACATCACAGAATATGGCAATGAGATGGTGGCAAATAGACAAAAATAGGAATAAAAAATTCTAATATCTAAGTAGTAAACAATCAAATATTTGATTTTGATTACTATACTTAGGCTTCATCATATAGAGTTACACAATATGAGAATCTGATAGGCTAGGTAGTGAAAACTGTCAAGTAAAACTATCTCATGTTTTTAAAGCTTCCTCATTAGAACCTAAATCCCTGCACAACTCACAAAAATAAATTATTTTTCATTTATTTTTTCTGTCCAGTCAGCTATTTGCTAATGACTAATGCCATCATGACAGTGAGACATTCCTTTCCACAGACAGACAGACAGACGGATAAACAAACAAACTACAATAGTGCTGATGAATATCAGAAGGAAGGTGAATTGGATGACACTGGATCAAAAAAGATAAAGTCAAATTCAAGCAAATTTTAGATGGTTCATAATACCAGAACATGGACCATGATTCAAATAATGATGATGGTCCTAAAGAACATTTCCTAGGTAATTCATGAGATAAAGAGAAGGGGAGGGGTTATTTCCAAGCAATCGTTGATGAGAAAATTATATAACATTGAAGTAATGAGGGATAAAACATAACTGACCCAATAATATTCTGATATTTCAGAAACTCAAACCATATCATCTGAATAATATTTCGTTAATCATCTTTACATGTTGAAGTACATTTCACATTTTCAAGACAAATGAAAGTGGGACAAAAAGATTTATCAAATCTGCAGACAATGGTTTCAGATCTAACTCTGATAGCAGAGCAATTCCAATCTACAAATCTCCCTGTAATATTGATGTGATAAAAATGAAAACAAATTGAAACTACAAACTGGAGGGGGAGGGGGGTCCTGTGATGAAAAGGAGTTGCTGTACTGAAAAGAGAATGAACTTGACATAATTATATACTGGCTGAGGGGTATAATGCCCATCAATTATTTTGCTCTCTCTCTCTTTGTTATAGATCCATGTTTGTCAAAATGACTCTCTTCACATTAATGACCTTGGGTGTATCACTCAAAATACAACCCTGGAATTTCATGTTAAGGGAAGACATCATGTTCAAGGAGATCATTCTTTTAGCACATAGGAAGTCCTCCAATTAAGAAACCACAATATATCAACCTTTATTGCCATCACCAAACACACTCATATTGCTGCTGTTGTACGGTTACCTTGGTAACGTCTTTGTTTATGAAGGATTTAATATCATTCTTCCTTAAAAAATAGTATTTAGGTAACTAGATGAGCTCCTTTTACAGACTGACATAACATTTCAGCACACGATAATAGTACCTTTAGTAGTACTTTGTCTACCCAAGGTATCTGGAAATATAACATATTCTCTTTTACTGCCTAGTTCCAAGGTTCAATGCTTGTTAATGATTGATTGGATATTAGAAAACATGACATCTTTTTATGTACATGTTTATACACATAAAGCAATATTTGAATTCAAAACCCAGTTTAATTTGTCACTCATTATTTTGAAGAAAAAAATACCTGACCTGTCTAAATTTCTTTATCACACTATAACATGACTGCATATATAGAAATCCCCATTCGGAATTTTACAATATCACGGTTAGTCATATGAGTGAAAATTAAATATTCAATTGCAATAAATGATTTTCAATTGATCTCTGATTTCCAATTTTACTTCAAATATAGAATGAAAATAATAAAGATACTTTGCTTTACATAACAGATGATATATCAGCGATGTCTCTAAGTTCTTTAAGAATTTTCTTGAATATTTGTAAATATTTCCCAATCACCTTGAAATATCGACACAGGGATTTTATTTTTCAAAGTTTTCATAAATCCACATGAGGTAGGTGGAAATCTCTCTGCCCATACCATCCACAAGATAGAAGGAAAACCTTGAGAGTGTTTAGTGATCTAATTCAGTGATCAAACTCTTCCTATCCCGGCTTTAGCCAGGCCTGAGGATATCTTCCGGTTTGAGCTATTGGATTAGTTTATTTCTATTAGGGTCTTACCACGACTCAGTGATAGGTTACTAAATTAATTCTTCAAGCTGTCTCCTTGTATCCTAAGGATGGTCGAAGACTTCTGGTAGTCCTGTAGCCTGATGTGATACAAACTGATTACATTATGGGAGTTCCTAGCAAAGGGGGACTTATTAAGGGTATGCTGAAAGAACAGAATTAGTGCTAATTCATACTGTCTCTGAGATCAGAAAACAAAGTTACTGAATAATCCAGCCCATAGATTGTGCTTTTTCCTCCAATGCGTTCCTAGGTTAACAAGAGAATTTTAGATTATCAATGGACAGAAATCTAGAAATGAATATTAAATAATCAAAGGTGATCACAGTGACTATTTTCTAATTTGTGAATATTCAAATATACATCATGTACTGATTTGTATCACTGAGGTTCTTCAAAAATGATAACTTTCTATATTCATTTCACATTTCTCCTCCTCATTAAAATATGGAGGAAGGGGGAAGAGTCAATGAACTTTCTAAAAGTCATACATTGCCTTCAGAAGTATACTAAGCTGCAAAGAAAAGTACACATTTTAGAATTTTCAAAAATGGGTGAAAGGAACTTCTACTTCATCGATGTTTCTCCAAGGTTTTATGACAAAGAGTAATAAGGTTATTAGGTTACCCTCAAGGGAAAATAAATATCAATATCAAGCTAATTTTAGCTCACTAAAATATTGACCCAAAACATTCAATACGATTTTTCTTTAGGGTGCTTTAACTTTTCCGATTCCTCTCCATTCTTTCTCTCTCTCTCACTGACTCATTTTGTCCCCTTATCTTTCCATCCACTTGTTCTTGTTACCTTCCTAAATGTATCGTCCTACCAATGTATCTATTTCTCTCTTTTCCTTCACTCGTACCCTACTGAAATCCATACTCCAAGTCATAACATGCAATTTATAAAAAAGTTCAATATTCATGAATTCTGGAACAGGAAAGACCCTAGATTTGCCTGACATATTTTCTTACAACTTCGGCTTTAAACATACTTGACATGAAAGCGATCCCTTGCTCATATCTTGACAATGTGCATCTTCTGGTAAAGTCAAATCTTTTCTCTATATTCTTTCAATATCTCTAATCTCACAGGAAAGCTGAAATTCATGTATCTTATTTCATAGCACCCTTTCTTAATACTAAATCCCCCTCTCTATAAGGTAATCGGCTTATTACAGAATTTCTGCAAACCCCCATTTAGAATTACAAGGTTTCCTACATTCTATTATCAGTAATACAAATAGTTTTTTATCCAACTATTAAAATCAATATTTTTTTCATTATGAACTCAAATTTTCTTTTAACGATTAACAAAGTATAGCTGCTATTTCGAACAATTTCATCTTCATTATTGCAAATATGCTTTGTATTAAAATGTGTTTTAAGAAATTAGAATAGTGCATAGCATGTGCACTCTTAACTTTTATCCCATGCAATAAGAAATGACTGGGGTAACTTTACGAGCATCTTTCTTAAACATCCCCATGCTATAATCTTGTTCTAATCTGCGGGTATTCTTTAAGGATGTATTTCATCTGTCAGCAAATGCAATTATAAACAGAAGATTATTCTTTCATCTTTAAAGTACAGTACAGTACAGGTATGAGAATGAAAGGGCATAATAACACACTTATCAACCTTGTTTTTAAAGGGAAATTAGTCTCATATCGGTTCAGTTCCTTACTTACTAGAGATGTTCCTTAAATCATTAACTTTTAATTCTTATCCAAGCAGAGATAAGATGAGGTTTGTAGGTACCATCTGTAGGCTAACTGAATTGTGTTTAAGATTTCTATTCAATTTTAAATTGCAAGGAAATAACATTCTTTGTTATTTACCATATACAGAACAAGATATCAATATCAACAATTTTGTGAACGAGTCTAGGAGAGAAAAGTTTGGAACAAAGAAACAAATAAAAAGGTGAAATTTTTGTCAGTCACAGTTTCAAGTCCCTCAGATAAAAATGAATTGAATCAACAGAGAATCTGCGGTGAAAAATGTGCTATTTCCAATCATTGCAACCATACAGAATTGGTGAGACAACTGGATGGGTTAATTCAATCAATGGGGGAAGAGACAACAGCTGTACTTATTTGCAGAGAGGTATATCTTAAGATAATTATGACATCGATAAATGAAGAACGAAGGAATGAGGGTAATAATCAGTGAGAGAGAGAGAATGACAGACACAGGGAGAGAAAAATTGAAATAAAAGAGGAAAGGAAAAATAGTTACAGTACATGGATCTGGATAAATTGAGAGGGAGAAATGAGTATTGGAAAGGAAAAGCGAGTATTTGGGGAGAGTAGGAAAGAGGAAAGAAAAAAGATTGATCAACAATGAGAAGTAAAAACCAAAATAGGTAGAATAGAATTATGTAATCAGTTGGAAGAGTCAATTTCAATGAGAGAGCAGCAAACATGCAATACTAATACATGTAATACTTATACATGTAATGCTTATACATGTAAAACCAAACAAGTTAGTGTCAGAAAAAGAATCATTGAGAGAAAAAAAAAACATAGAAGGGGAGGATGCTTTTCTGATGAGACATACACTATTGGGGATTCATACTGTACAGTAGAAAAGACAAGCACAGCAGGGGGGGCAAATTAAGCAACCTTTTCCGAAATTTCCTGATGCCTTAATAACAAATCCTTTGACAATTTAACTTTGCAAGACCTTAAATGCTCTATCAAGACACTGCTTAAACATACATGAATTGGTGATTATAAAGTATAAATCCTTTGAGCAAGTTCAGGTCTAGAACTGCAGTCAAAAACACTGTCATGCATATGTTGCCCCATAATGGTAATATTCTTCTATTGTGCAAAAATTTTACAACACCAAAACAATTTATCATTATTTTCTTATTTTAGTACATTATTGACAAGATTTAGCCATCAGATATTAACCAAAGACAGAGCACAGTACTGATGAAAAAAAACATATCACTTTCTCATCCTTTGCCTTTTGAACTTCATCTGAAATGTCAGAGAGTTTCCCCCAGAACATGATGTTCCAATGACAAATGTTCCTTGACCCTGTCCCAATTAACCTAGAATGCTTGTATCAGATGTAGATAAGACACTCCCAGTCTCCTTTTCCTGTCCAAACCACTCCAGAAAAACAAACTTCACAACTACTTGATATGTGTTGTTTTATAACCTGAACAACCAACTACCCTCTCTGTAAAGCATCTCATAAATATTCTGGGCGTGCGTTATCACGGCCAGCCAAAGAAAGAAGAGGTTGTCTTCAAAAACATTTCATCCACTTCCTCATTCTCTGTTATGGTTCATAAATTGCCTCACCTCAAGTCACCTTTAGAGTATATTTCTTTTATTTCAACCTTTGAATGACTTTCAAGAGCTGTTGTGTAAAGAAATGACAAAATACAAACTGCAGATATATTTAGCAGAAAACTGGTATTTGAAAACCAAACAATTTCAACAATCCCAGTAGATTTTTTTTCCAATGAAGATATTGAGTGAACTCATGAAAAGACACCTAGGTCTCGGAGTTGGGTGAATACTCTGTGCATGATGTAAAGGGTATTACTTCATCAATATGATTCTATCAAAATCCTTTCCCCAACACCATGGAAATCTATTTATATAAGAGAAATCAAAATATGTTCTCCAAAATCTAAAAAGAGCCAAAACTGACTACTAAATCAAGAATATTCCTTACAAACTGTTCATTGGAATAATATAAATCGACAAAACAAACAATCTTCATGGACAGCCTTCAGAGTGGTACCTTTAAGACACTCTTCAAACATCTCAGGCATTCATGATGGGTCAAAATAGTTGAGCCTCTGTCATCTTCTCAATACACATCCTTTAGATTGAAAGATTAAAGTCTCAACTCCAAATTACAACAAACCAAAGGAAAGGAAGAGACACCATCAGAAGGAGAAATCAGGGAAGGAAATTTGTAAGGAAGCCATGGTTTCTCAGACTTTTCTTGCCGGAACACTGAAAATTGGTGGGATCTTTGGCTCCAGAATGGCCTGGCTTTTTGGTTATTGCTTGAAAGAAACCAATCTCACGCATGGTGTTATGACTAAAATATGGAGAATCTACAAACTAAATTTTGCCCGAATGTGTTCTGTTCTTCTAAAAAATTTTTACCTAACTAATTAATGTACATTGAAGGATCATATTCAGAATTCAGAATGTGATTTAATTATTATCAATGTTAACTTTTGTCAAACTACAAATATTGCCGAGATAAATCCAGTTCCTCAAAAGTATATGATGTCGACCCCAGTCGCCCAGGTCTTAGACATTTTAGAAAAATATCAGAAGATGGTTACTCATGACTAGTAACGAGTTATAATATCCATGAAAGTCATCTGTTTCCGTGGTTACTGCTATCTTACCTGTTTCATGCGTCATGTCTGCAAAGGGGAACATTGGGGGATCTCTTTAGTTTGCATCACTGTGCAGACATCTTCCCTCCCAGTTCATAAAAACAGGTGTTTTAACTAAAATGAATCACCTCCTCATTCCTTTTAAAGTGCAAAGGAATGCCAACAACATACATTGTCTTATATTTTTAAGGCATTCACAACAAATCGTTTTCTTTTAAATAAAAGTTTTTCAAATCTGAACTTCAGAAAATATACAATGCAAAAGTAAGAGCATGTGGACTTTCACAATATTTCTAATCCTCCTTAAATTTGAGATAGTCATGCAACTTTGAAGGACACTGCAACAAAAAGAATGAATGTCAAAACCTTTTAAGCAACTGAATTTTCTCACTTATTTCTGAGCAAAACGGCAAGTTGCATGCTCCGTTTGTATTTTTTATTGTAAGGTAGAAAAATCATCCAATTTGATATGCTTTAGGGAAAAATTTTCATATAATTCTAGCATTTGTTATTTTATAACAAACGTAAGAGAGTGCCCTCAGAGTTCAGGTGTAAGAAAGCCCTATCCACTCCTCATTCTCTCTCCATCTCAAACCTACCTGCCAACCATGTAACTGACTCTGTATCTCCTGGACATGGACAGAGGCCTCATGTTTTCTCTTCATATCATTGATGTGCCATGCCACGTTAGTCATTGACTTGAGTGCCCTGGCGATCACATCCCGCCCCTGCTCCTCCTTGTAATGCTTCATCATATCCTGAACAGACAAAAGAAACAGATCAAAGACATAGAGAAAAAAAAGGGATTATTTGATGAATGATTTATCCATTTCTCACTAATGAGATGCAAAGTGGGTGGAGGAAGCGTCTACGATTGAAATAGTGCAAATATTCAGAGTATGTGATAGAATGAGAAGGGGATGTATGCTACAGACCATAACTTTAATACAATATACTACTTATACCCTGCTATGAAATATATTTCTACATTTAAAAACGAAATAATATACATGTATGTAGCATGTTACTGCTGAAGCAAAGAATTACATGTTGACTGTCCTTCACGTTCTACCTCTTTTCATAAATAATTGTTTTTTCACTCTTTTCAGCATTATCATTTATCTTGTCACCTTTCTCCAATTGTTTATTACTTGGACATGACATACAAATTGTATTTTTCCTTTTATATTTGATACTTGATAATATTGTTTTTATTATAAAAACTGACACCTTTACAGAAAAGCAATAGCGAGAATAAATATCAAAGGCCCACTGAAAGTTTGATAATCATGAAAAACTGTATAGCTACAAATAGCTGAAAATATGCCCTATTTTCTCCTGTTCATGAGATGCCTGCATGATGAATTGAAGAAAATAATACAATGGCAAAGAACGAAGGAAGCTTAAATTAGGAGCAGGTTTGGGGGATGCAGAGACCTACAGAAATAGGAAACCATGAGAAAGCATTGCGATAGTCATGGTCTAGAAACAAATGAGCGATTGGATTCTCTTAGGGGAGCATCGAGATCCGAAGTTGGAAACTTCTGACTTTCTGACTACCCTGGAACATCAGCAAGAAAGAAGTGACCTGGTGATTATTCACACTCTTCCTGGTGCTTTTGACGTCAATAGATTAAAATCATGTATACAGTCATGTGCCAAGCCAGGAAATGCACCATTTTTATTATTCCAATGGGCCAGATTGTTGGGCAACCCTTCAAGATCACCACTTACTCTTGTAATCTCCCACCCCCCCCCCCTCTCTCCTCCATCTACTCCAAGTGAATTTTACTACCCCTATAGCAACATAACATAAGACTCCATAAATATAACTTTGCAGCGGTCTATGAATGTTTTCCCTTTTTCCTTTTCTTTCTTCTCTTCTCCCTTATCTCTGATCACCACAAGGACAAATCTAAAATAAAACATCAGCATGATCAATGGTTGAGAGACAAGACTCCAGAAATATCTTTCATACACTATATATTCATACAACGTAAAGTCATTTTTTTTCTTTCTTTCATACTTTTCTTTGCCAGCATTGTAGTGTACATGTATAGAAATGATTTCCTCCTCCAAGAAATTTCAGTGAGGGCCAAAGTTAAGTTTCATCTGATATGTAATTTTATACTCAGTGTGATTTCTATAACTGGTTCAGACAAAAATGAAACATTATTGATGCTGCTAAATGTCAGATTTTCATTTTCAAAATTTGAATTTTTTTGTGTGTGTTAGGTCATTTTTGTCAGTGATTTTCTTTACTACAGATCTTCTACTTGCCAAGTTTGAAAAACGAACCACAAAAATCATAAGGCAGAAAAATAAGATTAATCAAAACTGGAGCAAATATGGCTGTAAGCCAAGATAAAGAGCCACCTGAGTTTTTAAGGTGTTTCACCTAGGGTAAGTTGTAAGCACACAGGAAGAAAGGGAAAGGTTATTTTTATAAAATTCAAAGAAATATAAGACTGAAAGAAAAAAAAGGATACCTCTCTAGTGTGAGGAAACACTTTTAACATTGTCCCAGAATTATTTTAAGGGGGAAAGAAGGGGAAAATCAAGGCAACCTTAATCTTTACAGGAACACGCTTTGAAGTAGAGGACTTTCTCTGCCAGGATACAAATCATAGATATCGGAAATTCATAACAAATTCAAACAAAAATCAGAAGAAAAAAAAATCTTTGAGAAACTGCCTGTATTGCAAAGTCTTGCACTATTTGATAATTTACAAATTGATTTTCAACTATTTTAACACCAAGATAGAGAATATGAGAATAACTCTGGATTCACTTCGGAACCTGGGATTAAATACTTTCTACTATCGATCCATTATGTAGATGGGAGAGTGGGGAAAGATTTAGAAGGGGAAACTCTGACAAGATCTCTGGCATTTAGCATGTAGGTATGAGAATGAAAAAAAAGGGAAACTTAAGAACAATGGGTCTTTAGGATGACAGAGATGCTCTCATGGGTGCATATAACTACCTCATATAGGATTCTAAGAATAGAAAGACAGTGTAGAGTGAAGAATGCCAAAGGACTTCTTAATCAAGGAGTACACCTGGACATAGGTTTGTGTTGACTAAGAATCAGATGTAATGGTGTCTTGGTCTGTGGATAACAATATGATCTTTGAATATACACAGTTCAAATCCCTCTAGAGTATTTTATCAATGTGTTGGTCTGGATTTGCCAAAGATGACCCAGAACATGCAAAAGAACCACTAACCAGCTATGCCCAAGTAAGGTCCGAGTATTATTGTTGACTGCGAGGAGTCTGGTTAGTGTCATATCTAACAGACAGGAGTGATATATTTTAGATTTCTTATATGCTTTTTTATATTTTCTAAAAGGTCTTATTTCAAATCAATTCTGTATCTGATATCAAACTAAGAAAATACAATAAACCTTTACAAATATCAAATGATTTATATCGTAGTATAATTCTTTTTTTTCTGTGCACTTACTTCCCAGTAGGCTATCAGGACTATGAACCATGACGAATCATAAAATCTACGTCAAAGGAAAACATTCCTCATTAAACATGATTTATATTCATCATCATGAGGTTTGATAACTCATCAACAAAAAAAGGAAGTATTGTTCACCTTGAAATTTCCTTTCATGTCCCCTGCTCAACAAATGGGCCCAAGGTATGTTGTTATTGAAAATGGTGAAAAGGAGAGATATTCAGTGATGATGGAATAATTAATCATCATCATTATCTAATCTACACCCTCAGGGTACCCTCAAGCTAACTTGCAAAAATACACCACCCTGGATATTTGGTAGTAGTGCCAATTTGAAGATGACATCACGATGCCACATATTTTTTTCTTTCTTTCTTGAAAATACAAAAGGGCATTTGATGAATTTACAAAAATCACAATTTCTGTAAAGCACAACCATCTTGCTAAAAACTTCAAATAGGGTTGTAATATTTCAGTTAATAAAAAAATATTAGCATAATTCATTAACACAATGATTTTCTATAAAAAAAAAAACTATATCTATTTTCATTCATTATCTTTGAAAATGTGACTTTACAATATTTCTCATGAAGATGTATTAGGCACGAGTGTGAAATTTTCAACATTTTGTCTGCAATATCATAAATAAAAGGAAAAAGCTTCTTTTTTATTGAAAACCAGTTTTGACAATCAGAAGTCAGTTACAATTTGGGGTTGACTTTTTTTTCTTCAAAGGCAATCTCCTTCTGCAGGGCAGAAGGCAAGTTATCTAGGAGTGCTCTTCAATCTACCTAGTAAAATTGAGCTGTACTATTTCATTACCTGAAAGAGAAGATGGTATTTGAGTATCCTCTGTACTGGTTTGAGTAGATAGGCACCAAGGGCAAGACCATGATTGAGCTGTGCCTGCTGCTCTCTGAAGAAGTCTGATATTACAGGATCCTGCATACATTCTGTCAAGACATCCACCGCCTTGGGGTAGTTGGTACAGTATTTGGTGTAGATACAGAACTCATCCTCCTGGAATATAAGAGAAAATATGATCATAGTCTGACAGAATGACAAAAGAAAAAAATAATAAAAAGGAAGAACAATAACAACAGAAGCAACTGAAGCACAAGCAGAAGTACAAATAGAAGTTCTTATAACGACTATTGTACAAAAATTTTTTAAAATAACACATTTCAATTCAATATACACTTAACCATGTCAATGCCCTTGCATTCACTCACATTGCAACCCAGAAAATTAATTAATTGAATGGAATTTGTGTGTACCCACACAACCTTTTTCCCTCGCTTCTAAATATTGAATCAATTCTATCCAAAGAATGTCATCACAGTAATTACTTTGTGGTTTTTTGGTTTAAGTTCATTAGTGACTGTGAAACAGAGACAGGGAAAACTCTTTTCAAGTTTCCCAGGATATATTAGCTTTTATTGATTACTTTATCCCTCCCATGCTCTTTCCCAAACCGACCACACATTAGTCAGTACAACCATGTCTTGAATACCTAACATTTTAGACCTGTCAAGTTCAGCAAGTACCCTCTACTCATTCAGCAGAGCAATGGCGGTGTCTGCTCAGGTTCAATCTGTGGGCGCAACAATCTAATTAATGGACACCAAATTAGTATTAATCACTTTGAGTCAAGGGTGTTAATTGATATCTTTCAAAGCTGATAATGTATTTTGACAATATACCGAGTAGGAGTGGTGTAAAGGTGGAACAGTAACTACCCATGAAAGGAATAGCATGTCTTTTTTCTTTCTGAAGGAAGAAGTGAAATATTAAAAAAGGTATCACAAATTAATGATTCTTCCAGACTCTGTCGAGGTAAGAGACTTGAAAATGGCACAAACAAATACAGAAACTGGTGAAAATTTTTGTCACAGACACATTTTTTTCAATTTTAGCTTGCCTCTGCAAGCAGTAAAACCCTTCAGAAAATAAAATGTTTCAATTCCCCCTGCAATCCACTTGTACTTGAAACATTTCTCTTTTATATGCAACAAACCAATCTTCAGGTGAAGGGGAAAGGGTGTTAAAAGTTCATTGAGTACAAAGGCAGGTGTAAAGAGAACCAAAAGATTTATAGAAGCAAGGAGAACCTATCACGAGATGGTGGCAAATACATCCTTAGGCCCTAGTTTCTCACTCTTCAGCTCCAGTCTTTGCGGTTTAAATTCAGGAGAGGAAATTCAGTTTCTCAAGATATGTATCAGCGTGATGTCTATCATAGCATTTATATGTGACACCTTCAACAACAAACAGGTCAAGAGGAGCTCAAATCCTCAACCTAGACCTACTACCCCTCAAGGTGCAATATAATCATCTTCCTGGTAAAGGATCTACGATCACAATAGAACCTTATTTACTGCCTTTGAACCTTTTAATAGTTCCCCTCACCTTGTAATATCATAAAGAGATGACTGTTAGTCATTGCTTCAGGATAAAAGCTTTATTTCAAAGTTTTCTTTTGCTTCAACATTTCAAAATTTTACAGGGGTCACTTTAGAATGTTGATTCCAGGGTAAGCTATTGGAAACAGAGATTGAATTAGCTATCCATAATTTCTTTTGTTCCCATTTTTTTATTTGTTTTTGTTTTGTTTTGCTTGAGGCTGGAATGACAAATGCATATTGAAACATTCCTCATAAATTGACATCATTTATGACACTAAGTACATATTTTTCACAGATCACACATGCAGTACATGTATACATGTAAGTCAAAATAATAACAAGAAATACAAAAATATTTTCTACCATATCTGTCAATACATGCACCAAATATTATTGCATTCCTTGTATAACATCCTTTATTCTCTCTGTTGGATATTTCACCAGTCTTCTTAATTTCTTGGGGGAATAGACACATTCTATCTTGTCACAATATAGCACTCTGTTCTTTGTTTCAAAATGGCCGCCTGCGGTACACAAACAAGGATCTTTGACCCCTGTGACAAAGTACATCCATTCCTCAGTCCCCTCCCATTCTTGACCTTAATGATATCATAAAATATATGAGAGTTATAGATATGACAAAGTGACCAGCTGGGAGGCATTATAAGCCCATCACTGTCAAGTCCATTCATCATGCCACACTCTGTCAGGTTGGGTCGGCAGGCCAAATTCATCCAAGGGACGGGGACCAACCGGAGGGGACAAATATTACTACAGGCGACAAGTGCCGATAGATACCATGAGCTAATATACTCAACTCTTTCATACAACTCCCAATACAGTATGGTGAAAGTGCAATCAGTAAAGAAGAAAAAATGACGGAAAAAGTCATAGAGTATTAGAGTTAATCAACGATTTCCTGAAAAAGCACTTCTGTGCAATTCAGTGAGTAACCTTGCTGTCACAGAAATTTAATTTCATTATTTGGAGTGCCATTTTGATTTCTTAACAAACTTTGATCTTGGACCAAATCAAAAAGGTCGTAAACAACCCAAAGCATTTTGAATTAAGGACACAGGTCTGAATTATATGCTCTCAACAACTTCATCTTTGCAACAGCAACCTTGGATTATATATTATGTAAATCAAACAGATCATTTGGTTTTCATAAATATGATAATTAATAAATAAAGAGTTAATAATAACTAGATAAATTGAAAATTGAACAAATTTGAACACTATTATTAGAAACAATTTTATCAATTTGCTTAGGATGATCATATGCTTTGCATTTCTCTTGAATTTGGAATATTTATATTTAAGATTATGTTTGTTTTTTCCAAGTATAGTTTTACACTGTTATCAAATGCCTATAATAGAATTCAAGAAATAATTTCCATATCCTGTGGCAAAGGATCATCATACTAACAAAACCTTTACATTTGAGTGAAAGTGAAAATTTGAAAGAAGTGGTACTTTGCCAGTAGGAGAGTGGGGAGATGTCTTTCCGGTAAATTCACAAGAGGTTTCTAAGACACTTCCCAACTTTGCAACTGTCCCGTATATCAACCAATCATAATTAATTTTTTAACTGTGAATTGTTGAAGGGTGGATTGTGATTGGTTAATGATGAAAAGGTTGCATCAATAATGAGCCAGGAGAGAGCACTCACCACTTCTAGGAAACAATCGGCCAACTTGACAGGATCCTCATCACTCTGTTCAAGATCTGCCAGTAGTTCCCTGCAATATGAAAAAATAGAATTTCATCAATTAAGAAGGTGTTGCAACTCCATTATCAATAATTGCTTTGATCTATTTAAGAGAACAATACAATATTACAAGATTGGCTTCATATAAGCATGGACGTACTATAGTAAGTCCATGATATAAGCAGTGCTACAATCCAAGAACTGGCACAGATAAAAGCCAAAAGGGATTAACGCTATACATGCTATCTACTTTTTTACCCCTGTTAACTTTAAAGTTAACTCAATATATATAAAGGGATAAAACCATGATTTTAAAGTTATTACCACTCTTTTGTGTCATCCTTATATGCAAAGAATACACAAAAGAGTGCTACTTATACTATCACATACTAGGTGGTTACTGATGCATTATGATGAATGCTCAAAAAGACATATCTACACAACATATTCCCAAGTTGTAAAGCAATCTCCTACATGTTGCATGGTTATAATAAAGGGGTGAGAAGTAGAAAAGGCCTTTTAAGACTTCTGTATATTTGTTATAAAAAATCTGTTTTAGAGTCTAATTCTGACTTTCTTTCATGTGATCTAATAGATATTACAAAAGAAATGAGTCTACTTCATACACAGGCTTACTATTAAAGTGTACAAGGATACTTAATTTGTTATCCTTCAGAAAGAGATAGGAAGGGAAGAAACCAATTTAAAATCATCCTTAAGGACTACTGGTCATACACTAACTATAGATCATCTGGTATAGAAATAAAATAGACAACAGTTGTTTGTCCAGCTCTGTCCACTCACATAGTTACTATATTTAATGGAAAAAATGCTGAATTTAATTCGCATGGATACTTCAGTTTAAATAAAAGTACTTTTAGACATTAGCAAGAAAAGAACACTACATTTTAAGTATATCTATCTTAATTACTCTAAACTCAATCTTAAGTACTTGAGGTCTGTTAAGAATATAAAGTTTTGGTTATTATAGTTCTGTCCATTTTGGCACTTATGGAAGTTCATTCATACTACTCTCCAAAACCAAAACTGACGTGTATTAATTACCCATGAAAAAAGGCCTCCCCCTTCTTAATTTAGAAAGGAAACACAATATTTGATAAAGAACTAGTTAATAAAAATTGGCTCAAACTCAAAACTACTCTACATTGATTAGGGTCTTTCCTGAAAGTTTTAACTTCCTCCTTTTTTTTACCTGACCTCCATCATGTAAGATGGTATCTCTTTATATTTTCCGTTTCTTATCAACAAAATTAAAAATGTGTGAAATGTTTCACTCCTCGACATCCAAGTTTATTCTATTTTTAATCTCCCAAGTTTCCTAACATTTGTAGTTTCGCCTCTTTAACGAGCCAGGAATTTATTGAACATTGTACAACATGTGACCAAAGGTTTTCAAAACCACCCCCACAATATTCTTCATTTTGATTTTTCAAATCTCTGGTATATTCAAAGTTTGTATTTCCACATGCTTTCTTTGTCAATTTTACCCCGAAGCCTGTCTAATATAACCCCAATAAAACATGCTTGCAATCAGGTTATTGTTTACAAGAAAATCAAGAAATATGGGGAAAATAACCAAAATGCAATTTGATCAATCATGAAAAAAAAAAATCTTTTTTGGGAGGGGGGGGGTAATTGACGTCTCAAATACATTATGCTTCTTAAGTTCTTATGCATCTCTTTGGTTGCATGTGTGTACAGCGATGTAGTCAAGTGCATCCCCTCAAAAATGAATAAATAAACAAAAATAAATAAATAAATAAATAATAAAAAAATGAAATAAAAAAATAAGAATGATATTACCCCTTGCTCTCAATATTGTACAAAAGAAAAAATTCTAATTGCTTTCCGTTTGAAGAATATTCAATCTTGATATGTTCAGGAAGAATCACCATACTTAAACATAATCTGTTAAGATTGATTAAGTACTTGTAAATCCCAAACATTTTATTGCGATGCATTTTTACATGACCAATATAACCTCACAAGATTAAATCCAAATATAGTAAACTTTTTAGTATTTTGAAACCAACTCATCAATCATCATAAAAGTGTTTTTCTTTACTACAAAATCCATCAGCATGTGTCCATTGACCAAACTAAAAAATAGCCTACTAAAAACCAATATGAATAAAAATAAATAAAGAAGTAGAATCTATAAATAATAATTTCTTTCAAGTCCATGGAGTGGCCTTGGAAATGACTTGGGAAGGGGAAGAAATTCAGGGAGGTATCCCTCCTTGATATTCCTGTGCTGAAAAGATAGGCCTCAACCTAGGAAACACAGCATATATGACACTTGATACTTCCTACATTAATGCGGATCTTTCATCAGCCAGTGGAAGATAACCTCTTGGTAAATTAAAAATCAGGCAATTATTCCATTAAGAGAATGAAATGTGGGGGAAATGTAGTTACAAAATGTATTTTAACCCAAGTAGGGATCAGGGCAATTTGAAGTTCTCTTTGTAAATGATTTGTAAAAATCTTCATGTTTCATTTGTTTTATAAAATCAATTCAGACCTGTCACCAGAGGTAAACCAATGTCAATCCCATTCATTTAGGATGTAAAATGCAAACAATCAATTATTTTAAAATATTACTTTTTTCGAATATAAAAAATATAAAAAAATATGCTCTAGAATTCAGAACTATTGAAATCTTCATTGGTGTCTGGGTAGTGACCTTAACAGCGAGCAATGTCATCATCATCATCAAACAGGATGTTTATGAGATCAAACAATATTATGTAACCGTTGCCATAAACATTAATTACTACCATTATGACCATTGAAAACCAAGTTCTAAATGAAACAAAGAGTAAATGACCTTGCGACTGCTTTAAGCAACTGATCTTTCAAAAGGAAGTCTATACTAAGCCCAATCAGTCTAGAAACCACATGATCTATTTCTAGTCATTACTAGTTCATGATTCCTCTTTTCCATTTTATCTATGATGAGGCATGATCTACTGATCAACGACATAAACAGATGGAGCTAAATTATGGTATAATTTCAATCAATCATTGATTTAAATCATCAAAAAGAAATCATATTTACTTGACTATTAATAATAATAAATAGCATTTATGAGGCGCTGATCTATCTAGTTGCCTATTCAGTGGCGCACTATATATTACCCGGCTGTAGCTCCAGCTGCTAAAGGCGCTTGGTGCATTCAAGGAATTAATCCTGCCGGGTACCCATTCACCTCACCTGGGTCGAGTGCAGCACAGTGTGGATAAATTTCTTGCTGAAGGAAAACACACCATGGCTAGGATTCAAACCCACGACCCTCTGTTTGAAAGGCGAGAGTCAGAACCACTACACCACAACGCGCCCACACATTTACATTTACATATTCACATTTATCCACGTGTTATTGTTTAGAAGAATGTTAATCCAACCCTACAAATATGTAATAAAGGAGTGAAAAGGGGGAACATGGACAAATATACGAATGGAGGTTAGCTTATATCTCAACATCTTCCAGTGTACACAATATAGGAGGAAGAGATAAACTGGTAAAATGTTTTACACAATGGTGAAACCGCCTCGATCACAAGAATCCCCGTTAAATTACGAGAACTTTTTAAGGCTAAAAAATACCCGTTAATTATTCCTGCATTCACACCGCCCCGAAACACATCCTTCGGGATAAGTTCCCGAAGTTACGAGCATGCGCAGTGTGGTCTGATAAGCCGGCAAGGCGGGAGATTCAAAATCACTTGCCCAGCAGCCACCCACGCCGCCGCGCCCAACGACACGCTGGGATAAAAGTTCCCGTAATTTGCTTTCACATCGCCAAAATACCTGCGACCTTGGAAAAATCCCCACGAAAGTTCTCGTAATTTCGCCAAGTACCTACTATTTAGCGGGTATTTTCTTTCGGGGAAATTACGCGTAGTTTGCTTTCACATTACCAAAATACCTGGTATTTTCTGATCGGGGTAAATTTCCCGATCAGAGAATACCTGGAACTGGCGAACTTCGAGGCGGTCTGAAACCACCTAATGGTGAAAAACCAGACAGATATAAAGAGAACATAATCTCTCAAAACCCCATATAATCATCCTATTCCTTTGTATTAATTGACAGGATTTATATGCCCTTGTGGCAGTCTAATCTGGGGAATATGAGTATTGTTGAATAACTAGAAAGTGATTTAAAGTGATGTCATTTTATGGAAAGAGAAGAAGGCTATTATATCAAATGATCTAATTTTCGAGTGTATCATATATGTGCTGAATTAAGATTACCACACTGTTCCCAAATCCCACCCAATTCTTTTGGCTGTTGGGTAGCATGAAATCCTGTCACAGTCATACCATTTCTTGAGTTAAGTAGTCATGTAGTTTGACTATTATCAAGTCGGGAAATGTATTCTAGAACATGTTCCTGACTGCTCTAGTTGATGACATACGCGTAGTTGTTGCAGAGATTGTTTCTAAGCTGCTGAACATATAAGCCACATTAAGTCTGGTAGTAAAGCCAAAGCTCAGACATGCTAACTTCTGTTTGGCCCTAAAAACTAGTTCAGAAGCTTTGAAGATTTTTAAATCAACATTTATTTTGGTTTCACTTCGTCCAGTTAAGCAAAAGCTTCTGACCAGACACCAGACGTTGCGCTTAAAATTTCCATCCTTCCTCCAGAAAAAAGGATTTCCTTTTCCTTCCAATAAATCCAACCCTAGGCCAGAAATCTCTTGAAGTGTCCCAAAATTAGAAAATCATGAAATCTTTATCTTTCAGCTTATCAGGTAATTTTGTAATTTCCTAATCTTGATAATATCTCCCTCGCCCGGGTTAAGCCCTGGGAGGGGGTGGCCGGTGTAACTGGGATCGAATTTCAACATCCTATGTCTTCAAAACTTTACCCAATCAAAAAGAAAAACATTTTTCCCAAATTTAATAAGTAAAGTTTACACAAAATACAAAATAAAATATTGTTCAAAAATTTGTACAATTTACTTTACTTAGTTAGTGATGTTTTTGTATATCATATCACTCAAGGACCAGGAGATTTATAAATTTCACATTAAAACACAACGGTAAATGCTGTATCTTGTTACAGAAATGCTTGACTTGTGATATTTTGTCTGGAATTATTTTGATTCAAAGGGAATTAACATAAAACCTTTGAACAAAATTAATGCTTTTATTACTTTGTCTAATAACATTTTTTTTAGAGCTCTGACAGAAAAAAAGGATCATCATGAAAATGTTCTGTAATTATTCATTTGGAATGCAATGTCCTTTAAATACATTACCTTTACAATTTTCAATATGAATAATGGAAATACTATTATTAATCCAATTACAAATAATACGTCTGCCCTTCTTGAAAGTACATTCTTCAATTCAAATTTAACAGAGCTCTGCTCATTTCACAAATGCCTATTCCTGCCTCGTCATCATCATGTTAGTAATTTGGAAATTATGAGATTAAGCAGAGTGGCCTTGATTAAAACAGGTGCATGATGAACTTCTCATAGCCTGGTTTGTATACCAAACATTGCACATTCTATGTTTGATGTCAAATCTGCCCATTTACTGCCTATTGGTGTACTAATAAATGGTATGTCACAGGCGTTTGGATACTTGAATTTTATGAAAAACTTGTACTGCCTACATTCATGTGTAAACTGTGATTTGAAATCTTGACATCATGCTCTTTACTTTAAAGTAAAATTTCAAACTGTCCATTTCCATTCTCAAAGTCATTTTTCAACCCTTACTATCACATATTTCAATAACAAGCCAACAATAGTTATTGTTCATTGGTATATTCTTCTCTTCTGATCTCACATGAATACAATTCTCAGAAACAAATAATGATCATTATTCAGCAGTTTTGAATGCGTACAATGGTTGTTGATGATCAAACACCCGCCTGGATGATTAGAAAAGACAGTGAATCACTGTTTGAATTAAATTAATGATGAGCAATCTATGACTGTTTGGTCAATGCTCTCTGGCTTCACACCAGACCATCACAGCAGACAACCTCAGTCATATCCTGACCTTTACCAGGACACTTCTTTACTCTCTGTTTGGAACAAGAAAGCACTTAATTCATAGGTTTCAACAAAGAGTTTAGCTGCAGACAGACATGACCTGTTGATTAAAATGATCAAGATGATGTTACATGGACAATGAATACAATGACGAATCAATCGGTAATTGCTTAACAAGCTAATCAATGTCATCAGCTCCTTGTAGATACTGTCCAGGGGTGATGGGAGACTCACAGTGTTTGATCATCACAGATCTCATGTACTTCTACCGAAACCCAGTCAATGTGTAAAGCATTTTTATATTTCATCCACTCTTTTGTTTTCATTAAGAAATCATGTTTTAAGTATATTTCTTTTACATGTAGGCCTTCTCTTGTGTATTTCCTAATATCTGAACTCCAATATGAGGGTCTTGCTCATGTAACATTATAAACTAGAGAAAAATTTGTCTTTTGCATTTTTGTTTATATAGTTATTTATATCTTCTCAATTGTATATTTCATCCACTTTCTTTGTAACATTTAGGTCTAAATGAAAAATTACTAAAGATATGAAAGTTTTGAGTTTAGCAAGGTAAAGGAGGTTAATTTTTTGTTTGATATTCAGTGCAGTGTTTGTATCAATTGATCTGATATTCAAGAATGTGTCTACTTCACTTCTCAGTAAAGTAATAATCATCAAAATTCAAAAGGATAGAGTTCACAAATCAAAGAGATGATGATGGAAAGAACATTCAGAAAGGGAGAAGCAAAGAATATAACAAGACATGCAAGATCAAAGCCTGAAAGGCTTCTTGATGAAAAGAGAAAGGGAAAGCACTTACAGGTTCAGATTTGAAATCCTTCTACCTCTTTCTTGCCTCTTACTCAAAAAGATGGAGACAGTATTAAAAAAAAAACTCCAAGCAGATGGAGGTGGGTTTATTGGGTCTCACGTTTAAAGAGGGGGAAGCCAAGACCCACCACGGAAATTTGAGGGGAGACTGGAGAGGTAAAAAGAAGACAAAATGGATACCATAATGGTTACCCCCTGACAGGCCTGTCATCAAGCCGAAGGGAGGGGGAGAAAGAGACGCCTACTTACCTGTTAAAAGAATGGATATCCTCCAGATTGCAGAAGAGAGTGTCAAACTTCTCCTGGCTAAGCTGGATTTCAGGATGGTTCTTCATAGCTTGGTTATAACCCTGGATAGAAATATCAAATTATTGAGCTTGTTTATAATGCAATGCCAAATAAGGTCATGTTATATAAAAAAAGATTTCATGTAGGCCTATAAGCATTTAAAAAAAGATAAACATCAGCAGAAGCATGGAGGTACCTCCATGGCAAAGTAAACATTAGCAAGAGCAGCACACTGCTACCACTGCTACGATTACTACTACTGCTACAGCATGGGTGTATAGACTATAAATGTCAACATTACATTCTGTTAGGTGGGTTAGCCGGCACAATGTCTAAGGAAAAAAGGTACATGCAAGTACCATTATTTCACACTCATTTGATTCAATGTTTCCTTTCATAGCATTAAGGACATCAGCATCTAAAATTTAATCAAATGCTTTGTTCTTATTCTATTGAATCTATGGAATTGTCTAACAATTCCCTGATTGAACCACACAAACTTCCTCAACACCAGTAAAGGCTAAGTACATAACAGGTAGGATGTGGTAAGAAGAAAGCATACATACCCTGAACCCTTTTTGTCTGAGGGCCTCGTGAAATTCTCTAATTTTAATTCTGTTTGAACAAGCACATTGTGAATACAAGGCCTTCAAAATAACTTCAAACAAATTTGAACTTCACTGTGGTTTTTCACACATAACAAAGAAAATTCCTATATTATACATTGATATATCTATTATGGGATTCTGCCAACTTGGGAAGTCAATAATACTGCGCTTCGGAAACCTTTGTGCATGTTTCAAGTGCGATTAGACAACAAAGGGAGAGAAAGGATGTAAGAAAGCTACAGAGAAATAATATAAAATGGAAAGGTGAAAGAAAGGGGGAAAGAGTGAAAAAAAGTTCATCAAGTTTATCTACATTCATGTAGATCTTAGTGAGTGGTCTAAGTGTAACCATCCATCACTCATTGCAACAGTGTAGGCCTAATTTCTAAATCCTCTCTCCATCTTGTCAATCAACAACACACTTTACTCTACTCAATTAGAAAAACAAGAGTAGCATTAAATGATCATGCTATTACCACCTCAGTCTGCAAACTTCATTACCAACCTGGTGACACTTTCTCATTTTTCTGTCGTAGTGTTGATTCAATACCACTCACCTGGCACTTCACAACAAGGCAATACACCAATCTTTACATCATAGCAATAAAGAGATTGCAAGATTTGCCAGTTGAATGAATGTAAGGGTCGATTACAGAAAGGTGTGAAAAAAAGATTATGCCCATGATCCTACTCGAAGGTAAGCTTTCCTTTCATTTAGTTACACTGCACAATTTCAAGTTCATTCTAAATTGAGGACATGTGTAACCTTCAGCCTTCAGATGAGAAGCATTCAATCCATCTCTTAGATCTATGTCAGAGACAGAAGAAGGTCTTTACTATAGCTCATAGGCCTATAACACCTAAGATTATTCTTAAATTATCTGTTCTCATTCTTAGATACTTTTACAAGCATATTGCACGTAGACAGAATCAATCAACTCAAAAATTTGACATAGCAATGCACGGACAGACTATCAGTATCAATGACAGGAATATATCAAGTTTTTATAAGTTACTAGAATTGTTCAACCTATTTTTTTTAATGCAGCACTGTGCAATTTCTTCATCTTGATCTGCACATTATGAATGTTTTAGTGCCAGAAGTTGACTTCAATGAAATTATTAACACACATAATTTTTTTTCTGTTGTTGTTCAACTTATAAACTGTGAACGACAAACAAAGAGAATACAAATTTCACAAAGTGTGTTGGCACCACCAAATTATCATTTCATAGAATACATGTATCATTACGCACTCACAAAACACAAGTTTCACTTTAGAAGTTTCATTTAACAAGTTTCACTTCTTCAACTGATTCTTGCTCATGAGATAAGATGGGTCTGTGACATTAAAATGCCTTCTCACCATGATTGTCAAACTCTATTTTCTATTTGCCTATTTGATGAATCAAATAACAGATTGACCCATGAACTTAACCACTGTGATTTAGCCCAAAGATTTACCTTTTGGTCTTTTCTTTCTATTTCAAACTGAGGTACTGATTATTGCAAGAAATTCTTTGTATCAATAGGTTCTATACTACCTGAATTGCATTTAGCAATCACAAAAATGCTTCTAACCTGAGCCAAATTTATCTGGCTTCAAATAAAATCCATTAACAAATGGCAGAAGAGAGCCAAAATTAAAACTTTCAATGAAAAAGTCAATTGGCCACCCAAAGATTAATAGAGTCAGAATCTGGGCTTCAAAAAAAAAATAGCTACAGAAAGACTGCCAAAAATAAAACATATAATACTGATTTCTGATGGACAACAAAATATATGAATGATGCAAGAATCAAATATTAAAACAATCAAAGAACAAGTCCATCCAAATATAAAATTGATTTGAATAAACTGAACAGATCAAATGTGCATTGCACCGAAATGGCTGAATGAATACTTGTAGTTGTAAAATGTAAAGAATTTCCAGCCTTTTGAGACGTTGCATTATTCCACTTGAGTATTATAATGGTAAAGTATTAAATCGTTTAAACGATGATGATGATTTTCAAAGTAAAAACATAATCCTGAAAACAAAATATGAAAAAAATGCCAAGTATAGACCAAATCATCAGCTCTCACATTCTCAGACAGACTTTATCGAAGAAAAGTTCTGCAAATTCATAAATTTCTTAGACTTTCTTTCGAACATGTCTTTAAATAATCCTTCAATTCAACTTGCTATTGGATGAACTTGGCCTTTATACATATACATGTATTTAACAAAATGACAAATAAATTGTACACATACAACTAAACAATGTAGTCATTAACTTATAGCAGTGACAATAAAGGGTAATTAACCATGGTGGTTTGTTTACTTGCTTGATTCTTGGCAGCAGCAAGGATAAACAACTTATTTGTTTGAAGGCCAGAGGTAAATGATCAACTAAATAAACTTGCTAATTGTTATTGACCCATCAATACCTACCTAATCTGCTAATCACTATTAAGTTAGCTTTGAATTAAACCCATGTGCAGACTCATCAGAATTTTGGTTTGCAGCTTTGTAGTTCATGTCACCAGACAAACTGTGGACACCTTTGATATGTCTACAAATCACTAATCACTTCAAGAACTTGTATGCTGTTCAATCAATCCAGTAAAGGGATTCCTATTTCCTACAAAATAATTTGTTTGACTTCAATTCAAATTAAAATCACATCCAATTCATAGCACAGAGCAATGTATAAAGCCACATACAAGTACCTTTTTTAAAGATTCCCAATACAGGTACATTAATAAATAGCAAGTGTATCTTCAATTTTCTACCATTTTTGAGTGCTTACCTTGATGATGTCTCCAAGATCTCCAACATAACTCCTCTCTGTATCAATGATCTCATCTACTATCCTGTCCAGGTAGGTCCTTCCTTGCATGCTGAATATATTTGGTTTAGGTCTCTGGAAGGTAGGACTCATCGGAGGTGATGTTGGTGGTGATGTAGGTGGTGACATGGCTTCATTCGTAATAGGAGTTGTGGTGACAATGATCGGAGGGTTGATGCGGGATGAGTTCTGCCTGATAGGGGCATGGCTCTGCTGCACCTCTTCATGCTTCTGCTGAAGTACCGGTGAGCAGGCACCACTCTCAAGATACTCGGTGGTCGTAATCTCCGCACTTGCTGGACGCTGCCGCTGACTCCATCTTCTGCTGTCTGACAGCAGGTCCGCACTGTGGGCCCGTGGCCTGCAGTCATTATTGCTATTGCTGTTGAAGTCTACATCTATTGCCATGTTTTCTCCTGGATTGTCGCTACTAACCATCCTACTGGAATGTTCTACGTTGAAGTTGTTATCACGAGCTCCATGCAGGTTCACCTTCCCACATGAAGTCAAATGTTCTATATTTGCACTTGAAACACTATTGCTATCGCCGCCGCCATTTTGGGCGTTATCTTGTTTCTCCTGGGTAGTTCTATCAAGGTATGAATCTACTGCGGCACTGTCTACCAATGGCACCCTTCCTCCTGCAGCATGTAAGTAACTATGATTGGCAGGGTGGTTGTTTAGTCTCTGCTCTTCTGCTGCAGCTCCTGAGCTCTCACAACCTTCCCTACCCCTGTTATCACTTTCTCCTTTGCTACATTTTCCCTTGTTTTCTTGCGTGACATCATCCACTGCAATCAAACTTCCTTCTGAGTCTCCCAAGCGCACCGCAGCCAGGGTAGTTGCGCTCGGCACAAATGCAATTGGCTCTTCCTGGTCATGTGACTCACAGTCCTGCTGCGGCCGCAAACGCTCCTCCTCCTCCTCTCCTTGATGGGGATGTTCATCTACTTGGCCATTTGCTGCTACCGAGTCGTACAATGTGATGAGGGTAGGCGCGATGTCCATCGACATATCTGTGGATTTTCAAAATATGAAAGATATAATTATCCAGCTGGTCAAACATAATTTGCAAATGAAGGTATCGATCAAAAATCATCACCTTCTTGAACATGATTCACATTATGTTGAAAGCAAGTAGAAGGCGAAATATTGTTTGACAGACTCGGTGAAGTTTGAATACTTCCTGAAAATTATCACTTAATTAGTGACTCACTTTCTCTCACTGGTAGATCACAGTAATGGCCACAGAATGTCTACCATGTGAAGATGGATTGATATGGAAACAACAGATGATTCTGTCACTTTCAACTTCGTCTTTATTCATAGATGGTATGCAGCCCTTTACATTTTAATTTCATCACTATTCAACTTGACAATACATTGGCATTTACACAATCATGTAAATAGCAATATCAACTTAAAATGGTAGTATACATTTGGCATAAATGATTCACTTCTATAAAATCCTTCAGAAGTGTGATCAAAGTATGTTGTCCCCATGCACAATGGTCATACACACATGAAGGTATAGTAGGGAAAACACAGCAGGTATTTCCATTCATTTATTTTTCCTTCACAAGTGCTAAAATGTACACATTTGACTAAAATGCACACATTAGGACCACCCAACGATGTTAGTTTAAATGATTCAATTTCCTCTACAACCTCACCTAATGTAATTAGCACTCCTCCGATATCATCTCAACTTCCACTATTCCCTAATGGTTCACCATAATATCAACGCTTCTGATGTTTCTCTTTCCACTTCACAAATGACCAATGTTTGGGTTTCTGGTCAGTTGGTCAGCAAATGGTCCAGACAGACAGAAGGTCAATGGGCTTGTCAATAGAGGTCATTCATGAATAGTAGAAGGCTATTCAAAGACTATATTTACAACCCAGCGGACATAGGATTACATTGAGATCTCTTGTTCATTCTTGTCAGGAAATGGATATCAATACAACTGATTTCAATCATCTGGCTTATTGCAAATCAGTGCAATAGGAAGTAATGAGACCTGACAAAACAGATAAAAAGCACCAGAAGCAGTAAACTTATCAGGCTTTATTCAAAATCAAGCCAACAAAAACAAATAATGTATTTAAGTTTACAGGGAAAGTTCACCCTGAAAGGCAGACAAACATTAATGAATGTTTGACAAAATGATCCATCAAACTTTAAGTGTTATGATATTTAATTCAACTTTTGTAATGTCACATGAAAGCTGTTCGTCCATATCTCACACACAAAAAATTGTCATTTTCTTTGAATTTTTATCATGGAAAGGTATATGAAATGTGTGACTGATAGTGTAATGAACAACAAGGCAATTAATTAGGCCTGAATTTATTATGTGTGATACGAAGAACCATATGTAGAAATTAAGTGTTATTATTACGTTAATTTTATTTGATGTTTTGATTGATCAGGGCACATAATTAAGTTTACATTCCATGCCTATATACATGTAACAGATCAATTGACTACCCTGCACTCATATTTACAGTGGACTGAATGAGTCAAGAGTCACTACAGTGTTTTAAATTCTGAAGAAAAAAAATACATCTCTAAAATATATGATGGAAATTACAATAATCAGATAACATTTAGGCCTATCTACCATATATCGCACTTGCATTGGTTATGATGATGATTTGAAAAAAAATACTGAAGATAACTAGACCTTTATTCTGATTCTATTCAGTGTTCACATTCACCCCAACATGCCATCTCCTTCAGTAGCTTTTATTCCTGACTTGATTTTATTGCCTTCAATGGTCAGGACATTGAACAAAGACAGTATAAAAATGTGTTATCTCTGTCAGATAACGTTGTATATTTATGCAGCAGTTGCATGAAGCCAGATGCAAAGCTCGACCTGATTGATGTCAGGCCCTTCATATAAACATTACATGCAAAGGGAACTATTCCAACACAACATCATCAACTGTATACAGGACTGATGACTGAAACAATGGTACCAGTAATTAAATTTTTGATACAAAATGAAGAATCCATCAAGAATTGTTCAAGTGAAATATGTGATAAAGAATTTCGAAGACACATTTTTTTCTTGTTTGCTATTCATTTTGCACTTCTCTTGATCTAACCACGAAAATAAATAAATTACTATAAAAGCTAACAACTGCATGGTAAATAGCCTATGATATTTAAATCTGTCTGGTGAGAAACTACTCCCCTAAATTCAATCCACTTTAACAGGATTGTTTGGTATCGTTGGCAAGAAAATTATAACTTTGCAAAATTTCTGCAAATACAGAGGATCAAATTGAATTATAAAATCTTGGTTACGAAGATTACATTCAAAATTCCATTTTCATACAAAGATTTCACCATCCAACTCACAATCCAATATCAAACAACTCTGCAAGATCTCATTAAAAACACAATATACATTTTTTTATTCCAATTGTATTTTATATTGGTTCTCATACATCAAATAAGTGGCCACAAACAAACAAATAAAATATTTTGTGCATATCATAGATGTGATGGAGGGTGTCCAGGCTTCCAAAAATCACATTTGATTCTGGTTTATTTTGCAAAACACAGGTTGATGATTATACCACTAATCTGTCATTTGCATTTGTTTTCCTTGTTTACACGATGGCCATGTTTAATGGTACCATGGACCATGATGGTACTACAAAACCACCAACCGACATTCCCTTGTTTTTAATTACCCTGTGAAATAGTAATGGATCCTAACCAAATGTCAATTAATAGATTAATCCAATGTAACAACCATCAACTCAAAGTGAAGTAATTTGATTAGTTAGGTGTAAATGAACACGGCTGATTATATTTCCTGGTCAGGTGTATCACGGTTATTGGTACAAGGCAATGGATAAAAGTCAGCAGAATTAAAATTCTTGTGATTGATGTCTAATATTTTCCAGTGATCGATAATTTTCAATGCTCTGCATCATACTTTTTGTAGATCAAATTATTATGATTTGGAGGGTGTGCATTTGACCCTATGACTTTTTTTTAATCTTAAATTTATCCAACAGCTACAGGTCTTAGAGCTTTATGGATTGCTTTATATAGAGCATATGGTAGAGAAAAAAATTGCATCAATACAATTACTTAAATAAAATATTTTCAAAAACACAATACAAATACTGAGAATCCTCTATAGATTTCTTTCTACAGATCGATTTCACATCATTCATAACACAATGATTTTTTTTAAAAGGCCTGATTAAAATCATACAACTCACAATAAATGGCTGCTCTATACGGACTGTGGGAAACTGGGAATAATTAAGTTCGCTCTGTGTTCTATTATAAGAGGAAATTTACTTTTTAATGATTTCATATTTTCACTGCTTGAAAACTTAGGACTATTACAAGATTATCAATCTACCATCATGAATAATTGCACTCTAATACAAGTGTTCCAGATAAATTGACAAATGTAGACTTAAACCACATGACAGACAAGATCAATATCATCAATTAGCTTCACAATCACCAAACTGAAGAATGGACTTTACACCTTACATATGTACGTTTAATGTTTACAAAATGGATTCAGATCCATATCTTGGCATAGGATCCACGGTCTGACAGATATTTATCTACATGTATCTAATGAAGAGATTTAATAATTCAGACCGATTTGTACTGTAAGTTTCTCACTTTAGGGCACTCCCAGAAGTGTACGTTCTTTTCTACATGTACATGTACATTGTATCATTAATCTGAGCTTGCCAAAAACGTCAGCGTCAGTTGCCTTGCCCTCATTTTGATGAAAAGAATTACCTTCCAGCTCTAAAGTGTAAATAATAAATACAAATAAACAATTACTTCCAAAAGAATGAGTTTCTAAAGTCCACATATTTCTGTGGTTTTCAAAATAAAAGAGAATGTAGAGGCCCATCCTACAGAGTATTGGTAATATTTGGTAGACAATTGATCCACTGTGGTAGGACATGTTGACAAGGAAGAGAGAATAAAAATGACAATTTAAATCATTGTTTGTTACCACTATCCATCCCTTGACTTGTGGTTTGTAAACCAGCTTAGGGCTCCTGTAAATCAGGTTTATAAATGACATGGGTTAATAAAAGCCTAAATTGTAGATCTATCTGATGGAAAGAATAGAGGACAAGATATGCTGACCTACATCCCATTGCCATTCTACTATTTTGTGAAGACAGGTTCACCTTCTCAATGAACTTTGAGGTTACATGTACATCCCATCAAATAGATCCTTCAACTTTACCCTACCCGTTATCTCAGTTCTTCCAAACTTTTTTCCCTCTATATAGCCTACTAAATGCTTTTAGGACATTTTCTTCCACAATTGACATTTGAGATTCATTCATTTTCCAGTCACAAAGTACAACAAAATACAATAACTAATGGTAGAGAATAATTCTGAATGATGTAGAGCTAGCTGGGTTTAATTTGAATTTTGAAATGCAATTCAGATTTCATCAAATCAAAGAAGATTAAATTCCCCCCCCCCACCCCCCCAAAAAAAAATTAAACAAGAATAATCTGATGGTGCTAAATTAATCTTTCACATTAATTAGTTATATCATACAAGCGCACAGCATGAAAACAAAAGCTGGACATGCCTCGCTCAGAATAATTATCTTATGTTTCACACAATCTCTTGTTCCGATTCTGACTCAGCGACCTCAGATTTGGGTTATATCAGGTCAAAAGATCGACCTTGAAGGGGACAATGTGAATTAACCTAGACAGAAATGAGCGAAGACAGAAGAAACAATTCAAGAGACAGATTTGTTACTACCACAATGGTCTGAATTGTTAAATCATTAGTCATTCCAAATTGCTGGTTTTGCACGAAACAAGTGAATAAATGAAAACAATTCTTCCATCAAAGTTTGATGGGTCATGCCGGTTATATATCTATTTAAATTGATGTACAATGCAATACAATGCAATTGATTGCTGACAGGTTCATTTTGTATCAAAAACTTAACTGGCATTTACTGAATATCAAATGAATGAGAATATCTCTTTTTTTCAACCACATATGTTCCTTTAATTATGAAATACCATCACACTCTACTCTAGTCAAGGTAAATAAAGTGAAAAGTATTCTTCTTTGCAGTATTTAGAGAACATTGTGTGGTCTTTTCAATTCAAAGGAAGATTGAAGAGGCAATCACACAAAAGGGCAGGGTAGACAGAAACAAGAGAATTGAGAGGAATATTCTGTGAAATACATGCCATTTGTGTATAACACATGAAGTTTCTATTGATGTTGCATGGTATGCATACATGGACTGATTTGGTTTTGGCATGAGACAGGATAACATATCCACTGACATAGCAACACACATAGCTCATTGCATAGATGAACCCAATGTTTATTCTTCTTTGGGAGCCCCCCCCCTCCCCCTCCAGTTATGGCTGCCATAAGATACAGTGCTCTGATCATTGATACTATTTCTGTATGAAATTGATATATAAATGTAAAATTATGATGAAACAAGACGTATCTGTACTAATACAAATATGCTCCACATGAACCAGGAAGATAAATATGGAAGTCATGAGCATTCTTCATAGTTCAAATAGCAGAAATATTTGCAGTATTTGAAGACGTCAGTCAACTTGTACATATTTGATTTCTTACATTTTTGTTTATCTACAGAGAACGGAAGTATTATGAATAGTAGAAATGTCAACAGAGTGGGCATGTAGGCTGTGACTGTATAGGGTTCTAAAAAGAGGAGTGCAAATACATGAGAAAATATAATGAAACAATGAGTATTATTCATGTGGAATATACCTACAACAGCATGTATTTTCACTTTCAAAAAAAATATAACTAACATCAGATTTTATTTTCTCAGACTCATGAATGAGTCAATAACAACATGCATTTACATTAGCATTTTTGTGCAAAAAAATGTTTGTATTGACAAAAAAAAAGAAATTCACAGAACTTTCCAAAGACTATATAGGAATGCATAATAATGACTCACTAATAAAATTGCTTAATCATCAGACACACTGGAACTATATAGCGGAGGAACTAAAAGGGGTCTTATTTTAAGTTCAAAATAAAGTTTACTTGTTGCACTGATCAAAAATAAATTCTGAATTAATCTGATAAACACACATTACAGTTGTCAAATTGATTTTGGTAGAAAATGAGCTTTGCTCAGAACTTTGAAGCAGGACATCAATTGACAACTCACAAGACACAAGTTGGCCTACATTGTAGGTATACCCATCATTACTTGCCTTAATGAGTGTCAGTGAATTTAAATTTATCAGCATTTATAAGTTTCTAACTTGTTTTCATGATTTCTAATTCAGTCTGCTTGATTTCAGAACTTTCTTCAATGACATGGAAACAATTCTCCTTGAACACATGAAGAAATTCTTTCAAATTTATTGCTCACTGTGACTTCATAAATTTGGGGATAACTGAAATGGCAGGAACATTGTTTGACATTCCCACCCAATTCAGCCTCAAAAGAGAAGATAGGAAAACCAGAAAACCCAAGGTTCCCCAGTAACTTTCCTTTGAGGTTAGAATATGAAGGAAGTATCATAATTACAATCTCCTTTTAGAAAGGGATTATGACTAAAATCAAGTATGGAAATTAAGGGGTTGTGAACAATTGCATGGCATCTATGAGTATATGTATGCCTATATGTACAGGCATTAAACTTACTATTGAAAGACCGCTACATGTATACTGTCCCTAAAAATATTTTGACTTATCCAGTACTTTACTTTAGGAATTCATTTATTTTATGAATTGTAATGGCTCAACATACACAAGAAAATTTGGTGATGAAGATACTGGACAATTGAGATTTAACTCAGTTTAACTTTAAGGTTCCATAATTTTATTCACAACACAACTACAAGTGTCATTTATCATCATCATTCAAATATCATTGTAATAACTGTTATAATATATGGCTCCATGATTTCCATCATACTTAAGTATCAGACAGTGGTGTAAGCAGGGGGTGGTTACAGGTGTTCAACCCCCCTTCATTTTTTTATACCCACCCCTCCCCCCAAGAATTCAAATCCCCCCTAAAATTTTTTTGCTTGTCAAATGTTTATCGGTATGAAAGTGTAACGACCTACAAATTGTGGCAAAGATCTTTTTTTATTCAGCTTGAACACCCCCCCCCCTTTAAAAAATCCTGCATACGCCACTGGTATCAGAATAATCTGATTATCTTTATACAAAATTCTTTTGAGTTCGATGATTCAAAACAAAAATCAATAATATTAGGCATGGAACATTTCCACTTTTGGTTCAATAGTGTAAAAGTGAGGGATTAGTCCAAAACCAAAATTGGACATCAGAGGGAGAAACAAATTAGAACTTGGCAGTGAAAGGGCTCAAACCAATAATAAGAAGCCCTTGGGGTATCTAAGAATAGGACTGTAAAAACTTAAAGCAGGGTCCATTTAACCCTTATTAACCTTTCAGTGTACACTACTTTGTGCAATATGGAAGTGCCCACTTCACCTGTTTGCAATATCTGTAGTCAAATTGCATAGGTAGACTGGAGTTCAACCGATTTATGCTTTTGATTATCTGTGAAATCTATACTAAATCAGGAAATTAAGGAAATAAATGTCAAGGAAGACAAATGAAAAAAAAATAACCCAATCATTTATCAAGATCAGAATAGCTATTATTATGCTCTTTCTGTGCATGTTTTCATGAAGTTTATTTATCCAGATCCTTTTCTCCTTTTATCATAATTATTTACAAATAAATCATAATGGAAAAAATTAAGTCTTATACCCCTTTCATAAACCCCATTAAAATGAATTAGGCGGCTAATAGCAGCATAATTTGGTCGTAAAATTGGAGGAGGACAAGAGTTATCCGCATTACTCTGATGCTGCTATTATCCGCATTATAGCAGCATCGGGACAAGATTTTGAGTTTATGAACGCATTTCCAAATAATGCGGATAATTGCCATGGTAAGGTCACAAGGTCACCCTTTTCCAACACAACCGCATCGGAGGGGGCGTGTCCAGTTGTCATGGCGATTATCCGCCTTTTTCAGGACGGGCGCTCGTAAAAATAATGCGGCTTATTTTCGGAGTTTATGAACGCAATTTTTATTGAATTATCCGCATTACTCTTAGGCGGCTAATTGGAGGATAGGTTTATGAAAAGGGTATAAGCTTTTAAAATAAAAGAGACTGTAAAACAATGGTTGTCATAATAATTGCACAGTAAGGTAATGAAATCAAAACTATATATTATCAGAAATCATCTAAAAATGAGTCAGTTCCCCACTTCTTTGATATACCCTTCCTTCTTCCTTCACCCAACCAAAAGAGAACCTCTTTCACACTATTATGATTTTATTGTTAAAACTTTCAATTCAATAAAGATGGTGATACCTGTATATCAGTTTTTGGCTTCTTGCAAGAAGGGACTTAGTGCGCATGTGTACAAAACATACATTTTTTAGAAAACATAAATTATGTTTTGACCTATTTTTGTGCTTTTAGCAGCTTGTGTATTATTTTTTGTCTTAATTCTCAAACTTTCTGACAAAGCAAGATATTTTCTTAATTGATATTGATATTTTATTCAAAACACTCTAAACACTTTCTAATCTTTAAGAAAGAATACAATAAACCCTTTTCTGGGAAGAAAAATATGCAATCCACTGATCAAGTTCCCGGAAAAAAAAAACGCTAACAGGAATGAGCAATCCAGTTCCACAAAAAAAAGCCGCTAGCAATAATTAGTCTATGTGCGTAAGCACATTGAACAAAGAACTGTCTTTTTTCCGGGCATGAAATGCGCAATCCAGTTCCCATAAAAAAGGATGAATCTATGTGCGTAAAAGCCGTAAAGAATGTTGGAATGTTATGAAAAATGTAGGTACTCCAAAATTCTAAAAACTCAAGAATAATATAGGGCCTATACGTATAGGGCTATACCACAAGCAGGCGCATAGCACTTTGAACAGCCTCCAAATTTCTACAGCTAGATATCAATTTCTCACAGCAACATTCAAGTGTGAATGAGGTTTATTACATAATGTATACAAAATCCCTTCTGAAAAGGCAAAAAATAGTAGACCTAACCTTTTTCCAATGAATTTTGGCATAAATTAGCATATTCCCTTTCCCCATCAAATAATCCATCTGAAAGTAAGTGAATATTGTGATGCGATTCCTCTTGAAATGTTATATTTAGATCATTGCAGGATGAGGGGGACTCTCAAGACCATGTGGATGTAGTTAATGTGAACTTTGTGGTTTCCGAATGATCTTGACAGCAATCAAAATGGAATGAACTTGGTACAGTGTAGGCTTGAACCAGACCTCAAGTCAATCCTTGAAGATACTCCTTGCAATCAACCTGCTTGAAATGATTCTTTAATAATGGATTTAAAAATTAATGGTTGTTACTGGCAACTAGTAAAGACTCTGGGTTTAGATTAAATTCTTAGTCTAAGGTATATTTTTAACTATTTACATTCAAATCATGATATTATGTAAATCTAAAATTCAAAGTTACACCGGTCAAAAATCATAGCTAATATGGACTCTTCTTTTATTAATCCCTGTGAATTAGAATAGGCCTATATACAGACTATTTATATTTCCAATTGGCAGGTAGGCCCATACCGAGGCTATACCAATATAATAACCATGAGTAAAATGAAATCAGGTTACCAGGCTATTGAAGAAGATTAGGAATAGCTCTAACGACACGCTGGAATTACGTAAGTACATGTATAAACAAGACTTCATGTAGGATAATTGATCATTTAATTGTGTGAAAATGATTGATGATCATTAGTAATAGTATTCTCTTTTTCTTTTCAAGACATTAGTCAAGTACTTGAGCTGGTAACTCTTTCATAGAAGCCCCGTTATTTGTGGAGGGGAAATACATTAAAAAAAGACAAAAAATTAAAACATGTAGAGATGAACTTGAAGATAAAAATTTACTTTTGTGTGATACTGGTAAAGGGATATAGGCCTAGGTTTATCCCAGCCCCTATGTGCCACATGGTCACCATTCAGGCCCATGTCTCTTTAGAGAATGTCATGATACATACCACTCATGAAACTGAAGTCATCTAGATCCAGGAGTGAATCCAGATTATTATCCAAATTTATAGAATCCATTTTAATGACATCTCTGGCACTGCAACCACGCACAAAATCCACCATTTTCTCTCCAGAAAATGTTTCTCTGGACCATCCAAAGAATTGTTCCACTTCATGAGAGTTACATACTTCTTATTATCTACCTCTCTCTCTAGTGCTCCATTTCAAACGAGTGATAGAGTGATAATGAAATATCGACTATGCATCATTGAAGCACGACTCGACTTCTCACTGAATGTCAGTATCCTGTTTGACAATACCATGGGACACATTACAGTTCCACAAATCATGGATCCTCCAGATACAGAATTCAGCCTTCATTCTCTCACATTTCCCATTTATATGAACATTACATGCTCCAGTGACATCACAAAAGAGATCTGCAGTCTGTAATGTGCACCTTTCCAATATGTGTGCCATACCAGCAGTGCACCCAGCATACCAAATGATTTTGTTTCAAGCCGCAAAAGTGATGTCATAGGGAGTTGATCTACACCCCCAATAGACAAACCACACTCGGTGTGTGTGTGCACGCATGTGAGGTGAGGGTGAATGATTGGGAGGAAGAGAAACCACAAGATAATAGGTCTCTGTATCTGGATACAAGAGATGGTCTTGTGCTGTGCCATCAATCTGGAAGAGGAGCTGGTCTAGGCTCTTCAGACTGACTTCCGAATGGTCCCAATGGACCTGCCCTTTCCATCCTCAGACCTATGTTTAGGGTCTGGTGCTGTCATTACCAGGCAGTCGCTTTAATTTCCAATTTTCACTTCAAGGTGGCTTCTCAAGTCATATCCTTTTTCCCTCAACAAAGCTCTTATCTGAAACCCATCTCTATTCCAACATTGTTGTTAGTTACCTTTACCAAATAATGAATTTGGTAATATATACTTGAAATGTCAAGATTGGAAAGCTTTTTAGAAGGGGATATTACTGATACACCATGAGCTCATAGTGTACTGATAAAATGAAAAAAAAAATTAAAACCAGACAGTCTTTACTGTAGGTACAATTCCTCAGCTCTTTAGATACAGATACATTCTTTTGGTCAAAAGTGGCAAAATATACTCAGTCTAGTATTCATGGAACCTTACACACATTTGCTTAATGAATTACGGAGAAAAAAAATGAGTTAGACCAGACGACCATTCATATCGAACACTAAGCCAATAATTCAAAGTGTAAACAGAAAATAACACAGTGTTATTTGCTATCACAGTACGTTTTTTAGACTATGCATGGTCTGTAAATAGAGAGAGGGGAGGGGCAATCATTTTAAGGGCTTCCATACAAGGGCGATGGGACTGTAATTGGATAATATGTTGGAATTGACCATACAATTCCTATGCTGCTTTTCATTCACATGTATAATAAATCCACATACTTTGAATGTGGCAGTTTTCTAAATTCACCTCCTTATGTTACCATAATTTCTTATACCTGCCAACCCTGAGTCGGGCCTGACAGCAAAGAAAAAGAACAAATAACTAATAAATTTCCTGAACTAGGAACATTCTTAAATTTCTTATTCATTTTTTTTAAATACATCTATGAATGCATAATGAAATATTCTTTGAAATCCCCAAAACAGGTAATGATCCTTTTTTAACAAAACACTTGGCAGGCAGGTAATGTACTCTGTAGGACTATTTGGCATCTATCAATGTAATGTAGACATGTCTATTAATTCAACACCACATACAGTATTCAATTAGGCGTAATGTCAATTGCAAATGGGAAATATAAAATGAAAATAGGATGGATTTGTGTCATATTTGAAATTTAATCTCTGTATTGGCATCAATGAATTGCCATATTTTGGCAACAACAGCAACAATCATGAGGAAATGCTCATGTGTTTCATGTTTATTTTGAAACAGAGGCCGTAAAATGTTGGCAACATTGATGTGGAGAAGAAAACAGATCATTTGTCTGTTTAGTTTGGAAGAAACCTTATAAATGGCATGAACTGAAGTGTTCAATCCAGATAAAGCCAAGCATGAGATTAAAAACATTTTGTTGGAATCATTTATGCTCAACCAAAGCAATTTGAAGGTCATTGAGCAGTTTAGTGGTTACCATAATAATGATATTTCTACCTACTTGCTAATTTTTCCCTCTGTGACATTTACCAACTTAGTTCTAAGGTAAAATACATTTTAACTCTAAATCCACTGTAAAGATTAGGCCTATATAAATGAAGGACTTTTCAAAGAACTTTTTTTTTACAAGAGGGGGCAAAAAGTGGAAAAATACTTAATATTGATATTCTAACTTGATACAATAGATTTTTTTAAATGTTTGTCTTAAAGGGCATACATGTTCAGAAATGTTGAATGTAACTTGCAAGACAACTTCATAGTACAAATTTGTAAGTTGGCTGGATATATTTTTTGCAAAGGGTCTCCCCCCACCCCCCCCCCAAAAAAAAAAAAAATAATATATGAAATTAACAGATAAAACAAATACATAAATAAGGAATGAATTAATGACGTGATTTGTTTTTAAAGTAGATCTAAACCTTAGCCTGTATAGCCTTCATCGCCCACCCGCCCATACAAGACAGTGTCTACAAATCTTATTATACTTTTATACTAGTGATGCACAAATACAGTTACATCTATATGGATGTGTAAAAGGGCATTTGGATATTCACCTTCAACCCCTTGGTGCTGGCTATGCAAGCAAACAATCAGACGCAGAGGAAGGCATGAAAAAGAAAAAGTTCACTCTGAACAAACAACAAGCTACTAAATCATGACAAAGAGACATGATTTGACATCGCATTTACGTGATCAAATACAAGCTCATAGAAATACCATTATACTCAGGTTGCTGTTGAATTGAAAATGAAATGAAGGGGGAAATGGCAAATTCATTGCATATTCCAGCTCAGAATTTATTGCAGGAAATCTGGAAGTGAAAACCTTATACACAGTTGAAAGTATGCCATGTTATTGCTCTCTAAATTTAAATATGAAATTGGTTTCTTTCCAGGGGAGTGTGGTCTTGTGACCCTCAAATATGAAGGACTTGAGATCTAAGATGTACAATTTATGTCTGGATAATGATGTCTCTGTGAACCATATTTCACAGTTGCTACGGTTATTGCACCTTGTGCATATACAATTTCAAATGTATTCAAGTCAACAAATCAATTTCTTACAACCACAGTAATGATCTGATGCATGTTTGCTGTTATTCTCAAGGTATAAATATGTCTTTGATAATATGAAATGGCATCTGCTTTCACTTTGAAAGCTGAACTCCTTCAGGGAAGATAATAGAGGGGTTGTTTGGGAGGTTTTGCCATTTTTTACCAACTGCAGAGTTATGTCTAACTAATGCAGTCAACAGGTCAGTTTGTTAGATACCTCATGAGAAATGTACTAGAAACATATTCATAGCGGGAGACAAGAATGGTTTCAACCATATAGGGTGCATTGAATTAGAGAGTGTTCATGTTCATTTTTTTTCAGAAAATACATACTTTTAACAAGCAAATCCTAGACTAACGTTAGGCCTATAATTACCCTTTTCTCTCACATCATATGTGTGGGGAAAAACTGTATCAGGGTCACGGTATCACAGAGCACATGCATAAAGCCTAGATACAAAAAAGATAGGATTATAGCTGCTGCATACATGATACCATGCACAATTCAGAAAAAAGACGCAGTTTGACAGTTACAAATTCAAAATTTTCCTAAATATTTTTCTTTGATATTTTAATTTTATGTATTTTTTTTGTAATTTTCATTTTGCCAAATAGACAATAATAATATTTATAATTTTGTTATTTTTGGGTGGCCCAACGCCATTTTGGGTGGCCATTGACCCCTGGGCCACCGTTAATCGCGAGCCCTATATACGCTTTAAATCATTTAAAGAATGTTATTTTCATATTGATGCCAATCAAAAGGCGTTTGATTTTTTTCTTCTAAAAACACAGGAGGGATATATTCCTTAGATAAATGCATGAGGTTGGACTTGGCGATTGGTATTTGGACAATAAGGACCCTCTCAACTCTAACCTGCAATGTCCACCACCCTGTCTTTAAAGCCTGAACACATCCTCAGACTCACCTCATGTTTCTAACACAGAAACTCGGGAAATTCTCAGTTTCACTCTCCTGTCAACAGCTCAAAGACCTCATCCATGTCACCACCAATTCTGGGATGCAATCCCAAGATGATATCGGATGTCCATGCAAGAATGCCGAAAATCACATCCATGTTGTTTCCGAACAAAAAACAACAGGGATCTGACTTTCCCTAAAACTATGGTGGTGTGCACGACTGGACTCAACTTAGTTCATAAGAATATTTTAGAAGTATTATGAAGACATCACGCACCCTACTACACCCACTGTCATAATCCTTTAAGTCAATGTGATAATATCAGTCTGACCTCCCTCAAGTCTCACATTAACGCTCTCAGAATATGATACAATTCCTGATATTGAAGACGAAAGACTTTATTCCAAAATGAAAATAAATGGCTTCAAGTAGTACTCATATTTCTCACAAACAGTTTCACACTTCTCACTTTCCAGAAATCTTTAAAAACATGAAGAAAGAACTATAAATCAAGATAATGTTTTTTTTAAATTGAAGGGTAAGTGATAAACTACAAGCACATACTATAACATCTAAAATCACTGGATTTTCAATTAATTGTCTGGATCTTGATACCAGTTTATTTGCAATTAGACACTAAATTAATCCCACATGAACAAATCCAGCCAAATCTTGTTCAAGCAAAAGGAAAGAAGACACATAAACATGTAAATAAGCCACACTACTCATCTTCCGTTCTGTCAAATGAAATTACACGAACCCTTCATTCAAGCTATGTGACTGTCATTTTACTGTTTACTGCTACTAAACATGAGTAAGGATACATTTTCTGAGTCAGTTGGAAGATAAGAGAAGCACATGCAACTGCCTGCTGTGGATTATATGAACAATGGTGACAAGGTCAAGGTACAGTTGAACCTTCATGAAAGGAAGCTGGAGTCCAAATCCAAAATATTAAAGTGAGGATTCAAGAATGAAAACAAGATGAAAATTAGCATGAAACTGAATAGTTTTCTATATCGTCTAACTTCCAAGAAAAGATCCATTCAAGAATTTTTAACCTGATTTTTTTCTCAGGACTTTTTAACTTAACTGAAATAATTTCAACCCAACAAACTGTATCACTTTGGAAGTTTGGACACCCATCCAGGTAGCTCCTGCGACTGGGGAGGGGCCAATCCCCACCCCTCATTCCCCAACAAATTCAACAAACCATCAATCAGATACCAGTCTGCAGAGTGATAAATACAGTAAATTTCTTGCAACTGGTGCCTATCCATTTAGACTAAGTAATATTCCAAGAGTGAACTCTCCCTGAACTTCTCTCTAACCAGTCTGAAGAACACAACAATTGAAAATCAGATTTCTAGAAAATATTGTATGCATGCATACTCCAGTGGTACATGTACATTATGCTTATATGCAAAGTCTAAAACTTGTATAAACAAAGAGGCTGAAAAAAATAGACTCTTCCGTGAAATAACACACTGGCATTCACATCCCTAGATTATAAAGTTGGTACAAGAAAATATTATATGGCCAGCTAAATGAAAATATGCAGCTTTGCATTGTTGGAAATAAGACAGTCTTCTTTCTAATAGTCTTAATTATGATGATTGATTACAGAGAATCTAATAAAAAGTACTTCACATGTGGTTAGATAAAGTGAAAATATTACTTTAAATAATAGCCTATAAAGACCATCATTATACTAATCATTTCATAACAAATATCTTTCACTTTCTGTTTAAAAAATCAAAGGGCATGTTGTAAAGTAATAAAACCAGATATATTGGAAGAACATGTCATGACAAGAGTCAAGAAAAGTCTAATTTAAACTCTTAACTCCAAATCAATCCAAACAATAGTAGACAGAGATATGAAGTCCCTGTTTAGGGTGCCTTTCAGAAAAATCCTACCATATTCAATCTCTTTCCTTAATAGACTGTTCCAACTACACCAAAACAAATCTTCTTACCATGCGAATGCTTCAAGCACAAAATGCATGCATTTCACTGGTTGAAAATCAAACTGTGTTTGGTTTTTGGAGATGCTATGATCACTGCTCTTTCTGCAATGGATCCCTAAACTTGTTCACATAGGAAAGAAAGCAATGCTGAAAATCTACTGCTTCCAAGTAAAGCTTGGAGTCGGTGTTCACTGCAAAGCAAATCCCACTAAATAAGTTTGATGGGAACCACTTCTATTCAGCAAGTAATAGTGATAGGGTTTCATAGACACCGTTCTCACTACCTTCCTAAAACTAGTTTACTGGAAACTAGTTTAACATGTAGTGAGAATGGTCAAAGCGATCTTCCTAACCAGTTCTAAAAACCACCTTGTGATGTAGTTTTCAAGATCGCTTTGCCTTGTGAAACTGATTTTAGCATAAGTGAGGACAACCATTCTTCGGGAAGCGATCTTCGCACATTTTGAGCGCGCTACTCCACACGACATGTCTAGAATGCCTACACTGCAGTTTTGAATTTCACGCGAAACATGTCATCCCACTGAGAGCGTTTCCATAGCAACGAGATTGCTTTACGTGAAGTGATTTTGAAAACCACTTTCGTGTGATCAAGTGGGAACGCTAGCAAAGCGATCTTCCAAACTGGTTTCCTGAATCGGTTTTCAGTAAACTAGTTTTAGAAAGCGTAATGAGAATGGCCTCATAGCTCTCAATGAGTGCAACCTCACTGGGGCATGGATTGATATATATTTCCATCATCAAGAGAAAAGAAATTAATTGAATATCCAGAACAAATCTGATGCAGCATGCTGTTACATTGTCAGATTTGTGCCAAATAATGATCCTTATTTCTAAACTGCTATCACAACTTTTGTATCAAGGATCTGGATTTGTTAAAACTTGAATTGTCCCGATAGACTATACATTGCTCCTATTTTTGTTTTCTAAGTTTAATGGTAAGCTTCCTATAGTTCCATTTTCAGCAGATAGTATTAATTGTAAAGAAGATTAATTTGTACTCTTTTAACGAATGGTGAGATATAATCAACTATAAAATGTTATCTAAATTACTTTAAATGACCAATTAATTTCATTATTAATAAAGCATATGACACTTACATGTACTTTGTGGCGTATACCTCATCATTAATATTCTTTATAGCTCCCCTTTCCTGAAAGCATAGAAGGTATGACAGTTGAAACTAGCCTTGTTTCTGACAGTGATGAATCCTATGTAATTAACGTTTATCTGCACAGATCAGGAAAACAAATCCTATTTCAGATTTTGATCTGAGTATTGCCCTGCAATGCCAATCACACCAGACTACAAATCCTCTGCTATGAGTAATGATACCGCTATGTCTACATTTATATGTCTGAGGTAGAGGAATGAGAGTCATTATGAATGAAAACATAAGTTTGTTTAGAGCGTAGGCCAGGGCAATACAGGAACTCAATCACATCCTCATGATTCCTGTCTGATTGAGAAACGGACCAGGCCGAGACAGTGTTCTTCCTCGAATAGATATAGTTTTAATCATTCTATTTTAAGAAACAAATATTCCATTCAGGCAATCAACATCAATGCAATGGAATTCAAGGGAAATCCTTTTTGATATTTATGATAAAACCACAATTTTGTAATTGGAAAGGTACAGACCTACAGATGATCATCGTGATAATGTATTATCTTTGCAAATATCAATATTATATAATGAGAAATATACATGTATCACAAAGCCTTGTTGTGAGAATCATCAATGAAATAGATAAATTCCATTAAGATTTCATCTTATAGTCATAAGGGCATAAGTCTATACTCGCACTTGTTCACCCACATGTATCTGACTCTCCTTGTTGCCAGGCAGGCAGAACGGAGTTGGCTCTAGCATGACCAATTGCGAAATGTACATTGCATGTGAGAGTACCTTAAAAACAAGAATTGGCACAAGTCTAATGCCCTTCTGCAAGAAAGGCGATGACAATGAATGCCCGCTGATCTGGCTGTCTTCAACTTCAAGCTACGTGTGCGAGAAAAGTGAAAACATTATCACATATCAAATGCTCAACCTTTCTTAAAGTCATACCATAATTCTACAAATAATCTGTGAGCATATTTCCTTTGAATTGCTCATAATAATCATATCATCATACCAATCTTCTTCTAGCTTACATTACACAGACAAGTCATTGCGTGATATTTTTTGTGTATTCAGATATGCATCAGCCATCAATATTGTTTTTGCTAACCATAAAGGATGCATCAGACCAGATGTGTGCACGCATTTCACTTCCCGATCATGTTATTGTTTTCATTACTTTCTTTACTTTTTTTTCCAACTAAATATTTAAGCCCTAAGTCCTGTGTTCATAGTGAATTGAACAATCCTAATTCTCTTCTATCCAGAATCACACAGAAGTGATTTTAAGTTAGAGAAAATAACATGTATGTGACTTTTGAAATGACTGAGTGAACCCTGTTCAAGAATTGACTCATTGAATGTCTTCCTTTACTAGATTAGTAGACAACTTAATTGTCACATGGAAATCATCAAGTCTAAACATTTCCTTCTATACCAAACATCAATGTATATATTAGACTAATTAAGAATAGATACACGTAATTGAGTACAATCCATCAAAGCGAAATAGGCCTTACTATAATTAAAGGATGTGAAAATTGATGAATAATATAAAACTCTCCAGTATATCTAGGCCTGCAGAGAGATAACAATTATTTTGTGGTTTTATTTTTTTTTATATTTTGCAGATGGATTCATCAGAAATCAAAAAAATCATCAAGGCTGATTCTTTTTTCAGTGTTCTTGTAGAAAGATAATCTTTATAAAAAAAAAACATGGGATGACTTAGTTGACTTTTCAGTGACTGCATGAACTTTGGATTAATAAAGGAATTTAGGACTCATCAAGTGCATTCTTATCAAGATGAGTAGACAGCTCCATTATCACAAGGAAATTGTGAGTCCAATCATTTCCTTCTAAAAACAAACAAACATGCAATCAGACTCATTAAGAATTGGTTAATTGGGTTAATTGAGAAAATTCACCAGACTGAAAGGCTTGGGTCTTATTAATGATATTATAATGAGGATGTACATCACACTTTGAAGGGGATGATAACCAGTGATTACCTAATGAATTGAGGTTCACAGTGTCACAAGTCAATCATTACCTCAGAGGTTTTTTTTTATTTATCATAAAAAACCTATACTATCAAAATGTTGAAAAACACAAAGAAAAATCAAATGATTTCTCAACTGAATGCAGTCAAAGTATTATACTGCACAGTGCACACTTAACTTTTATATATTCCAGAATAATTTTTATTCTGATTTTATCTAATATTGGATCTATAAGTTAAACCATCACCTCTTTTTTCTGCTATATGTATGACCCTTGACTTCACATCATTAATTAGCTTTATGCTGTTTACGGTACATACATGTACATGAGTACGAGGAAGACAGGCAAAATATTGAAAGGAAATTAGCAAGACTTTGTATTCCGTTCTATTAATTACATGTCAACAGAACTTAGGGTAGAAATTTGATATAAACAAAGAAAAAAGCAGTGACTTGAGAAAAGGAGACAGGAATTCACAACTCGGGGAAAGAAAGCACAAAATACAGAATGATCCTGCACACTTCAACCAAAAAAAAGGACAGACAAGGTTCGCCAAAATAAAACATTGCTTTCAACACATGGCTGCTTAACCTTGAACCTTAATGGCAGATGAACTCGTCACATGAGAGACAAGGTATAAACAGTCTGGAAAAGCACCAGAGACATCACCTAGATGTACAAAATTTCTTTCTTCTTCAGGTTAATATGTCTGTGGTTGCCTCACATAGAAAAAAGGAAACAAACGCTACAGCCTTATTTATAATTACAAATACATCAAATACTCTAACTGCACCTTATTCTGCAAGTTTTCATGCATATTGATGTGGCAGAGCTACCAAGTCTCACGCATTATGCGTGAGACTCAAGCATTTTGGACTCTTGTTCATCCCCTCAAATCTCTGTCTCACGCAATTATCACAGCCTATCCCCATATACATTGTACACAATGTCTGTGATCTCACTCAGATTCACAGAAAATCTCACGCATATAGCTGGTCTTTGAACTTGGCATCTCTGATGAGGATGAATGCAGTGTTTCAGTGGGGGAAAATGCACAATGTAATTACAAGATAATTAATAGAGAAGGAATAAAACACAATCAAGCTCTCCTTCAACAATTAAACAATATTTATTAGTACCATGACTGGTAAACATGAATTTATGAGGGTTGTATACAGGGAAGATGGATCATTCTCAAAATAGCTGCAGTGATATATGTAAACAAGGTCTAAGGAAGGGAGAAAGGTAAGAATATTTCATCAGAGTATTAGGCTATCTCACTCTAGGCCAAGGTTGGCGCTTGGATCAGAGAGCGAGGGCGTACTTTATCCTACCCACTCTCGATTGCGTAGATAGGGTGGGAGGGGGCAGATTACACATGAACCAAATCTAGTCCAAGAGGCCTCGGCACATAATACACACTTTAGACTGTCTGGCTGTTACAGTTCTAAAGTAGCTTCTTGCTTATTCGCTGTAAAGCTGCTTTATCTTTCTGAGAATATGACCTAAATTCATTCAGCAAATCACATTTAGTAAATTGCCATATCACAACTCCTTACTTGAGCTATGTCTATCCTCTTTTGACATTAATCAGGAGGACATTGGGTGTTGCAGCTCCCCAATCATTTCTTATCAACTGGGTGTGTCACTGTTTCTGTATACTTTTGCAATGTATATATGTGAAAGTCAAACAATTAACTGCAGATGGATGAAGAATTCCATTTTGCTTTATTTTAGGATTATATACACCTTTGTCATGAACAATATCATGAAAATATTTTCTGACTTTGAATAGGTATTTTGAATGAAAATAATTGTTATGTTGATAGCTACAACTTTGAAATCCATTCAATGATAATGATATGCTCATTTAAAAAAAAACATAAACTTCACAAACAATGAAGTGTGTGAAACTACAAATTAGGCTTCTGATAGTTAAATGATTTACTATTCCTTCTGATGAAATGAAAACCTAATAAATAAGAATCACTCACAAAAACAAGTTTAAATTTTATCCATTGATGACTTTAAAGAGACTCACCAAAGGGTGATGGCAAGTCTGGACAGCTGTCAAACATATAGGCTGAGTTTATTAAATTCATTTCAACAAGTCTTTCTCGAGCATCACTGCACTTCTTGATGATGTCATCCTTACACAGCACCTGTGACAGGTGGATGCTGCACCCCTCCCCCACACTCACATGGGATGCCTTCTTCCTACGACTGCCCAACGACAGCGGTCTCCCTAAGACTTTCATTGACTTGATAATAAGGAGCATGGTGCCGTTTAACGTGGGTTCCAGGAAACGAGAAGTGACTACCGGGTGTGCAAGGAGGCAGGAATGTCATGGAGTGTGAGTCAGGAGTCCCTACAGGGAGCCAAAGACCTCACTTATCATCCCAAGTTTCACTTGATTTCACGGTTCATTTCAACTTTCTACAGTTCCACTCCCATAGTTTTCTATTTGGACAATGTCAAGGGACCTTTAATCATATGGGTTGTGTGATGAGATTACACGAACGTGATATCAAAGGTGAGGACAAACACCAACTATGAAGATTGTAAACAGCAAATCATCAAACACTGGTTCATAGACATTTTAAATTTTAGAAGATAAAAATCTTAATTATGGAATTACCAGAGTATCATTTTAATACATGTATTCATGTACTTGTTATAATAAAGTCAAACTCAATATGAAACTTCAGAGGGAGTCTAATTGATGATGTATCCCAGCCAGCTGTCTAAAGGTATTTCAATCAGGAATACTGTACAGTCTGTCAATTTAATCATCTAGCACACTGTATTCATCAGTCAAGAAGAACCAAGTTTGAAATAATCAGGTCATCCAACATGAAGACGCTTATGCTGACTGCAGTGATCTCTAAACTTCCATAGGCTACATACATGTTCTCACATCTAATTGATTATTAAAAGGTCAATTTTTGTTTCCAGCAAGCAGGTGTAAAAATCCGGTATAAAGAAATAAACTTTAATATAAACATCTAGATTGGTGACATGCACAGTCTACTCTCTGCAGATGAACAAGAGAGAGAGAGAATGACGGAGAAATGAGCAATGATGCAGAAAGGAAAGAAACACAAGATGACTCAGTCCATCAATCCAATATGCATAATATTCCATCACATCTTTAATGAAGCATGATGAGTCCATTTCACTTGTTTTCAATTCTCAAAATATGCTGTTTGAATACATCGCAGCAGACAATTAGTCATAGAGAAAGTCCTACTGATGTGATTCAAACACGTACATGCAACATTTCTACATCTACTATAGAAAGCAAATGAGTGAAAAACTCTATAGAGAGATATATTTATATACATATACATAATATGGTGCATAACCCTCACACAACAATTCCACACGGACACACAACGCTATTCAAACGCATCTTAATGCGTAAAGCTGCATCTTGCCCGCAGGCGAGAAGCATGCCACGGTGGAAGTTATTACGATGGAAGATTCAGCGTGGAACTATCAATATTCAGTATTGATGAGGAGGGTTCCCCCCAGAGGGTGTATTGAGCGATAGATCATCGCACTCTACAATTGGCTCTAATAGCGGAATATGTTATGAATCAATATAACCATCAGTCATACCACCCTCATGTCAACATGAACTGTGGACTGAACAAGCCTCACAGCTGTTACAGTTTTGTATTCAAATTTAGCATAATTCCAAAACTTGATTTCTGCAATTGAAGGAAAATATTATTTTATTACATCTATACATGAAATAAGAATGTAGTCATTTCAAATAAATATTACATGTATACTTGATACCCACTTTATCTTACAAGTAAATGATTTAAAGTTGGGTGAATACCAATGAATGGTATATGTCTTGTCCTTTCAATAGTCCATATAAAGTGATTGGTTCATATTTGTATTTGAAAAATGTTCATACTGATACCTGAAAAAAAAATCACAAAAAACATTTGTGATAATATTATTTAAAAATAATATTGTATTTGTATATTTTCTCTCATAATAACAAAATATTCATAGCATCGCTCTGTGTAACCTATCCAAAGCATTTCATTCAATTTACTCCTTGGTTGTTTCTGAGTAATCTAGGCCTACCACCATGTTATCAATTCACCTAAATGTGTATTTCATGTAAAAGTGGCAATTTCTCAAATTATTTGGTCATGATGCTTTTTTTTCTTTAAATTTGACCAATGATACAGTAACACTGTCAAATTTCTCATGGAGGATGATTGCAATATAATCTTGAACTTGTTACAAAGTTTTCTGGATATTAATAGACCTAGTAGAGTAAGGGAAGCATGTCTGACTGCACACCTAATCTAGCTAATGACTTCACCTAATTTCAACTTGATAGGAGGAACTGACCCATGCAGGTGATTAGGTGAATAATAACTTCATTTATTCTTTATCTATGAGAAACCAACCTTCAAATAACCTACCCCCCCACCCCCTCTAAAAAAAGATAAAGCTATAATAGGAGATCCACTCCAGTAGTTGCTGGATTGCACTTTTTAAAATAAATCATAAACAAAATTTTGATCAAAATTGATGAAAATCAGGATTATAAGTGCAAGTTTACAGTTGTTTGCATGTTTAGAAGGTTTAAATTTTTTTACTGAAATAAAATTTATCAAAAAAAATTAATGCTTCAGTTGTCTTTGTACCTATGAAATATCATCAATTCTATTGCTCATGGAAGAAATACTTTGGCTTCTTTGATACTTCAGTGAGGAGAATTATGCTACCAGATGGGTGTTTAATAAATAATAAATAATAATCCGCACTATTTTTTACGAGCGCCAGATCTGAAAAAGGCGGATAATTGTCAAGGCAACTGCACACACCCCCTCCAATGGGGTTGTGTTGGAAAAGGGTGACCTTGTGACCGCACCATGGCAATTATCCGCATTACTTTGGAAATGCGTTCATATAAAATCTGGTCCCAATGCCACTATTATGCGGATAATCGCAGCATCGAATTAATGCGGATAATTCTGGTCCTGCTCCGATTTTACAACCAAATTATGCGGATATTATCCGCATAATTGGGTTTATGAAAGGGGTATCAGTCTCTTTGATTGTCTCTCCATCAAAACATCTAGGCCTACATGTACATGCAGATTTTATATTTATAACATCTGGGACAGAGGGACAGAAATTATCTGTTAAGCCTACATGGATAAACACCTACCGGTAAATGCGAAAGAGGGAATGTTCACAAGCTGCTTCATGTTTGTACAACCATGGACCTATCTCGTAATAGGTCCATGGTACAACCAGAGTAGATCACTACTAACACAACCGCAAAGGTGACAAACACAAAATGAAATCTATACAATCAATGAACAAGACTGTGCTACTGGCACTGACCTTGTAACTGGAGGCCTCCCCAGTTCTGTGAAAATGGATGCAGACGGGCCATGGTTTAATCCAAGTATTAATCCATACTCACACGTACAACACATACAGTCTTTCCTAATCCATTACAAAGGAACTGGTTTAGGCATATCCACCAAATTGATTAATCCACATGACACATTTCACAGATTTGCTGTGATAAACCATTGGATATCTTAATCAGCAGTATCAGAGAAGAGTTTTCACCAATCCATAACAAATTCAAATGTTGCAGAATTCAATTCATAGCAAGAATGAATATCCCTGATATGTAGACAGACACCAGATTTGAACGCTACAGTATTGGGTAAATAACTGAATGAGAAAGAGTCCTCTCCTGTATAAAGATTTTAATTGACTTCAACACATCGTATATCAATTCAGCATGCATATATTTGCATTTGAATCAAATAAAAACAAAGCAACTTGCAAATATGGCCGTCAGTAGCATCTACAGAGATATTTCAGTCTGGTTATTCATTAACCAGAGAACATCAGTGTAATGCATTGAGGTACAGAGTCCACAAACCTTATACCCTCCCACCCCATCAACCTCTCTCTCTCTCTCTCTCTCTCTCTTCTTTTCTTTCATTTTGCTCAACTCATCACAATTCTGTCACATTTGATTGGTTTTTAGACCCATTAGCTATGATCGTTTCAATATCAAATTGCTAATTTTCCATTAAACTATTGTTTATTTTAATAGCATTTCTCTCTCCTCATTTCCTAAACAGGCAGTAGAGCTCTAATGAGGGAAAACATATCATTATCTGGACAATGACTTCTAAATGAGAATTATATATTACTGCAAATGATACTGTAGCTTAATAAATCATGAATTCATTGAAATGATTGCATTTTACTGCATGTGAATGTTTGGCATTATTGGAAACATGCACAAGTGGGAAAAAAATGAAGTTTAAAAATGTGATGGATGATATTAAAAGCTATTGCCTGAATGGCTTTACATCAAGCTCAGAAATCTGATCAAATATAAATGAATCAATTAGGTGTGGAAATTGAAAAGCGTATGATAGAGGGCAATGGCTTTACCATGGATGAAATGAATACCCTTTGTGCTCTCATTATTCCTAATATTTCTCATCACAACTCCTCATTCATACAGAGCAAGGTAAATAATTGAATACATGGGGGATTCCACGGATATGACTCACTGTACCAATACCATCATTTTACGGCATAACAATGGAGACCGGTTTTGATTCTCGGGCGGAAATCATCTCCCTGAGCGACAGCAGCAGGGTATACAGGCGATGCAGTTCCATGCTGGAGTTGATCTGAAGCGCCTGCCAAACCGTCGTCAGGGGGTGAATTATACCTCATTGTTCAATGATCAGATGCATACACGTGCCGGAGCACAAAGACATTTTCTCTGCATGCTGCATGTCGCTTCATGCATGTGCATAAAAAAATGAAAGATCATTATGTATATGCATTATGCTGCAATAGACAATCTGTTTCAAAAGAAAAATGTAAAACTAACACTACCATATTTTCCTTGTGCAGGTATGAAAGACTTTTGGTATTTACATTTCATGTAATATGATTTTGGTTTCACTCTGTGTCTGACTAGCAACAACTCTCTATTGAAGATCTACATATATTTGCTTTCAACAATCTTCAGTTTCAATCAAAGAATAGATAAAGAAAACATCTCACTGGACTAAGCTTACGAAAATGAAAATAATTGAGCAAGGATTTTCCCTACAGCGGCAATTGTAAATTTATAATAAGGAAACTGTACATTGAATTCAGGACATGAGGGGTTTAATTTCCTGCTTCAAAGAATCCTAAGTAGCAATCAATGAAGATTTACTAATCATCAATAATTACTGATAATAGCTGCAAGGTCTGCATCTATTCTCCATGAATGCTAGAAAAGTAATATCAATGAAGGACACTGAACAATCGATCTGAAAGTATATGATGTTATGGAGACAGGGAAACCATTAATCCAATCTGTAATAGGGTAAGGATTCCCATACAACAAATATTACAAAATAGTTTCTATTCTTTAGTCAACAATGTATTCAAATTTTCTTCAAGCCTACATAACAGAACAATGATTTAAATACGCACTGTATCATGCATTCAATTGAGAAACATTTCAATTGATCTGTTTATATTCATATTGATCGGTGATCTGTAGTTAGAAGCCCATGTCGACTTAAAGGGTATAATCAATGGTAAAATAATGGTTTGAATGAGTAAAGAATTTTTCTTGAAATAACTGTGGTCAAGCCATTTAACTGGAACTGCATTTTTGTCATAGCAAACAGGTCACTGAATATTGCCAAAGGTTATAGATCAAGTAATGAGCCAAAACTTATATTTGAAAATAGATTAGGTACACTGTGCTCCTTTGAGAGAGTACCCTCTCAATGAGCAATGACTGTGACAATATCAAACCTTTATGCTTGGCAAGCTGCTGAATCGGAAACAGGATAAACAAAAATAACAATTTATGGCAAAACTAATTCAATGTAATAGCTGAAGAATTCTCATTTATAAACCTTTATACAGTTGTTTCTGCAGACAAGTTTCCAGGTCAATCTTGTATGTTATCTTTAGAGGGTATTAAATTTCTCATTGTTTTCATTAACATGAAAGTCCAGTTAAAATTGCATTTAAGCATGGAAATTTTTGACATAAAGGTGCAGGCCTTATTTTTATACATTTAAAAAGTAATGCCACTTTATATTGGGCACATTCTATATCAAATCACAAACAGGAAAAATACAAAAGGGTACATTTGTTTTTTATACAAAGCCAAGGAAAGGGGAGCTGGGGCCTGTCAACAGAGCATCTGCAGCCATGACCTTAGGTGTCCTTAGATTTATTTAATCACTGATGGAGGTGGATCAAATAACAAGAACTGTCATTATTTCACCTCAGGAAGAGGAAGTGTTTGAGGGAAACACACTGGGAATCTTGGAGTCCTCATAAATGTCATTCTCAATTAGAATTCACACTGCAAATCATTACAGGTAAATTGCCAATAGATACCAAAAGAAAAATAACATCAATACAACATTCTTTGACAGTAGGCCTACATATCAAATCCCTGACTACATTTAATGTTTCTTCAAAAGAACATGAGTAATAAATGCTCAAGCTTTTGCTTGAGTAATTGTATCACTCCATGCATAATCCAACCATACTTTACCTTGCTAATAACTTCCTACTTAACAACTGGTATTTTGATCAATAAATCATTCAGCTATACAGGTATGCAGTATGAATATTGCATCCTCTAATTTTGAATTTAGTAACAATAAAAGGTAATCTCTATCTATACACACATATGTTCATCCATTGAATATTGTACATTTCGTCTAGTAAAATATTCATATTATTTAAAAAAAGAGAAGAAAAATGATGTGAAAGTAGAGAAATAACAAAGTACATGCATGCTATACATACTGTACTAATATTTTCAAAATATCATGAATTATATACTGACCTGAATATTTCTTAATTACCAAAGCAAATGAAGAATAGAAAACATTTAGATGCTTGGAGTATTCCAAATGAAAGATTCCATGAGCACTTCCGAGGAGTCATATGTACACACTCTCAGCATTACCGCAGTTTTAATCCAAAATCACTTCAGCGTCTAATTTTGGGTGATGGAATTACAAGAATTGGAAGTAAATTACACAGGTCTGCCTTGCCATCCTTTGTTGAATGATTCCACAGATGTGTATAGCAATTAAAGCTTGAGAAAATGAGGTACGTGTATGTAGGCCGCTGCACGGTGAGTGCTGAAAGCTACTAATGACAGCTCCGAGGCGAACACTGCACTGCTACACCAGATCTAATCGGAACAGAAGCTGTGGGAAACAACCTGCATCACGATCTCTACCACTGAGCACATCAAGGCTGGGTTTATGTGTGTGTGCAGTCTCCTATTGTTCAAAATCCTAGGGTTCAGAGAGTATGCTACTGCACATGAGAGTGAGTGGAGAGTATTCAGAGTCGTCTGCTGGGAGAGGGGTATTTACCTCTACCAATAACAATAGCATCCTATTGTAATGGTGTTACAAGATTCTCAAGGCCACTCATGCACTCCAGAAAAGTTGGCTCTATCGGGTATTGACCCAGCACAGCTATGAGCTGCTGGAGCTGTATGGGGCCATTTAAAGGACCTGCTCGTTATATTGTCCAGGGTTTTCTTTACAACCAAGGCATCATATCTACCATTATTCTGGGCTAATAGAATACTAACAACTGTGCATAAAAACATTACATCAATAACGTTTCCTGTACTTATTAAATCAATATCACCACAACATTGGTCCCACCATTATAATGGGATTACAACAGGATAACAAGGCTTTGGCTAAAGTGGGGGCCTTTTCACTTATCAGTCAATAGAACTTCTTATTATTTTCTTGTAAAACATGTAAAACAAAATATCACAAACACTCATGCTATGATGCTTAAGTTGTTTTGAAGTAATGAACTTGTGTTAAATGCCCGGAGGGGCCACTTACATTGACGAGTGGATACCATGCGGGACCAAAAAAACACGTAAAAAGGATGTCTTTTTCACGATAGGGCACGTTACGTACGTAACGTGATAAGGGTGTCAAAAACACAAAAATAATGAAAAAAGGGTATCTATTTCGCTAGGAAAATTACGTGTTTAGGGTCGAATTTGCGGGGATGATAAAACAAAATTAAAATGTTTTATAAAGGATGTCCTTTTTGCCCCAACACTTCGTGTTTAGAGTCCGATTTGCGCGAGGTGTAGAAGATGGGGTCGTACTAAACCAAATAAGGTAAAGCCGACGACCGAAGGACCCGTAACAAAACATTCCTGTACTTGTTTAGGGGTTCATTTCAGGGAATATTTGCCAAGAGTATATCGTTTTGTTTCCAATACTTGTTAAGGGAAGGGTTTCACACGCCAATACTTGTTAAGGGGTGCATTTTCAGAATATGGAAATTACGTGTTTAGGGTGCTTTTCGAGACCCCATGGTCGCGCATGGTATCCACTTGTGAATGGAAGTGGCCCCCCCCCCCCGGGGTTAAATGCATAAATTCTACAATGATTTTCAACTTGAAAGCTTAGAAAAGAGAGCATACTATTACGCAGACAAACTCCTTTAAAAGTTTCTGCATATTGATGGGGCTGAATTCCTATGAAGATTATGATGATGAGATTGCAAACACTGACTAAAAATAAAGTTTAAGTAATTGATTGAGGTTTGGATGGAATGCAAGATTTAGAAGCCTGTTTGTTCGTACTGGTCTGCTTCAAATGATCAATCAAATAGACCTATTTAGGAACAATAGATGGGTGAAACCACACACTATACAGGCTTCTTACAGATCAACAAAGACACAAATTGTCTTGTCTGACATCTTATTCACTTTTTAATCTATATCTGTTGCACAATGCAAGGGCAAGTATGTTACCCATGCTACAGGTATAAATGAAATACGGTATTCTAAAATTCACAAATTATGACTTTTAGAATCAAAAAGCATTTGAATAGTAATTCATTTTCTCTTGTAAAAATTTTGTTCTTGACAGATTTGACAATAAAGATAAACTTGACTGAACCATGAACTGTTAAAACAGTGGTAAAGGGAGGAATTAAATGAGAAAATTTGAATATTTCATATTTCATATTAAAATACAAAGGAAATAGCGAGTGAGTGAGCGATATCTTCAGTTCCCTCATTTGCATACAGACCGGTAAAATTAAGCAAAAGTTAAAAATGTCATTCCTTTCTTATTTTACATCCGATTTTGATGAAATTTTCAGTGTTATGCTTGTTGGATTTTTCTCTTTTTATTCAAATAAACTTTTTATTGGGATGGACTTGTCCTTTAAACTCAGTTAGATACAAAGACAGGCATTGGTTTTCTTCTTTCTTAATCTGTATAAATTTCTGAAATCAAAGGTAATAATATCAGTGATAACGTCCAACTAAGAATTAATACAAGAATCCAAACAGTGGCTTTGTATTCCTCATAATATCCTTGAAAAAAAGAAAATAATTTTGTGCAACAAAAACCCCTATTTCATTGAAGCTGATTATCTCTCCTCAAATCCAATTTCTTATCTTGCTAATCTGTTAACTTTGCTTTCACAGTTAAGCAGATTACTGAAGATTGTAGAGACTGAGGAAATAGATGAAAATAAACCATGAAAGTAAAGAATAAATAGAAGTTTAATAACTATTAATAATGTATAATGACACAAATCTACCTAAAATAACTCTCACGGTGAACAGAAGGATTAACACTGGAAATAATTTGAATACAATTCCACAAAAGAAACTGAAGTATTAAAATGGGCTTGATATCCATTGCATATATGCTATTTCTTTCGTCTGATTTATTCAAGATGGTTTTGAGGGATCTGTATCATAAGTTACAAGGCCCAAATCAATTTGTCTCAGTTATTCAGGTAGCATATCTTGTCCTGTTTTCTTAGGCTAGAATAAGAGAATCCCAAATGTCAAAACACAAATATACATGTACTACTCAATTAGTTGGGGATATCACTCAATCACAATTTTTTTCCCTTCTTTTTAAAGCCCACCTATCCCCTGACAAGTAAGTTTGACTATGAATATGCAATACATATCCGTAGAAGAGGCCCAAAGAATGATGTTTGCAATCTCTGTTGTAATTAAAAAACTTTTAGCCACTGTTGATCTCCAAAAAATGGCCCTCGAAACATTCTTTTTTTCAGGAAGACATCTATTTTTCACAACCAATTATTAATTGGGTAAATTTGGAGTCTTTGAAAATCCCGTTTCTAGGGTTGAAGAAATATTCTTTAACAAGGCCTACACTATGTTACTAACATCTCTGTCATCCATGACCAACAAAAATTTCCTGAAACATTATACGAAACAAGGACAGGTAAAATGCTAATAATACCAATGAACTTTAGTTTTGCATTACATTAATCCATGATTTATTTGGATTTCTTTGGCTCTGTCATTGAGTATGACGTCAATGTGAATGTCATGAAATAGCCCAGGTCCTCCGCAGAATTTCCGCCTAGGGAAATAGTAAACTCTGATGAAGGACATCTAGTATTAAAACGTTGAAATTGATCTCCATCTTCGCTGGCATCAAAAGGATGTGGTGAGAACAGAGAGAATTCCAGTAAAAACATTCTCTACATGACATCATTACTTCCCTATATAGATGGAAGATGGTTTTAACACACACCATGAAATACTATATTTACCCAGGATGATTCAAAACAATATGTAGGATGACAGCCCATACATGCGAAGTATTTGCAATAGAATTCAATCTAGCTGTGCATGGAAAAAATGTAAATTATGTATGAAACAAATGGCAATAAGGTTCTTTTAATGGTATCCACTATCCAGTGACTAGATAGTTCTTAGTTGAAAGCTAGAACTTTGCCCAATTCTCATTAATAGCTAGGGCTTCTTCTGCTTGAGGCCATTTTAAGAAAATAGATAGATAGATTTATAGATAGATGGTTCATTTGATAAAAATCATATATCATGGCGGCCAAGCCGAATTGTGATGCATTTATATATAAATTAAAGTGAATCAAAACATTAACAAGTGGAATGCCTCTGGCCGTCTCACCTGCATCACGCGATTCAACATAGCAGCAGTGCTGACTTTGAAAACTACTATAACTCACACAAGATGTTCAGTAATACTTGGTTACTCTTATTTCCACGTTTTATGAATTAGACCAATACACTTACAGAGATAGGATGGTAATTCAACAAATACCCCCAATGCGGCCAAAGTTCATTGATCTCACATGACCTTTGACCTTGATCATGTGACCTGAAACTTGCACAGGATATTCAGTGATACTTGATTACTCTTAGGTCCAAGTTTCAAAAGTCAGATCAATAAACTTGCAAAGTTATGATATTAATTCAACAGACAACCCCATTATAGCCAAAGTTCATTGACCTTTGACCCTGGTCATGTGACCTAAAATGCGCACAGGATGTTCAGTGATACTTGATTACTCTTATGTCCAAGTTTTATGAACTAGACCAACACACTTTCAAAGTTATGATGGTAATTCAACAAATACCCCCAATTCGGCCAAAGTTCATTGACCCTGACCTTTGACCTTGATCATGTGACCTGAAACTTGCACAGGATGTTCAGTGATACTTGATTACTATTATGTCCAAGTTTCATAAATCAGATCCAAAAACTTTTAAAGTTTTGATTGTAATTCAACAGATACCCCCAAATCGGCCAAAGTTCATTGACCCTAAATGACCTTTGACCTTGGTCATGTGACGTGAAACTCATGCAGGATGTTTGGTGATACTTGATTAACCTTATGTCCAAGTTTAATGAACTAGGTCCATATATTTTTTAAGTTATGATGACATTTCAAAAACTTAACCTCAGGTTAAGATTTTGATGTTGATTCCCCCAACATGGCCTAAGTTCATTGACCCTAAATGACCTTTGACCTTGGTCATGTGACATGAAACTCTAATAGGATGTTTAGTAATACTTGATTAACCTTATGGCCAAGTCTCATGAACTAGGTCCATATACTTTCTAAGTTATGATGACATTTCAAAAACTTAACCTCAGGTTAAGATTTTGAAGTTGATTCCCCCAACATGGTCTAAGTTCATTGACCCTAAATGATCTTTGACCTTGGTCATGTGACATGAAACTCTAATAGGATGTTTAGTAATACTTGATTAACCTTATGGCCAAGTCTCATGAACTAGGTTTTATTAACTAGGTCCATATACTTTCTAAGTTATGATGTCATTTCAAAAACTTAACCTCAGGTTAAGATTTGATGTTGACGCCGCCGTCGCCGTCGGAAAAGCGGCGCCTATAGTCTCACTCTGCTATGCAGGTGAGACAAAAATGGAATACATATCATTGAAATGGTAGTGAGAATGTTGTCTTGGACATTTACATGTATGCCCTAGAAGTTGTTACATGAGTAATTCTAATTTCTAAACTAGCAATCTTTCTTCCCTGGCCCTCATCAAATGAAGTACTTGTCATAATGTATGTGAAAGTATCACGCAATGTGTGCTATTGATAAATCACTTGTAGCTCCTTGGGATTACAAAGCAAAACAAAAGCGATAGTGAGGAGTTTGCATTAAGGAAGTTGTGAAGAAAATAATTGCTTCTCAGAATGCATCAATCTATACTGCAGCTTTGTTGTCTTGTTTATTTAAATTACTATTAGCAGTAGCCCCCTGTCCTCCTCATCATCTAACTCTGGTTTTAAAAATGGTTAAGGTGGACAATTACTATTCTACTTCAATACAATGTACGACATTGTACAAGAAACAAATTTTAAATAAATATAATAGCAGATTTTTTTTTTATATCAATCATGATATACATGGATAAACAACCTAAAATATTTCACTGTAAAAAGCAGTCATACTGAAAGTTCAAGTAGAAATTATTTTGCATTTATACCATTAGTTGGAATATTGTCATACCAAGTAAAAAGTGTGTTTTCCCCTGCCTTCCTTGGATTATATTTTGTACAGGAATTAGCACTTGGGGAAAACTTGAATGGTATAATTTTTAAAAATCAGAAGTACCTGTGGTTGTGCGTGCATACATGTTTAGTGACAATCCCTCATTGGTGAAAAATCAAGAGGTACTAGATGTAACAAACAACTTACCTTTTACTTTGATAAATGCCTTTAAGAGAGTCAATAACTGCAAGGTAGATCCTCCTAAACACTGTTAGCTCCCTTCCTTAAACTCCTCTCCAAGTAACAATCACCTGTCACATCATTGTCTTCTATAATCCTTTTAAGTGGGAAAAATGGGAGAAATCTAAATTAGGCATGAAGTGACATTTCCCCAAAACCTAAAAGGAGCTAAAAGCAAGCAGTTTATTGACAAATTGATTCTTGTCACTTGAGGCACACAGAAAGAGGTAAAAATTAAGGTTAAATTATCACTCTCTATGACAAGCATTATTGTACACATAAGGAGAGGCATGGTTGATCATGCTTGTTAAGTTATTTTTCTTCTTGCTTTTTATTTCATAATACAGTAAATTCATGCAAATAATGATTACAAAGTTGTTCATACTATAACCAGTCACATTATTATAGCCCTATCTGTAAAATGGAAAATGGATAATATGTACAATGCAATACCAGTTCCTATAAAGAAATGAGTTAATCTTTCACAATATATTTTTATATTATAAAATATCATTAAATCTTAAGTACTATGTAAATTAACTCTGAAATTCATTTTAATAAATAACTACATTAACATGTACGCTATAACCAAGGAGAGAGGGGGGATAAGAGATAGGTAGAAGCTAAGACAGAGAGCGAGAAACACATTAATTTTTAATGATTGTATTCTTTACATCTTTCAATTTTGTAAATTTTGAATACAGTTTAGTGTCTGTAATACACTAAGCTATATTGAAGAATGATATTTTATCAAAATAACTTGATCAAAAAAGTAAACCTGTAATGTTGCTAAAGTCTCATCTTCTCTCCAATGTCAAAATACATATTTTGCACTCATTTTTCAAAAAGCATTTTCAAAGTATGATACAACTCACTATTAAGGTAACTTTGCATTTACATGTTCGTAATAACTAATAAATACAATGGAAGCATGGCTCAACCGCCAATCAAATTAAGGTTTCCATGGTAATATAAAGTAAGCTCCAGGTCATCTTTGGGTTGGGACATTGTAAACATCAAATTATAATGCAAACATTATGCCTGGGTCTACAACTAGGTATTTTGAGCAAGGTTGAGTCAAGATCATGACCCCTGTCCTGAAAGACTGCACAACTTCCATCTCTTTAACAGGTGTAAGGCCGTATTCAGTGAACACAAGTGCAACAGTGCAGGTACACAGAAAAAAATATATAGTTCATCTATGCCTCAACAGTATATTTGTATTACATCAACCTCTTCATTATCATACAAACAATATTCAATATTCGAAATCTTTTTCAATATTAGATTATTCTTAATATTTCATGAATTAAAGCTGTAGACAGAGACCATTCAAACCTTAGAATTAAAAATCATACACTTTGAGAGATGACCCATTTCATACAGCTGCTGTTTATAACTGGTGATCCTTGATTATTATGCTCAATATTTTGATACCCTAATACATCACAGAATGCTATAGGTGACTTTACTCTTATCAAATTTGGTAAATGAGCCATTGCTATTAACAAGAACTTGAATAGACCAACATGATATGATGGAAATGACTGAGAATCTGATCTGGTAATGGCACCCAAGAACCGGCATCCCATCATTCATAGTCAAGCAAACTTACAAAAAACTTAGTGCCACCCTGTGTATCTAGATCTATCTGGAGCCCATTTAACATCACAAGAAAAACTAAGTTGGATATACATGTATACTGTACATGTATGTAGGTCTATACTGTAAGCCTATACATGTAGTGACAGTGTTGTCTTTTCACAAATCCTAAAGGACAATACTGATAATAACAACACCTTCAAACTTGTCATATCTCTTGCATTTGATAATAGACCAGTTCGTACTACTTATGGACAATTTGGGTCAAATGACCTTTCATTTCTTTCATTATGATAGGCAGATTTCAAAGCAAGATATTACGTAAGCTTGCCTTACATAGCAGGATGAAGAAATTGAATAGACCAGGTGACTAGAATAGCACACCAATGAACACTTAATGAAGGTATTTGTTGCATTCCTACTTTGAATGCATATCTTAGCATGTTGCAAAATGTACTTGACAAACTGTGAAATACCAGTCGTTCGTGGACGCATTATTGTTTTTTGTGGATGTAAATGAAAACCACAATTCAAAAGAATATATGAATAATCAAGACATCAAAGTTGGTGCTTATCTCATTAGATTTTAAACCACCATGTCACTTTAGTACAAATGACCTTCCTCTGATCATGCGTAGAATCTTTTGATCATGCGCAGAAAGGAACTACGAACTGGCTTATTGACCAAAAGCTTCAGACATGCACTGCATCATTGGTTGCTCTACAAAGTCTGAACATGGACAATAGGGCTCCCCTTATACATGGCAATAGTAGACCAATGTTGTCAATTTATTAATGAATTCTATGCTATCACATGCACCTAATTGATTGGTACTGTATGTCCTATAAAAGGGCCAAACTTGATCTCTTACCATGAGCTCTTACCTTTATCTAAATCTAATCAAGTTTTGGAGAGAAAAAATTCATGAAGCAATTTTCATTGACAAAATTTGCTCCGAATCTATGCAGGTAGTCAATGAAATCCTCCATGGGCCTTGTACATTTAAATATAAAGACAAAATCTGGAAAGAGTTCCTTTTGCGACAGCCACCCCAAACCCAACCCTGACTCTATTTAAAGGGATGGTCCGGGCTGAAAATATTCATATCTTAGTACATAGAGTAGTTATTCACTGAGCAAAATGCCGAAAATTTCATCAAAATCGGATAACAAATAATAAAGTTATTGAAGTTTAAAGTTAAGCAATATTTTGTGAAAACAGTCGTCATGAATATTCATTTGGTGGGCTGATGTCACATCTCCACTTTCCGTTTTCTTATGTTATTACATAAAATCATAATTTTTTCATTATTTCATACTTGTGAATAATATGTCTCCCTTATATTGAAGTAAGTTGCATCAATATACATAATGCACTAAATCAGTTGTCAATCCAGGTCCTTTGGAGGGGACCTTAAGCCGTCGGTCCTCTGGTTGCTTGCTTACAAGCATTCATGCTTTCTTAGCAATCAGGTAAAAAAATCACCAATCACCAATCAATCCATTTTTTCTAGTTCTTTGAGGAAAAAATTTGAATACCCGTAAACCTAATTTCATATAATAGAATACAAAAGAACAAGTGCAGATGTGACATCATCAGCCCACTTAATGAATATTCATGACGCAGGGGTGTGAGAGTTCATTAAATGGGCTGATGATGTCACATCTCCAGCCCACTTAATGAATATTCATGACGCAGGGGTGTGAGAGTTCAGATTTTTATCTGATTTCAGATTTTTTTGTCTTGATTTTTAGCTGAATTTCAGCAATTTGGCTTTCCTCTGTACAAAAAGTATGGGAGCTCTTTCTATAGATTTCAGAATTTTTCAATACTCTTCATCTTTTTTTCAGATCTTTTTATTTGTGACCAACCACACCCAAGGCCTGACGACTGTTTTCACAAAATATTGCTAAATTTTAAAATTCAATAACTTTGTTATTTGTTATCCGATTTTGATGAAATTTTTGGCATTTTGCTCAGTGAATTCTACTCTATAAAGCTATAATTACTTTTAGCCCGGACCATCCCTTTTATGGGTGTCTGTCGCATTGAAACGAACTTTTCCGGTCGTATCGTGCAGAGACTGAATTGAAGCTTTAAAATAAAAGTTTTCGTCCGCAATAATAGTTAGATCCAGTAATAGGTCCATGGCTAGGCTTGGCATGGTCAAACCAACCCAGATGAGATAGCAGACCCGCGAAAATGGCCAGGGAGTATGGCATAGATCTACTCACCAAAGCACCAACTAGTGAATTATTCCACAAAATCTTGACTCGTCAACAACAAAAGTGCCCCCTTTGAATTATCTTTCACAAACCAAAGTGTCGAGATCTAGCCCAGACATCAGATCAAGTTAGAGAATTGGAATCGAGCAAGAACTGGCACCCTTCAAAGTGCAAAATGGCAGTGCAGTCAGATTAAGACAGGTAGGCAATACGGGATTACCGGTATGCTAAAGACTGGATTGAATTGGGCTATGTAACCAACAACTAAAAATCCCCCAAAGAAAGGATGAACTTGACCAAATCTTCAGCTCAGGGTCGGAGGGCTGAACCTAACTTGTGTGTATGTGTGTGTGTGTGTGTGTGGGGGGGGTGATCAGACAGTGGCATTCCTTTGGGATGGGTGATTCTTTGGGATGTTTTTTTTTTTTTTTTTTTTTTTACTTGTCGATTTCTTTTTTTGATTTGCTTTGTTTTTGATGAGTGCAAGCCAAGTAATCTCATATAGTTTTAAATCATTGTTGAATTTTTGATACATGAAAGGAAAAGTGTTAGGTATATTATATGTATTTTTTAAGGGGATCCTAGTGTCAGTATATCTATTTGTTAATTGGTTTGTTTTGGATTTGGGTCTACTTTGTTTTGTTCTTTCTTTGTATTCCATGTATAAATAGCCCTCCACAAATGTGCAAGGGAAGACTTTTTGATTGGGGCGGGGGGGGGGGGAGGAGTGGTGTTTCAACCATTTTTATAACTGATTTCATTGTTTCTCCTTTAAGTTATATATGATTTATGCTTGTATTAAGTTAGTGAAAAAAGTCCAAATATGAAATGTAAAATATTATGTGTTTTGAAATGTTAAATTTAAATGTTATACATTTTTGTTCATGGAATCAGAATAAAACAATATGAAAAAAAAAGTAACAGGCGGGGGGGGGGCAAGCTGCCCCTACCTGGCGGATTTCACCGGGAAAATAAACAACAACAAAAAACGGGGGAAAGAGACAAAGGACCTTGAACCTTCAAAGTAGTACTCTCCCAGAAATGTCCTGGAGAGAGGAGAATGAGAAGCTATATTATCACCCCATATATTAAGTTAGAATCTTTTTTCAACATTGGCATAGTCTTTGTTTTAATGTTATTCATTGTTTACATTAATCAGCTAGCCCACCTGTGCGCTTTGAAAAAAACGTATATAAAGTGCCATATACTATAGGCCTAAATGTTATTGTCATCATTATTTCAAAATCATCATTCAAAACGTCAAAATCCTGTTCATACCATAATGTGACCGGGAATCATTTTTGCTCTGTCCCCTCCCCCCGCCCCCCCCCCCGGCCACTGACCCATGTTACGCCCCTGCTTGCTGCAACATCCAGAAACTCGTCTACAAAATTTGGGTGTGTCTGCCATAGGGGAGAGAGTTTCCCCCTCCCCTTGATTGTAATACCCCTTTCCTTGCCCCTGTTATTAGCTTCCAGCCATTCCCGTCGAATCAACTTACCCTTTCCCTGTATAATCGGATGCAACAAGGTGTTATCTAACAAGCAGCGATGGAAATTCTGACTTTAAAGAGGGCATATCAGAAATCACTAACCTAATTATCATCATTATAATCATGTACTTCAGAGAAGAAGTGTGCAGACCTGTCGAGCCTCGCCTCTAACTCTGTTTGAAAACACTACAGAGGGTATATCATTTTTTTAATACGAGTTGGTCATGCTATTTTTTAGTTCATATAGTTGTAAGCTTTTACAAACTAAACCTCGTGTATTGTGTTTATGCCGACAATACTACTGTATAGAAAAGTATACGATATAGATCAACAGCAAAAATGTCAAAACTTCAGTCTTGTATATAGGTAAAGTCATTATTACGCTAAACAATCATCTAGATATGACAGTAAGATAAATCTTTAAATAAAAGCATCACCTTGTTTGTGTACTGCTTGCTGTCTCCCAGTATACATGATTATGAGGTCCAAGTTCATTAAAATCATGAAAATTGGTTGCTATAATCAATATTCTTTCTCCATAACAATGTTTTATTCTTAAGAATCTTGAAAGTAGCCTTTTGTAAGTCTGAAAGCTTAGCTCGATTCATTCAGAGAAAGGGGCAGAAACTTTATTCCAGTACCCTTTAGGCCATATAGGCCTTATTTTGCCAGACAAGTTTGTCCATAATAATCCTTACCCCATGACCTATAACAACTGTGTCCCCCGAGCTTAAATTTGTCAGGTATGATTTTGAGTTATGACCATAACAGATCAAAATGACCCCTCAAGTTAAAGTCCATGGAATCTGTGTGCAAAATAACAAATCCTATGTATTGAACTTATAAAAATAAAATGAAGGGAGTGACCTGAAAATAATTACTTGCTTTTATATTTTGTAAAGTATTTCAGAAATTAAACTTTCTTTTGTCGTTGCTGTTTTGTTGTTGAAAATAATAATTTTTGCTTTTGTGTTGCATCGGGCAATTCTATAATTACGGACAGTCGGACATTATATTGTATACGGATAAAGAGTGATTTTCTTTTTCAACAATACGAAGCTAAACGCAGAAGTACTGTATTCGATATAATATAGCTCAGTTCATCAAAACAGATGTGTATGGTTCATGGTCTAAGAAATCCCTTTCTGGAGATGCCATTTTGGAAGGGAACAACATTTCTTTATCATGTTATTGAAGTGCCCAAACACTAACATTTCACTGCTTGTTTGCAGGGTTGAGTCCGGTGTTGCTCTCAGGGGTCGGTAACCACTGTTTGTCATATGCAAATCTATGTCTGAGCCTTTTAGTCAATATCAGATCACTGAACTTTTCCTTTTTAAAGAAAAAATTAAAGAGTCACCAAAAGGACATGTGCCAAAACAGGAGCATATTATGTATACAAAATTCTAACGAACAAAAGAGTCAAGAATTTACTGAAAATACTTAAACATTGTTTATTGCAAAATGGCATGAAAAATATTATTAAAAATATTGGTGAAGGTTGAGGAAAATCCATGAAAGATTAAACAAATAATTAGAATTTTTATTTGTGAATTCATATGGGAGCAGCTTCTCCATATATTGTGTAGTAACAACAAAAAAAGAAAATTTTCTCGAAAAAAAATGTTTTTATTGTACCTTCAGTATATCAACAGACAAATCATGTCACACCCGCTCTTTAAAGAAATGCGTTTTATTCATTATGAACAATAAATCAATAAATTGAAATTCATACATTTTATAATACATCACGCATGGAAAGGCTGTTTGTATAAATTATGAAATTATGAAATCACAAATCAAAAACTTACAATCAGTCTAAAAACTTTCTTCATCTTTAATGGATTTCCTCAAACCTTCACCAACATCTTGAATGACTTTTATCTGGTATTTTCACAACAAACTTTGGCCAAAATGAACATCCCCGGCAACATCCCTTTTGATTATATCAGATATAATAGGTCTTACACAGGGTAAAGGGTCAATGGGAGACAGCATTTTCTAAAAACGCAAATACTCCCTCCTCGACCATCCACAGTTTCATTTTTTGAGTGTTTTTTAATGAATAAATTATTCAACATGATCTCAGATAATACTATTTCGAACGGCCGTATACTTTACAGTCTTTTATACAATTAAACTCTTAATTTTCGAAATACGTTTGAAAATAACAAGTGCGATCGTGAAAATTGTTCTGACTGTATTAACCCTTCTGTCTTCCACTATATACGGATATCTTATGAAATCAAAGAGAAGTTAAAGTAAAATTCGGATGCATTGAAACCAAATCTGCTATTAGATCCACGATAAAACCAACAGGGATCATTTCCATGGTGCCACTTTTTCTATGAGTATAATAATTATTGTTCACAAGAGCACTCACGTGTTAAATGCAACCGTATATTTGGGACTCTATTGTCTAATTTCTTGTAAATAGTTCTTGTGTTTGCTCTCTGCACCTTGTTTTCTTTCATTCAAACACCCGTCATCATCATGAAATCAAGCGAAAAACATTCCTTTCGTCCTATTTAAAGAATTCTTGTTTGTCAGAGATTTGTTATAAAGTAAAAGAAAACAACTTTGAAAGTTATTCTTTGACGTAAAACCAGGTACATTTGCATACCGCTAGTTTTATTGACTATGACAAATAAATCTTTAATCCTCTGTATTTCACTGTACTCCTTGTATTTGTTTTCTCCCTTTCCTATATCCCCTTTCTTGTGATCTGGACGCATTATTATCGAGCACAAAAATATTATTGAATCTGACCAGTGAACAGATATACAAGTTAGAATTCTTTGTCAATGTAATGCACATCACACTGCAGGCTGAAAATAGTGATTTGAAACATAAAATACGGCAAATTTCATCAAATTCGGATAGAAATAGCCAATTTTAAGTTGTTGAATTTGTAAGTTTGACATTATCATTTTGGTGAGAATATAATTGTATGCATGACGTCCTTAAGTCTATAGTATTTTTAAACAATGAATGAGCTGATGTGCCATGCCACAGAGAGTATATATCTCTATGTGCCATGTCCACACTTATTTCATTTTTATATACAGTGCGTACGAAATCCTTGTAAAATAAGTTGCAATATATAGGCATACCATCCCACACTAATCAATCGCCTATATTCTTTTTCTTAAATTTTGAAGGATAACATCTGAATACTTGAAATTGCATGTTTCATGTTTAATTTCCCTGTTTCTTAGTATATACAAAACGAAAATCGGGAAGAGAATATACCACTAGCTCATTTCTGGCATGTTCATAATGATCTTTAAATAAAGCAAAATTCTAAAAGGCTACTTTTCATCTGACTTCGATGAAATTTTCAAGGTTGTTGCCATTTAAAAGGCAAGTCTACCCAAGCAAGAAGCTGATTTGAATTGAAATACAAAAAAATAAAACAAACATAACTCCAAATACTTACTCAAAATCCGAAGCTATGAGAAAATTATGGCATTATTTTAATTTCGGTTCATTTCACAAAGCATCATAATGCACATCTTCTTTGGTATGAAAATTAGAGAGCTGATGACGTTACCCACTTACTATTTCTTTTCTATTTCATTATGATATAATATAAAATATTTCATTTCCTCCTATTTGTGAATCAAAATTTGATTCCTCACTGAGAATATGTATTTGCCACTGTTGTAACATATTGCGAATCAAGTAATAACTTAATATCCATTCAAAAGATTATTTCATACAATAAAATACGAAAGAAATTATGATCGAGTATCTATTTATCATCGACTCTATAATATTTGCATGTCACTATTTTGTACAAACTATTTTGTGAGAATAAGTAAAATTTTAAAATGTCAGAAATTTCTTATATTATATTTACATCCGATTTGGGAGAAAGTTTTGATTTTTCTCTTTTGCTATTCAAATTGAGTTTAGTTGTTAGTTGGGATGGACGTCCCTATAAGATTTGAGTATTTTTTGTGTACAATGTATTGTGATGCAATAAAAAAAAACTTACACATTGAAATATATTACCTTAAATTTTTAAGAGTGATTTAAAAAAAAAAAGGAAGATACAACATACAGGAACAAATTCCTTCAATAAAGATAGTTTTGAGATTAAAACATAGGCCTTCAATAGCATGAAAGAGGGAAAGTCGATATGCTTGCATGCTTGGATATCGCGCAAAGTCGAATATGTTTGATTTTTTTATAGGCTATACCTCTTGTCTTGAAGAACATAAAGTTACACTAAACATAAAGTTACACTAAACATAAAGTTACACTAAAAATTAAAACGGGGTCCGACCACTTGACCGAAGGTCCGCAAGACCGAGGGTCCGCGAGACCGAGGGCCCGCGAGACCGAGGGTCCGCGAGACCGAGGGCCCGCGAGACCGAAGGCCCGCGAGACCGAAGGCCCGCGAGACCGATTTTTTTTCCTTCATCAGGTGACGAGTGGTTTAAAGGGCCTCGTTGAAGGGGGGGGGGGGGTAGAGCCAAAGCATTTCCCGGTAGTGGGCTGTAGTGAGCACGCGAATCGTGCGAAACACTTATACTGAAAGGGCTCTCTTATGGGGGGGGGGGGGTATTTCCGATACTTACAGTAGAAACTTACGTTGCCTAATTTTACTGACCGTACTTAATCATTACCTCTACTCATTTAAAGGTTAAGTCCACCTCAGAAAAATGTTGATTTGAATCAATAGAGAAAAATCAGACAAGCACAATGCTGAAGATTTCATCAAAATCAGATGTAAAATAAGAAAGTTATGACATTTCAAAGTTTCGCTTATTTTTAACAAAATAGTTATATGAACGAGCCAGTTACATCCAAATGAGAGAGTTGATGATGTCACTCACTCACTATTTCTTTTGTTTTTTTATTGTTTGAATTATACAATATTTCAATTTTTACGAATTTGACGATTAGGACCTCCTTGCCTGAAGCACAAAATGTTAAAATAATGGAATTCCACGTGTTCAGGGAGGAATGAAACTTCATTTCACATGACAATGACGAGAAAATAAAAATATTTCATATTTCAAACAATAAAAAATAAAAGAAATAGTGAGTGAATGACGTCATCGACTCTCATTTGGATGTAGCTGGCTCGTTCATATAACTGTTTTTGTGAAATGAAGTGAAATTTTGAAATGTCATAACTTTCTTATTTTACATCCGATTTTGATGAAATTTTCAGTGTTATACTTGTTGAATTTTTCTCTTTTTATTCAAATCAAGTTTTTGTTGGGGTGGACTTGTCCTTTAACGTTTATTTTTATGGTAATTCTGCTTCATGATCTTGTGCATTTAATGTTTAACAAGAAAACTGGAAATATTATGGAAATACATACCCCTGGAACATTGAACATTCATGCTTATTTCCCTAGAATACGGTGAATACATAATGAAAAAAGTTCGTCATGCAGCTGGCAGAAAAGGGGGCAGAAAGCGAAGGGAAGCATGTGCGAGCTCCGATTTCAATTTTTCTGTCTGGCAGAAGGGCGTGAGCGAGTGTGAGCGGAGTTAACGCCCTTCTGGCAGACTCACGACGAAATTAACATTCATGATATGTACAATCCCACTTGACCAATAACATGCACCTGAGAATGGGCACATCTTTCATTTTATCTTTCATTGTATCTTCTGACAAACTGGCTCAAGAATTAGACGCATGTGTCAAAGCCGGGATTGGGAGGGGCTCGTTCTAGTTGCTCATGGCCACAGATATCACAAAATCAAAGTAAATGTGGCATCTATATATCTTGGCGTTGTTGAAGGAAGCAATGTCAGGGACGAGCAACAACAAATGTTTTCCAAGTTGAGGATGGGGCTCGTCCACATAGGATGAGGGTAAGTATTCTGTATAAAGTTCCATTAAAAGATAACATGCCACATGGCCTCAGTCCCCCACCTTTCTGGGTAATCCCACAGATGATGACATATCGACGTGATATACAAGAACTAAAAGTTGCGGATCGATTGCGTCATTACATAGCCAGAGGGGTCGGGGTATAACACACATTAATTCTTCAACCGGGCTGGAGACAACAAAAAAATACAACACAAAACAAAAGCAAACAAAGTGAGAGCAAGCGGGGAAGGGATTGTCGATGTTTCGAAAGGGTGGGGGGCAGAGCGGGGATGGCCGCACCCTATCGAGAGAAGCCCCCCCCCCCCTCCCTGGCCACCCCTTCACCAGTTATCGCGACAGGATGGCTTGAGAGCGGGGAGAACATTCCATGCTAAGACTCCCCAAAAGCATGAAAAGTAACACTACACATGGCACTTTTTCTATATATTTTATTGGAGTTTTTGAATAGTTTGCCCCAGAGTATTCAAAAACACGGTTTTCATTTTGTAAAAGATATGAAAACTCTCTTGATTAATGAAGTTTGATGATTGACATGAGTTTGGGGGAAAAAATAAAAAGAAAGTTGTTTTAGTAGAGTAGATACATTGCACTTTGATCCTTTTGGGGAAACCATTCTCGACGAGCACTTTTGCTAACTTTTGGTTCTCCCTTAACCCTATCTAGGCCGGGGTATTTTGGGAGTTCCTATGGCCGGGGGGGGGGGCCTCCCAGGCCCCCCCCCCCTAAGATCTCGGCCGTCGACCGCGCGATCGCGCCGAAAATTGGCATGCGGGTTGCCTGGGACATAATCTACAAGATTGTATAGTAATTTATTTCATGTGAATCGCTATTAAGTGATTATGCTAATTTATGCGTAATTAGTATGCGAAATCATACTTTTTCCTCTAACTCCCTAAATAAAGCTCCAAATGTACTAATTTTTGGTATAGAAACTCTTTGTGGTGTCCTTAGCAAGTGTACATGAAAAAAATTGTGACATCAAATCATTTTCTTATGTATTATATTGTTTTTTGCAATTTCTTATGTATTTCTTTGTTTTTTTGACCTTTTGTTTTTCATTGTTTTTTCAATGAAATTTGTTGGGGACTCTTCTGTGATCATAAAAAGCATAAAATGAATACATTTAGACTAGCAAAACTAAAAATAATCATACATTTATGAATTTTGGTTGAAAGCACAATTTGCATTGACTTTGTACACGAAATCACGTTTTTGAGCCATTTTCGGTCTGACATGCACTTACTCAATGTTACGTAATTTCGGAACCACGTACCCGGGTGACGCAAAATTGGTCTCAAAAGTTGCGCAAGACTTGAAAGTAAAAAGTCAGCGAGCGGCGCGGTCAAAAAATTTCGCACGGCGAAAATATCGCGCGATTCGTTGAGGGGGGGGGGCCTCCGAGGCCCCCCCCCGGCCTAGATAGGGTTAAACAGCATTTCTTTTGGTGCAAAATCACCCAAACCATTATTAATTTATGTTCATGCATACGATCAATTTTTATGGTGATTTGCTTCTTGTCAGGTGAAACTGCATCAAGACTCTTGTATTATATGCTGATATCATGGGGTATCACATTGTGTTCTTATATAGACTATGCTTATGTTATGAACTGCATTTATATAATTCATGTTATACAAACACATTCTTGTAAAGTATTATACATTCATGTAAATATGTTAATGTTAATAAACTCAACTCAAGATGAATTAATAAACACCTATTCATGGGAACTAGGGAGGGGACTTGTCTCGAAAGGGTGTGTTGAGTACACCGGCGTAAATCCACTTTGAGGAGTGGGGGATGATCGAGTTTTATCCCCCCCCCCATAGGCGGATCCAGGGGGCGAGGGGCCGGGCTCCCCCTCCTATTGGAGGAGCAAAAAAGAAAAAAAAAGAAAAGAGTAGGAATTAAGACGAGTGAATAAAATAAGAGGAGAGGAAGACTTGAAAAAAAATTCAGGCAATTCACATATCTTGTTCAACATGGAGCTTAAATATCAAGTTTGGAAGTCAATATACAAAACATATTTCTCCTTGGAAATCGAACTTTCATTAATTTGTGTGATTTACAAATTGATGACTAAAAAGTGCTCTGCTGTAAAAATGTCAGTTTTATTGTCTAAATATTCACATTTTTTGCTCGCGCTGCGCGCTCGCGAAATTGATTTATCAGGTACCTATTATTTTCATGTATTCCCTAAAGTTTTCAAAATATCCTTTTTCAGGTCTGATTGTCAAAACATATCAGCTAGCGCTGCCATGCTTGCATTTTGATTTGCGAGGTATTTCTGTCTCAACAAACTACTTAAAATCCCCTTTTCATGGCAGTTTATAAGAAAATTTCGGCTCCCGATTTGCGCTCGCATTAATGGTTAAAAATATATCAACTGATTACTGAAGCATCCTATTCATGATTATAAAAGTGCTTGAAATGTACACGAGGTATTTCTGTCTCAACAAACTACTTAAAATCCCCTTTTCATGGCAGTTTATAAGAAAATTTCGGCTCCCGATTTGCGCTCGCATTAATGGTTAAAAATATATCAACTGATTACTGAAGCATCCTATTCATGATTATAAAAGTGCTTGAAATGTACATTGTTCAGGCCATAATATCATCAGATTCCGCGCCCTCATTATGCATTAATAAATAAGGTATCAATTTAATAATTAAATTGTCCCTTTTGTTTAATCTCGCGCTTAACAAGATGAATAGGAAGATATATAGTCATCATATTCATATGATAACATGTCCTAAGGATGTCATGGTCCTTTGTCCCAAACTCAAAATAATAATGAAAAATATCAGCTCCTTATCAAGTGCGATTTATATCCACCTTACAATTTTCCTACAAAGTGTTTGAAATATAAATCAAATCGGAATATCAAATATTTTAAGCTCGCGCTTCGCGCTCACCTTTATTTCATACTAAAAGTTGTATTTAGAATGCCTAGGTTCTATGGCCCGTATTCTGAAGTTGGGTTTAATTTAAACTCAGGTTTAAAGTTGTGGTTTAAGTATTGGTAGCCAATTGTTACATAAATCACTAACAGTATATATATATCATAGTTCGGCTCATTTGGCCTCAAATCATTCATAATTATTTAGGAATTATAAATAGATGATTGTCTTCACCATCGATGAATCAGGAAAGAGCACAGTAAATATAAAAAAAACATACATCTTAATAAAATTTTTGACACTTTCGGCTTCCCATAATTTTAGCACAGAGTTAGACCATGGTCTAAGTTAAACCTGAGTTCAGAAAACGGGCCTATGTCTAAATCTGAAACACGCGCGCGCATGTTCATTCAGTTATCAAGTTTCAGATCACAATATCAAAAAGTTTCTGCTCGCCCTTGGTGCTCGAATTATTAATGTAAGAATATCCCCTCTTACTCATCCTTTTCATTATTTACAAAACATGAATAGTGTTCCGTTCTAGGTCTAAAACTAGAATTTTTCCGCTCACGCTTCGCGCTCGCATCAATTGTTTAGTTATGTAGCTATCCTTTCATGATTACAAAAAATTATTTTCCATTCTTTATGTAAAAATGTCAAAAAATTTTCTGCTCGTAATTCGCGCTCGCCTTATTTGATTGTTGAAATATGTAGCAACTTTATGGCTAACTGCAAGCAGTCTTTAACAGGTAGGCCTACATTTCCTACCATTTCAAAACGTGTATAAACAATTTCTGCTCGCGCTTCGCGTTCGTATTGCAGGCACATCTTTTTTCAGAATGTTCAAATTTTAGGAAAAAATACATACAATTAAAAAAGAAATTTGCTCGCGCTTCGCGCTCGCATTATTAAATAAGGATTATGATATTATATATTTACGTTGATTTAAAGAATAAAGATAAGAAGTGACTCATAGAACTTCCCCCTCCAAAGAAACAAACAAAAAATCATCTTTGAGCGGCCGATCGGGAAAAATATGGCCGAAAAAAAGTCCGGGACCCCTAATGGCGAAGGCTGGATCCGCCCCTGCCCTCTCTATACACACATTTGAATATCTATTTAGCGAGCGGTCGAAGCGAACGAGCCATAAAGAACCAATTTTCTCGCTTTTAATCACATTTCATGATATAAATTTTAAAATATTACGAGGGGGCGAAGCGAGCGACCCCAAAATAACCACTGTTTTGGTTTTCAATCGCATTTTCAAATAGAAATTTTGAAGTACGTTTTTTTTACTAATTACTTAAAATATATTTTATTCCCTAAAAAGTGTGTGTGTGGGGGGTATTTGTACACGCCAACCGCCCACTCCAAAAAGTGAGTGTGTGGGGGCGGGGTTATATCCCCCATCCCCCGGGATTTACGCCAAGGGTTGAGTGTTCTGATGTACTGGCCAGCCATTTTTTTATTTAGAAGATTTTTTTTAAGTATAATTTTTTTTGTTGCTTCTTTGAATGTTGTTCCCCGGTGTGGCCTTATACAGCATTCGCCAGAAATTCAAATATAACATGGGGTGGCACTTGGAGGTGAGCGTAGAAGCAAAGGAGAAAAAAAGATTATGTAGACAATGGAGAAACTCATAATATTAATATTGAGGCATAAGCGCCCCCTTCCCATTCGTAGTGTAAATGCATCAGATAATAAAAAGAGTCTTCTGACGGTTTAAATGCCACATTTTTCTGAAGCTCGTTCGCTTTGCTCCCCTCATTAATATATTTCGCTTCAGCATCTCATAAGATTTTTATAGCCTTTTAAAGGGCCTAGTTCAGGGTTTTAAAAAATGTAATTGTTGCAGTTGTGGATGCTTTGCTCGCATATCATGTAAGCTTCATCTGCCCCTTGTTAATAGTGCACTTCAGCCCCTCCCCCAATTTGGCCTAATACAGCATTTACAAAGAAAGAAATCGATACATTTTAATTGCCACATACTATTAAAATCAGCCCTTGACTATAGAGATTTCGATAATTCTACTCCCAACTTTAAATTGAGAGAAAAGAAAACTGTTTATAAATATCTTAGTTTGAGTTTACCGTGCACTTTCAGTGGTCAGTTGCCAAATTTCCTGGGTGAGATGTGTTACGCATTAAAATGTTAAAAATTAGTATGAAAAGCATTTTTACAAACTATTTCCAGTCTAATGATACTCCAGCAGAAGCTGAAATGTTATCTATATAAAAAAAAATGATGTTAAAAAGGGAATCTGTTAAAGAATAGTTGAGTGAATGAATGAATAACTAAATGAACAATTTATTACACCCTCGTAGCCAAAAAAAAAAAAAAAACGCCAACCCCCCCCCCCAAAAAAAAAGGGGGAAACGTGAGCGAGAAAATACAAGTGTATAGGAGAACGTAAGACGAGCGAGAGCAGACAAGGAACAGTTCAAGAGACAGTCGCAGCTTCTCCCTCCTTGCACCCCCGTCCCCCCCCCCCCCCGGGAACGCGTTTTGCGCGCTCAGTAAGTGTTTCACACACACGCTTCGTGTGCTGACTACCACCCCCTTAATTAAATCCTAGCTTTGCCACTAATTTTAGACTTAGTAAACGGGAAGTTTTTTGTTGTGCCCCTCTCAATTTCAGGCAGAAAACGTAATAAGAGCGGATGCAGACTAGTGAACGATTCAAAGAAACGTCGGGGGTTCCGCAATTCGAAATTTGCCCCCCCCCCCTTCGTTAACAGGCAGATGATGGATTAAGATGAGCGAGAGCAGCTAAGGAACAATTTAAAGAAACGTCGGACCTTCCTCGTATCTCGCAGGGGGGGGGTAGGTACACCCCCTCCCTGCACCCCCCCCCCGGAACGCGCTTCCCGTGCTCACTTCTGCCACCTAAACTGAAATCCTAGCAATTAATTCTAGACGGAATTACTCGGAAATATTTGGCTCTGCCACCCCCCGTCCCCTCTGATAATAAGTACCTGTTACGCCGCTGCAACGAGGCGCCTTGAACTACTCGACCGCGCGGCAACCGATGAAGGGAAAAAAGTCGGTCTCGCGGACCTTCGGCCTCGCGGGCCTTCGGTCTCGTGGACCCTCGGTCTCGCGGACCTTCGGTCTAGCGGACCCTCGGTCTCGCGGACCCTCGGTCTAGCGGACCCTCGGTCTCGTGGACCCTCGGTCTAGCGGGCTGTCACCATTAAAACGAGATCTGAGAAATGAGTTGCTTTGCTCTGTCCATCATCATCATCATCTAATAGTGCATTATAAATAAGTGAAACGCCTCTGACTGTGTCGCCTGCATTACGCGATCATAGCATCAGTGCTGACTTTAAAAACAGCTATATATTGAATAATTATTCACAAAAGAAACACTCACTATGCATGTCCATTGACCCAACATGACCTTTGACAATAATCATGTGACCCAAGATTTGTACAAAATACCTCTGCCCTTACGTCTGATGTAGACCCTATAGATCCATGAACTTTCTAAGTTGTGATGCCAGCCAACAGGACCAAAGTTAATTGACCTTAAATGACCTTTGACCTTGGTCATGTGATCTGAAGCTCGCACAGGATGTTCAGGGATACATAATTGCTCTTACGTCTAAGTTTCATGAACTATACAGATCCATAAAATTTCAAAGTTATGATGATAATTCCAAAAATACCGGCCAACATGGTTTAAGTTCATTGACCCTAAAAGACCTTTGACCTTGGTCATGATTGTGACCTAAAACTCAAACAGGATGTTCAGTAATACTTGATCACCCTTATGTTCTAGTTTCATGAACTACGTCCATATACTTTTTAAGTTATAGTGACATATAAAAAACTTATCCTTGGTTAAGTTTTTGTCTCACCTGCATAGCAGAGTGAGACTATAGGCGCCGCTTTTCCGACGGTGGCGGCGGCGGCGGCGGCGTCAACATCAAATCTTAACCTGAGGTTAAGTTTTTGAAAGGACATCATAACTTAGAAAGTATATGTACCTAGTTCATAAAACTTGGCCATAAGGTTAATCAAGTATTACTAAACATCCTATTAGAGTTTCATGTCACATAACCAAGGTCAAAGGTCATTTAGGGTCAATGAACTTAGACCATGTTGGGGAATCAACATCAAAATCTTAACCTGAGGTTAAGTTTTTGAAATGTCATCATAACTTAGAAAATATATGGACCTAGTTCATTAAACTTAGACATAAGGTCAACCATGTATCACCAAACATCCTGCATGAGTTTCATGTCACATGACTAAGGTCAAAGGTCATTTAGGGTCAATGAACTTTGGCCGATTTGGGGGTATCTGTTGAATTACAATCAAAACTTTAAAAGCTTTTGGATCTGATTCATGAAACTTGGACATAATAGTAATCAAGTATCACTGAACATCCTGTGCAAGTTTCAGGTCACATGATCAAGGTCAAAGGTCATTTAGGGTCAATGAACTTTGGCCGAAGGGTATTTGTTGAATTACCATCATAACTTTGAAAGTATGTTGGTCTATTTCATAAATCTTGGACATAAGAGTAATCAAGTATCACTGAACATCCTGTGCGCATTTTAGGTCACATGACCAAGGTCAAAGGTCAATGAACTTTGGCCATAATGGGGGTATCTGTTGAATTACCATCATAACTTTGCAAGTTTATTGATCTGACTTTTGAAACTTGGACATAAGAGTAATCAAGTATCACTGAATATCCTGTGCAAGTTTCAGGTCACATGATCAAGGGCAAAGGTCATGTGAGGTCAATGAAATTTGGCCACATTGGGGGTATTTGTTGAATTACCATCCTATCTCTGTAAGTGTATTGGTCTAGTTCATAAAACATGGAAATAAGAGTAACCAAGTATCACTGAACATCTTGTGCGAGTTATAGTAGTTTTCAAAGTCAGCAATGCTGCTATGTTGAATCGCGTGATGCAGGTGAGACGGCCAGAGGCATTCCACTTGTGATGTTTACGCAGCCGCCACCGTCAGAAAAGCTCTCGTCAGAAATAGTCTCTGCTACGCAGGCGAGACAAAAATGAAGTGACTATTTCAGTTTAGAAATTATGCATGAATAGTTATCAGAGGCGTCGATTATGGGGGGGCAGGGGGGGCGATCGCCCCACCAATGAAAATATTGGGGGGGCAAACATATCGTTTTGCCCCCCAATAATTCCGCATGTGCTAAAAATAAAATAAGATTGTAATGTTACACAGAAATCAGCAAGCGAGATTGAGATATACAACTCGTTCTTCGTCTAAAATCGTGCTCAAAATGTCCACTTTTCAGATTGGAATATCAAAAAAATTTCAGCTCGCGCTTCGCGCTCGCATCATTTCTGTAACAAAAACCCATACTTTCCATGATTAAATAGGTGAATATGGTTCCATTTTCAGTTCTAAACCTCAAAAGAACTCCCACTTCGATTTGCAATAATCTTTTTTTTTATCTTGTTCTTTATTAAAAACGTCCATTAAACTCAATTTTTTTCAGATCGAAATATCAAAATTTTCAGCTCGCGCTTCGCGCTCGCATTAATCTGCTGGTGATTATATATATATATATATATATATATATTTATATATATATATATATATATATATATATATTTATATATATATATATATATTTATTTATATATATGTGTGTGTGCGGGTGTGTGTGTGTATATATACATATATATATGTACACATATATATATAGGCATATGTGTGTGTGAGTTTGTTTTGTGTGATCGAGCGCCTGTGGAAAATTGATTCACGATTTTGCCCCCCCAATCTGAAAAATGGATCGACGCCCCTGATAGTTATCAGTCCTTATCATTACTAATTTCCACGCCCATCTAAACACTTAAAGTCCCCCACCCCCTCTCCGCCGGAATAATATGGAGATATTTTTGCAGAGCCTTATACGCAGAATGGAGCATCCCGATGAATCAGTATCTCTGTATCCAGATCGGGATCCAGATCTTGTTTTCTTTTGTTGTTTTACATACGACTATGATAGGTCCATGATACGACTCAGGGGGAGGTTATACATCATCTAAAATTGCAGTAAACAGGCAAATATTTCTATTAGTTTTCTCTCAATCCGTTTTAAATTTATTACCATCAACACGCACTTGAAAGAGTGATTCATGGTTTTTAAATTGACACAGCGATTGGTAATTGCAATGTTTACAATCTTTCTGTAAGTCTTTCGTTTCCCGAACATGCAGATAACATTCCTGAAGAGAAACTTCTTCAAAATAAAAAGTCAAAGAGCATAATGTAATAACGATAAATCACAATGTCTCAACTTTGCTTTGAAATTCATTGGATCGTTAGTCTATATCCCCTTAACATCTTTCAGTTCAGATTGCATGCATACCACTGACCCCCCCCCCCCACACACACACACGCGCCCCGGGGGGGGGGGGCCACTTACATTGACGAGTGGATACCATGCGCGACCAAAAAAACACGTAAAAAGGATGTCCTTTTCACGATAGGGCACGTTACGTACGTAACGTGATAAGGGTGTCAAAAACACAAAAATAATGAAAAAAGGGTATCTATTTCGCTTGGAAAATTACGTGTTTAGGGTCGAATTTGCGGGGATGATAAAACAAAATTAAAATGTTTCATAAAGGATGTCCTTTTTGCCCCAACACTACGTGTTTAGAGTCCTATTTGCGCGAGGTGTAGAAGGTGGGGTCGCACTAAACCAAATAAGGTAAAGGCTTCGACCGAAGGACCCGTAACAATAAAACATTCCTGTACTTGTTTAGGGGTTCATTTCCGGGAATATTTGCCATGCAAGAGTATCGTTTTGTTTCCAATACTTGTTAAGGGTAGGGTTTCACACGCCAATACTTGTTAAGGGGTGCATTTTCAGAATATGGAAATTACGTGTTTAGGGTGCTTTTCGAGACCCAATGGTCGCGCATGGTATCCACTCGTGAATGGAAGTGCCCCCCCCCCGGGACACGCGCGCACAAGCACACACACAAAGATCTCCTAACAAACCTATACTATTATGAAATTATGGAGCGATGATGACAATTTCTATGCAAATATATTTATAAGCTATAAATCTATATTTCTCTCATCCCTGCACGTTGCTACATTTTGATGGGCAACAAATCCCTGTCTCTTAATTTGCATCCCCCTCCCGGCCCCCCAAAAATGAATAATAAAATAAAATGAAATAAATAAATGGAAGAGATTTGTGGGGCTCGTGAAACGCAGCATTGATTGGTCGCTGCATGATCCAAGTGAATCAAATTAAGTTATAGATTATGTCTGTGAAAGAAATTATGTATTTCACAATGATCCTATCAACTATGACAAAAGATAACGGTAATGGTGGTGATTTTTTTTTACCTGATTGCTAAGGATGCTTGGAAGCAAGCAAGCAATCAGAGGACCGACGGTTTAAGGATCTCTCCGAGGGACCTGGTAACGAGGATTTTTGCCTTACCAAAGGGCACTAGAAAATCAAGTGGGAATCGAAACCATAAAAGGGAATGTTTAGCAGTAATATACACTGTCTTAATGGGGAAAATAATTATGCGGATTCTTTTGTCGGTAAATAAATCAACCGAAATACAAGGCTTCGAAATATTTTTTTGAGGGGACCGTTAGACTATTGTGTCCTTCCTATGTATTTTTTTTACTTGTCCCTCTGCCCCCCCCCCCCATAGTCTGACCAAGGACCTACTACAACTGACACCAATGTAATTGATCATTAAACGGGGATTGTTGGGGGTTGAGGGCTAGATTGAGCACCCGGATTGAGCAACTGAATCAAATTGCATGTAGGACGCCCTCTTTGCTGTTTCACATTATAATTTTTTTTATTGTCAAAACAACCCTCAATGAACCTACAATGCTCTTTGAGGTCTTACACGAGTCCTGACCAATTTTTTTAAATGGTCTTCGTGGTCTCTATGGGCTCCAAAACTTTTTGAAACGGTTCAAAACAGTCTTACAACGGTCTTACAGGAAAATGATCTTTCAGTGGACTTTCAGCAGTCTTTTAGCGGTCTTCCGATGAACTTTCAAAGGTCTTCATAGTCTTTCAATGATCTTTCGGCAGTATCTCAAGATTTTTGCGGAGATCACTGCAAGACTCATGAGAGTTCATTGAAAGATCATTGAAAGACCATTGAAAGACCACGCAAAATCCATGGAAAGAATTCTGAAAGATCACTTGTTGCAGAGAAGATCTCTGAAAGACCATTGAAAGATCTCGATAGGACTAGTCTATAAGAGCAGTAAGACAAGAAATATCCGTCAGTCTTTCAGAGTTCTTTGAGGGGTCTTTCTGAGCCATTCCACGGAGATGACAAATTTCAATGATCTTGAAGACCGCTGTAAGACCTGAACAATTTATCACCATCATCATCATCATCATTATCATCATCATCATCATCACCATCATCATCATCATCATCATTATTATCATTATTGTTATTATTATCATCATCATCATCATCATCATCATCATCATCATCATGACATCATCATCATCATCATCATTGACCATCATCATCATCCGCCCCGCCGCCCAGATCAATATATGCCAATGGATCTTGTATTTCATGTAAAGAGAATATGAAAATGCATGGTGATATGGATATTAACTAATTTAGTTGCCATTGGTTATGCCTATGTTTTGCTATGAAGGTTGGGGTTAACTATGGTTTTATGGCTCTTATGAATGCCTAACTAAGGACAAGAGATAAAGTATACTCCAGCCCCGACCCCCCTATTGGCCTTACGAGCATGGTGAGTGCGCTAGTGTGGCTAAAAATAAAATATAATCTCAACATATTAATTTACGCCAAAGTTGACGTAACCGAATTGGAGAAAGTCAGATAGAAAAAAAGAAAAACTGAAAATCTAATTATTGTGATAGTAAAAGACTTGATAATCGAGCTTTTTCTTTGCATGCCCTGGGTATATGGGGGCGGGGCCCTGAGGCGAGATGATTGACCAACTATATGCAGAGACGACTGCGCGAAAGACTGTTTGATATACAAAATATGAATGTTTATATTAGTTAATTGTGATTGCACCCCATCTTAAATTCTTGATTAGTATGTCAAGTAAAATAAAATATGTTCAAATTTCTCTTTTTGTAATAATATTAGCTCAGTTCTCAATTATAATTTTAAATTGTGACACCAGTGTTAGAGCTGAGGCCGAAGAAGAAGTCTGTGACGGAGAGTTTCAACCTGACGGATCGTGTAAATCTATGGGGGCCGCTGGGGCGCGGTACATTCATCGAGCAGAGATGGCTTGGAGATCCAGTGGAGAATCGCATGAAGAGCTCATAACAAGACTAAAAGGTATACATGAATGGTCATTTCATAATCTCAATTCATGCCATGACAATGCTAAATCGTCGATGATAAAGTCGAATGAGCTAAATCATAAGAAGCTGTCTGTATGCTTGTATCATTTAGAATTCTGTCTTCATAGCCCCACTAGTGTAAAATGCTGTCAGTTATGTGATGATCTGCCTCAGCATCATGCATGGCATGTTAGGGGGCACTCAAGGGTTCCTTACCATCCTGCTTGTGCTGTGGGGAATCTTCAGGTAGGATTATTGTATGCCAATGCTGTACACAGCACACAATTTAAAAAAATCATTAAAATATCACTTTTGTGACCAAAAATACTAATTTCCATACAGTTTCAATTCATTTTTCATTAGTAACTTGGGCAAGTTGGGGTAATTTTTGTATTCACCAGAGTGCTCGAAAACTTGAATTTTGGGCATATTTTTGTGTGTACACCCTCTATTGGTGGAAAGTAATATGGCAAGACAATTGTAGTTTTTCAATCTCTATTTTTAATTAAATAATTTAAAGAATCAAATTTACTTAAGAGCCAAGTTATAATGAATAGCTGTAAATTTATGGAACCTGACAGTGTCAAAAAACCAAGCATTTGTCCCAAAGAAAAAGAGGAAATAAGCCAAATATTGCCAACCTTATTTTGCCACACAGGGAGGAGTAACAGAGAACAAGGTTATATCATAACCTTGTTCATAGAATGAGTGGTCAGGGGCATAAGTTAGACATTGATAGAATGATGGTAATTGTGGCATTTATTTAATTGAAATTGATCTTGTCAAGGCTTGGGCACTCATTTTAAATCTTGGCACATGTTTATACTTCTCTGTCATGAAATTAAGAAAAAAAGAAATAGCTTTAGTATAGCTATTCATAATCTTACTGGGCAAGCAAGGCAAGGCCTAGGGAAGTTTAAGCTGAAAAAAGGGGAAATGAAGATTGAAGATGATTGTTTTAATATTAAAGAAAGACTTTGGCATAAATGAAAGTTATTTTATTTTGAGCCTGTTACAATAAACATGCACATCAATCAAATAAAATATTTGTATTTTATAGGGCCTAAAATATTTTTATCAAATAGATCAAGTCAAGTTGCCAGTCACCAAGGCTGTTTATTCTTCTTCTTAATTATTGTGGGTTGATCTGCTTCCTTAAAGATGGAAGATTCTTGTGGATATGATTGGTGCAATAGCTGGGTTTAGGAACAGTTCATATTTACAAGGTGCAGATAAAAATTATCAGCAGTTTAGCGTTTGCCTTCTGTCGGCAAGCTTTGACGGAAGGCTGTTGGATTAAAGGCATTGATGGAGGTGGATGGAAGAGTATTCCATATCCAGGCAGTTCTTTGAGAGAGAGATTGTAGAGTTCTGTCCTGCATTGGGGGATCTGTAGCTAGCAGCATGTGAGGATCTAGTTCTTGTAGAACCAGTAAGTTGGGTGATGTACTTATTAACTGGAAAGTCAACTAGATTGCAGTGTAGCTTGTACACGAGCACCGGTATTTAATCTTCTCTGCACTTTTCAAGAGGTATCCAACCAAGCCATGATAATGCATGTCTTAAACCAAAAGTTTTTAGTTTCTGTTGGTTGTTCCAGTGGACTGACCTTGCTTCACTATAATTCTTCCAAGCATTAATAGTCAAATAGACTGGAATCTTTTGTGCAGAGAATGTATACCTAAAGATTAATTTGTTTATTTTTAATATGTATTTCATTGAAATATGAATGATTTCAGTTTTGGAATAATCAGATACTAGTAATCAACATCACCTTTGTGCAATTTCATCAGTCTAGGGGAAATTGGGACCTCAATAAGGTTGAAAAAAAAAGCAGCACTATTGTACGAAATCTACAGATTTTTAATCAAAATTTTTACCTTAGATAAAAATTTTGATTAAATATATAACCTGTGGTATAACTAAACTGCAATAAAGAACTACTTTGACTCTAACGAGTTCACAACAAACAACAAAAAGTTGCTAGACAATTCATCCCATTATTGTGTGCATTTGTGTGTTACTGTGGGTGCCAACTTTCTATTATAACTGCAGCATCCCGTATTTGCACTATTGCTGCCTATGAGGTCAATACTGATATGTTTTGACCTCATTGGTACTAGGAATGCAATTTCATAACAAAACAAAAATAAAATATTTTGGAGCTACAATCTTCTTAACAGACAATTTTCAGCTGTATAATCTACACTATGTCAGGTCTTATGTCACTTTTGATTTACATATTTTGATTTTATGAAGGTAACATGTAAAAGTAAAGCTACAAAACATTACAAAATTCCATTTTGATTGAATTCCAACAAATTTCTTTTTTCAATTTACCAATTACATGTATGTATTTATGTTCACAAATCACTTCTGATGGAATGCACTATTTTGTATTTCATTAATTGTAGAAAATGGAATCATCAAGAATGATGCAGTTTTGAAGGCAATGCGAGCCGTTGATCGCAAACACTACAGCAGTAATAGTCCATATGCTGATTCTCCACAGAGTATTGGTAAGATCAGTGCTTAATAGTTTAAAATTTTTTGAGCAAAACCTCCAGGAATTGAAGAAATTTGTCAGTATAATTTTTTGGGGCTGCATTAAAAATTTAAAAGTTGTAGTTTTGGTGTCATAAGTTAATAATAAGAGTTTATTTGTATTTTATTATTTATTTAATGATAAAAGTTCAGAAAATGTGTTTAAAAAACATAGAAATGGTGTGGGCTTCATTTATAGAAGATGTATAGGACTTATGATTGCTAGAATTTGCTAGATAGTTTAGGCATTTTTTACTATTAAAAAAATGGCAATGTTGAAGAATACAATTGCAACTAATTTTGGTTTAGTCATCAATGCTTTACTTTTGATATTTTTAAAAATACTACCAGAGTATCAACCTTTCCTCATTTGTTTTTGTTTTTACTGCAGGGTATGCTGTCACTATTAGTGCACCTCATATGGTAAGTATATATTTGCACATCATTTTCTAAGGAAGTCAATATGAGAACAAATACAACAGCATGAGATAGTGGATATGTTTTAAGCACTCAAATGGATATTCCCTGTTGTCAGATCAGCAGTTGTACTTGTGATATTGTGTTTCATACACTGTCTCCCAGAGAGTTGGATGCTTTCATTAGCAATTAGCAATTAAATTCAAATCAGGATACCGTATCAACAAGTATGTACTGTCTGCAAAGTGATATGATTTTTAATTGTTTGTTAGCCTAATGTTGATTGCAATGCAAACTGCTAGGTCTGGTATGATTCATATAAAAGTAAATATATGAGAACTCTGCTCTTCATGCTTAAAATCTTGAAACGAACAATTGTTTTAAGAACTATTATCAGAAAGATTACGAAGCAGTTCTGTTCAGTACTACCTTACATGGTGTTACTGCAAATCTTAACACCATGCAAACCTTGAAAGCTTATAATATAATGAAATATTGAAAAATCTAAAAGTGAAACTGTTTGTGCCACTGTTGTAAAATAGTCATAATAAAAAAAAATATATATATTGTGTCTTTATCTCCCAGCATGCACATGCCCTTGAACTACTGAAAGACCATCTTAGTGAAGGCAAGTCAGCATTGGATGTTGGATCTGGAAGTGGTTATTTGACTGCCTGTATGGCTATCATGGTAAGAATATGAAACAAATATATATTCATAATTTGATGGATGGTAATCTGGTAGGAATCTGAAAAGAAAAAGACTGTGAACCAATCACATCAGGTTGATGGAAATCATTCTAAGAATCTTGATAGAATGTCAGCTAATATCATGAATAATTGGATGGATGGCGGTCATTATAACAATCTTGATAGAATGTCAGCTAATATCATGAATAATTGGATGGATGGCGGTCATGATAACAATCTTGATCTTCGCCAATCATGCTGAAAATGGAAAGATAGATCATGAGAATCTAAATCAAATTGAAGCCTATTGTTAGTAGTAATGATATATGATAATTACATTAATACAACTGTTAGTAAACACCTCAATCAGACTTGGAATCTTATCTGTTACCTGATTCATGAAGACTCGATACCAAAATAAGGATGGCTTTCATGCTATTAGAAAAACACCACACATTATTTTGATGACTTGTCTATAGACTTTGGATAATTTTGACCAAAATTTAAACACTTGATCTAACTTGAAATTTAATTTCCTTTCTATGCCTATCACAGAAATTAAACCCTTATAACTTTTCCATTTTCTTTATCTTTTAGGTGGGATCCACGGGGAAGGTAGTAGGGATAGACCATATCAAAGAATTGGTAGATAAATCTAGGAAAAATATAGAAAAGGATAACCCTGATCTTCTAACATCGGGTAGGATGCAACTAGTAGGTGAGTTACGGTATGGCTTTTTATATTGTAAGAAATGTGTCTTTTTGAACTGAACTGAACTGAATTTATTTCCAAACAATGTCAAAATACATTTATACAAGGTTTAATAATTGTCATATACGTCATTGGTAAAAGGAGTCCACAGAAATAGCAAGTACTGCTAATGGGACGTGGAGCCCCTATCCAATGATATACATAATCATAATTAATAGCATGAAATGTTTAAAATATAAGTTTACAAGTTATGCTCTTCAGCAAGTATCAAGTGTATATACAATGAAAGTGTATGAATAGTTCTAGCACAATAGGGCAAAAGCAAGAATTGCATACAAATGAATTGAAATATATATACAGTATTTACAAATGATTGAGGAACTTATGAATATCCTTGTATGAAAATGATTTTAAGTGTTCTGCAGAAGGAATTTACAGATTCGAGCCATTGTACTGTTCCAGATTTGTGAAATCATAAATGAGATTGAAATTTTACCATGTTCTGTCCTCACCCTTTCTTAAAGTAGAGCTGATTGTTTTTGTCTTGTACTTCTCAAAGAAATTACAATACTCATTCACTGTGCATATTTGAGGGTGAAAAACAGTAACTCAAGTTAGAGACATAATACAGGGGTGTGAGAATTCAGATTTTTAACTGATTTCAGATTTTTTTTCAGCTTGATTTCAGCTTATTTTTGGCTTTCTTCTGTACAAAAAGTATTGGAGCTCTTTCTATTTCAGATTTTTTCAACACTCTTCAGCTTTTTTTCAGATCTTTTTATTTTTGACCACTCACACCCCTGATAATATTGAATTTACATTGGTGTATTATCTTTAGTTTCAACTCCTGTTATTTTGCTGAAATAGATATTTGAAAAAAAAATCATTTTACATGTTTACACTGTCCATCATATGGAAAAAGAAAATACCCAGTCTTCATTGTAACTTTTATTCTTTTTTATTTATTTCAATTTCCAGTTGGTGATGGTAGACAAGGATATGCTTCTGGTGCCCCATATGATGCTATTCATGTTGGTGCTGCTGCTCCAACATTACCACAGGCAGTGAGTTGATGTTTTTAAGCAATACCGGATTTGAAGAAATAACCAATAACATATCCAATATTGAACTTTGATTGGAGGGTAGGATGCTTTTCAATGATAAAATACAACTAAGAATCCATTAGAAAAAAAAAGCATTTTGATAGTTGAAAATTCAATGAAAGTGGGACAAGATCATGGAATTTTTCCAAGTTGAACCTACTCTTTTGGGACAGTTATTTACTTTAATTACTTTTTTTTTTGGGGGAGGTAGACCCTCTCTTATTGGTGCATCTCAATCACTTTCCCCCAATCCACACGTTTGCAGATCAATTATACAAGTAGCAAATCAATTTGATTAAAGGTAAATGCTAGTTTTGGTAACGATATCAAAATGAGTTCGTACAGAATCCAATTAAATGACCACCAAAGTGTCTGTTTGTATAGATAAAACGCATGTGCCAAAGAATTCTGGAAGAAATTGTGTAATTGCTGAGAAATCAGCAAATAAGCACAGGAATTGGGTAGGGCGTCGGGCCCTACGCCCTAAGCAATAATTATACATTGTCCCACGTGCGCTTATCTGTGTTGGGGATCTTCGTTGTTAACATTTCAAGATTTCACAAAGTTCAGTTAATGTAACTGTACCAGATCTAGATCCTCGATGATATACTGACAATTAAGCCTTGTTTTACAGACTTTCTCATGAAATCAGTGTTTACTGCAACTACTGGAATTTCTCTTTAAATGCAGAAATAATCTTATTGTAAATGGATTGACTGAGGTTGTTTTTATCCTTTTTTTGAAACAGCTGATTGAGCAATTGAAGCCTGGTGGTCGTCTCATCATCCCGGTAGGACCACAAGGAGCAGCTCAGAATCTAGAGCAGTATGACAAATCACAAGAAGGACAAATCACAAAGAAGACTCTCATGGGTGTAGTCTATGTACCCCTTACTGCTAAAGATCAACAGTGGCCAGGCAAGTGGAAGTAAATGAATGAACCATACCATATTGGACCTTTCTTTTTTTCATGTTGGTTTCCTTCTGTTTGATGATTTAATCTTAAGGACTGCGGAAGAATGCTGTGATCCGGTTTGTTTCTGCTTGAGGTGATTGGTAGTCGGACATAAATGCTAGGAACAGAATCATTGATTCCCATGACAACTGTTCGTCAGATTTGGCTCCTGAAGATTATTGGACAAGAAGATTTGACTATCAGCAAAGCTGTGCCAATGATATTCTTCATCATAGAGGATATTTGAATTGTAATAACATCAAACTTACATTTCTGGCCATATTAAAAGGGCCTTTGTGGCTGAGACTAAAGCTGATGACAGTGCCATTTTGGCATATAATCAGGCTGTGTCTACATGTGACACCCTGACATTATGAATGAAGTTTATGTCAGCCCTAACAGTATACAGTGTTCCTTGAAAGGAAGTACACTATTGGAAGCATTTGAAAGTGAGCAGAGGAAATTGATTTTCAATTAATAGGTGGTTCTCATTTTCAATTGATAGTTATTTGACTGAAAAATATTATGCAATCTGCATTTGATATTATTTTGAATGTTAGTGTATGTAGATTATGATTTAATTTAGACATTGAAAATAATATTAATTAGAAGTTTATTTATTTAATTTTGTTGTCCAAGTGCTGAGAAGGGATCTAGCAATGATTCATATTTTGTTTGTTCTTAGGTGTAGAACCTACTGATCAATGCTTGATTCAGAAATGTTTATTTGATATTGCTCAAATTCATTGCCATGTGCTGGTATTAAATTCAGTGTTGGAATTGAGGAAAGCTTTTAAGTGTTTTACATAGTTGTGGGAAATCATTTGCATCATACTTGATTCAGTATTTGACATTTTTACTTAATTCTAAGGCCCAAGTCCAGCTTAAATTAGGCCGTGGTCACACTCTCTGCTAAAATTATGGGAAGCCAAAAATGTCAACTTTTTGTTTACATTGTATGTTTCTAATGTTCACTGTATTTTTTCATCATGCTATTATGGTGAAAAAAACAACAACACAACAAATTCACATATTATTTCCAAACTGTTACGAATGACCCGAGTGACAGTTCACCTGATAAGTTGAACTTGTACTGTTATAGATTTGAGTGAAAATTAGCTATCCATAGTTAAACTGCAACTTTTGACCTGAGCTTGAATTAATCCATAGTTCAGAATATACAGGCCTAAGTATCCAAGAAATGGGTCCTATTTTGAACATAATTCAGCTTACAAATTCATTGATTGGATATGAAAAAATACACTAAACTATTTTATCAAAATAAAAACTTCAGTTGTATACACTGTACATTTTTTTTTTACGTTCATGTAGGTATTGAATTGAATATTGACTTTAGTCACTAAACTAAACCCACTTTGGCAACATGAGATATTTGTTATATTATGATGTGGGCTAGCTAAAACATTGATATGTGTGAATGATTATCTTTGTTATAATACTGCTCATATAGATTAAGTCAAGGTGATATTTGGAGTTCTGGCAGTGGAACTGCACTTCAAGAGAAACCCATTTAAAATCAAACTTGAATACATCTATAAGAAGATATAAGAAATTAAGCAAACTCACAAATGCATTTATGGGACTACATGCACTATGTATCCTGATGTTGATGACTTTAGTTATTCTATTTTCTCTGTATAAGTCTTCGCTAATAATTCCATGCCATAAGTTTCTCTAGTCTTAAGCATCAGTTTTGCTTGCCTGTTATAATCAGGTACTAGTAGGAGGTCTAAATAATTCATTGTATAAGTTTGATGGGATTCTCGGCGAGTTGTGATTTTCGTCATTACCAGGTCTCAAATGTATTGTCTATGAGTTATGAATGAGAGAGAGTGTTAAAGAAAGAGTAATGAGCAAAAAAGTGACTTGCCTCAATCCTACATTGCTGTATATCATGTAATTTTACGAAACTGCTGCACATTGCTTAATGAGGATGGAGAGCCTTTTTTTTGCTGTTGCAATAATTTTTCAGCTCTTAAGAAATATTGAAAAATTGGCAAAATAGATCTCACAGATTTTCACCATTGTGTTTTCTTGTTTTTCTGCTTTGACACAATGAATTTCGTATTTGGATTCTCTTATAAAGAGAACAAATAATTTCCACATGCCGTTACATACATTGTAACGTTGGATGATAGGGTCTCAGTCAATTTATGTACAATGATGGTATATGTAGAAAGCAAGATTGATTTGAACGTCAAGTCCACCTCAGAAAAATGTTGATTTGAATCAATAGAAAAAATCAGAAAAGCACAATGCTGAAAATTTCATCAAAATCGGATGTAAAATAAGAAAGTTATGACATTTCAAAGTTTTTCTTATTTTCAACAAAATAGTTATATGAACGAGCCAGTTACAACCAAATTTTACATCCGATTTTGATGAAATTTTCAGTGTTATGCTTGTTGAATTTTTCTCTTTTCATTCAAATCAAGTTTTTGTTGGGGTGGACTTGTCCTTTAAATGCTTCCAAGTAACCAACCAGATGACTTATGACTACTTCCTATCAAAGGGACTTGGTAATGAGATTTTGAATTCAATAAACATCTTATGAAACAACTGCTCCCTCACCGAGCCTTCTTGCCTCTGAAGGCATAATTCAGTTCATTTCAAATTTTATTTAATCACCATTTATGAAGGAAAATATTGTGTTCATTGTGCAAGATAGTAAGTTGCAATGAAGTTCAATTTTCCATGTAAACATGTAAACTATGTATGGCTTGTAAAAGGAGCTAAATATAACATGTATGTAAAGCTTTGGTAATAACTAGAAGACTGTACCATATGGGCGCTTAGTGGGATATTGGTCTGATAATTATTTTTCAAACTGTATACTTTAATGCATGACTGAGTTTAATAAACTCATCATTTTGTTCTAGATAGGTATGGGGCTTCAACTTTATACAGTAAATTGTTTGATTTCTTTTTCAATTCCTTTCTGTTTTGAATTTCTTTCTTGTAAAATTATAGTTCATGAGAAATTTGCAAAGTTGTAACACCATTTAAAACAAGATATATTTCTCTTTGTATCATTTGATATCTAATATCAATTTCTCTTTTGCTAATATTTGCTTCCATATAGTTCTCATTATTATTAGAACTTACAAAATAGAAAGTCCAGGGGGTGTTTCACAAAGATGTGTGACTTAAATTCCCAGTAGCGTACAGTATAGAAGACATCATCACATTGGTCAGATCACGGGCAAGAGACGTGCACTACCGCGTATCCATCAATCAGATTGCGCGTCATATCATGTACGCGTCGGCATTTAAGGGCGACTTAAGTCATACTTAAATCTTTGTGAAACACCCCCAGTAGGGTTTTTAAGAGCAGTTAAGCATATAACACTACACGTGCTCTGTGTCTATTACTCTCTGCTATAACTTGTGTCATTATAGACCAAGTTGAATAAAATTCTTGCAATGACATAAATTACAAAGAGTTCTATTGAGCACTTAAACATCATTTACAGCTTCTATTAAGCTGTCGTGTAGAAATTGTTCATATTTAGACAAATATTAAGTCTGATTAACAGCAAGTGAAATATTTCACTCTAAGCTCTGTATTGAATTGTATTGCTGTTATAATGAAATAATTCTTCTGTGTGGACTATGTCCAAATGCATGACTATGTTGCTCTGATATTGTGGAGAATTTATTTTCTCCTTTAAGCATGATGTTGTATTAAATATATATGCACAAAAAATATGATTGCAGCATATGTACAGGTGAAAGAACTATGAAATAAATTTTTAATTTCTTTACCTGATTACTTACTGTCTGTCATTTTGTTAACCAGTACGTAGAGTTGCTTCAAATCATTTGGGGGGGGGGGCTGCATCAGCCGCTGCACAAAATTCTTTGATCGCGCCGCTCACTGACTTTACTTTCAAGTCTCACGCAGCTTTTGAGACCAAAATTGTAACCCCGGGGTACGCGTAATATTTCGTAAGTGCCTCCAGACCCCAAATCGCTCAAAAAACGTGAATTTGTGTTCAAATCCAACGCAAATAGTGTTTTTAGCCTTAATTCATAAATGTATCATTATTTTCCCTTTTACTGATTAAAGGTATTGTTTAACTTTGTGAGCAGCCGATTTAAAAAATTCTCAAACCAAGATGACACATGTGTACAAGTGCATGTATTAGAACTAATAAACCCTGAAAACAACCATTATTGAGAATGAAAAGCTAAAACTACAAGGCAAACCCCGATTTTGTAAATAGGCGTCTTATAGACGCCTAAATAGTACACATACGTGTATGGGATGAAATTAAGATGATGTTTCCGGTCACTTTATATTTCAATTTTTGAAGCACTAAATAATTATTTTGGAATGCAATTTTTTCTGGGCTTCATTTTTGTAACATATCACAGACACAGGTGACAAGTGTGACCTTCTAGCTCAGATTTTTTAGAGTCAAACCAATGTTAACCAATCACTTTAAAATGAATTAATTCCATTTTGTTTATGGTCAAAATAAACTCCTCAATACTTTTCATTGAAAAAACATTTTAAAAAAAGTAAAGAAAAACCAAAGAAATGCATAAGAAATTTTGAAAACAATGAAATACATAAGAAAATAAAGGTGATGTTGAAATTTTTCAAAAGTGCATTTGATCAGATCCTTAAACAGAGCCTTTTGTAACAAAAAAGTTAGCATTTTAGGGACATTATTTAGTTAATTAGAGCAACTTTTTGATTTTATGCATAAATTAGCATAATTAACCAATGAAATTTTTTTTTCAGAATTTGATCTTCTACTTTTGGAGATTATGCCATGGGGGGGGGGCTGAATCAGCCCCCCCCCTCAGTCTTAGGCATCAAAATAGCAGTCTATTTAGGGTTTAAGGTCTGCCATCATTTACCATGGATCATTGCCATTGATCATCGGTCAGCCTGTAGAAATGTTTTCAAAAACTTTGATATTTTCAGCTTGAAGGTCATCATATACGATACCTAAAGGCCTGGTCACACCGCCCGAGCGGTCGTGGAGCGGAGAGAAAAAAATCACCATTTTCGATTTCGATTGTTATTTTTTTGTTTTCGATTTTTTCCCCAATTTTGTGAGCGAAATTCAACCCTCTCTCCCTACCGCTCCAACATCGCTCGGGCGGTGTGACCAGGCCTTAACATGGCTTTGTCATTTGATAACCAAAGAACTTATTGATGTAATGAACTTCTATGAGGATTCATGTATGTATATTGGAATGGCAATCTAATTATATATATCATATGTATTTGAATACTTTAGAAATTAGATGTGTATTACATCATCCTACCACTCTTCTATTCACATTCTTGGATCTACTGACCCACCCCTCCGTCTTCTATTCTCCCTTGCATACTCACTTGTATACTCATGCTTATTGCTCCTTTTCCCTTTATCACTTTTTGTGCTTCTCCCTACCACCTACCTATACAATACTCTCTCCTTTGTTATACAGTAGATGTATAGTAAAACTAGTATACCACTTCAAATAAAGTATTTGTTCATATTTCTGTCTTTTTCTCTTTTACTCACACTTTTCTCCACTCTCTATCTCTCTGATGCCCTCTATAGCTTCCCATTTATCAATTTTTCTCCATGTGCCTTTTATCTCTTTAATCATGACACATTCAAACACAGGGTCACAGAAAATATGGTACAAAAGAAATCTTGAGCTCATATGTTGCAAATTTATTTTGACATCAAGAAAGCTCATGACTGTTATATTACATTCAGTCAACCTCATAAACTGAAATACTGCATAAGTTGAACATGACCATAGGACATTTCTCTTACTCTCATCATGTTATTTTTGGACCCACGTAACAAATTCAAGCTATTTTACAAGTCTTGGTTGGCGTGAATCAAAACTTAGTAGATGTTGAGAGGAAAATATTTACAAATTATTTTGTTACTTTCTTTTCTTTTGAAATTTGCTTTCCTTGGGAAAATGCCTGTGCTTTTCAGTATTCTATAGTTATTAGTCAAATACACAAGCTGTTTGGGAAATTTCTCAAATATTTCCTAATTATTAGTAGGACTATTAGGATGATTGTCCAGTTTAATTGTATAATTATGAATTATGATGTATAGTGCAGAGCATCACATAATAAATCAACATTCCTCCAATCAAATGTGCCTTGTGGTAGCACAGGCTATACAAACAAGCAGACACATGGAACATTGCAAGAAAGATATCTTCAATTCCATCTCAGCTTGCTTGCAACACCCAATTATGCATGATTTTGGGACTTAAGCTTGATTTTCATTAGATGAGGTCAACACACAGAGGTCTCTTAACTTTGCAGGAGACAAAAAAACAAACAAAAATTTGGAATCAACCACAGGTCTAACAGACGAGACAGCTTTGAGCAGCCTCAAGTTACACTAATAAAATATCTTATGGCCTGATGATGATTATGACTAAGGTTTACTCAAACTTGTGAAGTGGTCTGTGAGGTTGACTGGATGAATAAATATTCAAGGTTTAGATGCTACTGTTATATTGCAGATCAGCCTCGGAAATTTACATGAATAAATAAATAATCAAATAGATTTGTTCAGTTTCCAATTAAAATTATGATTGTCATGTGCATGATAATATACTAGTAAGATATATACATTACATCAAATTGCGAATGAGCTATCATAATATTGATGATATATATCTATACAAGACATTATAATTGACAGGACATGATAACAAAACAATACATCAAGGTTGGATGGAATAAATCTGATATATATAATACACTGTATTGTGTATCTTCCTCAACAACAAAGTTAAGGGGTAATTGAATGCAATATAAATATTACATTTTTCACCTTTCAACACTTGCATTTTTTATTCATTATACAGCATATACGAGGCACTTGAAATGTAATTATAAATACACCTAAAATAAGTTACTATAGTGACTCATGCCATTTGAAATGTGAAAAATAACAATAAATTAACATTCAGCATAAATGATAATATGCAAGGTACAAATTTCCAACACACTGGTTTTAATATCAGCAAGATCTGGTTGACAAAGATATGCATTAATTTACAATTGAACAGAATCTGAAGTCCACAAATTTAAGCCAATTTTCTTTCTCTTGAATTTCAACGAAGTGTGACATTTAAAATGTTGTTAACATACTTTGCATCAAATATGTGTGTTTAAAGTATATCAGTCTGGCTAATGTGATTGCAATCCAGTCATTGCTTTATGAAACAGCCTCTGATTAAATGTTTCAGCCTTGATACATGTTTATGAATAAACATTTAACAGCACATGAATATCTTGTTGAGTTTCATGAGGAAGATCCCTTGAATAAATTAATATGTAACTAGTAAGTATTGAATTCATTACACCCAGAAACTGAATAAAATACAGATCATATGCAATTACTACTATAGGGAGATGAATAGAGTGATAGATACAGTACATGTACAGCCAAGATTGTATCAAAATAGGCAAGATGAAAAAAAGCAACGGGCAGGATAAATTTGGCACACTGTACTACTCATCACTAATAAAAGGATACATAGAAGAACGATTAGTTAACAAAAATGCAAAGGAACAGCCTCTGAATTAGAACATTAAAAATTAACCTGACGAGTTCCAGTGATTTCTGTACAAATAAATAGCCTACTGATGAGGCACTTGTTGAGGCACATGTGTTACTGATTACATATATGATACCCGCCCTCTTTCAGGGGTGTTAATCGTTGCACTTGACAGTATCCAAAGTAATAAAGTGATTTATTTCCTAAAACAAGCTGAAAAACAGGAGTCCAGTTTCTGTCAGGGTGTTTTGATAATTAAGACAATATGAAGTCTCCAGCAGAGCTGATGTCTACCAAATCAGGCATTCATGGCACCTCTTGGTATTGATCACAGGGCATGAAAATCACCTAGAATACAACATTTTGTACACAAAAATGCTAAAACTATGACGTGAAATGAATTGCCAGGGCCTGAATTCAGGCTTTGGACTGAAAACTGGCATCTCTGCAAATGAAACATTATTATGTCTAATGCCAAGTGTATAAAGCCTTGTCAACGATAACTTCAAGCGAATAGCCAGGAACGCTTCCACTGTTTTGTCAGTGTTACTCAATGTGTTACTGTTGATCATGCTTCTGCCTGTCCTTCTTGTCTTGAGGCACCTACTGATCTGAATTGTAGGACATGTCTAGGTCTCAGCTGTCCATTCCATCTTGGTGAAAAGTGTTCTATGAGCAATGAAAAACAATGAAATCACTTTTGATTAATATCAAAAGGAAATTAACAGTCAAAATAACATGTATATTTTGCATCCAATGATTTTTTTTCACATATTCCACACACAAAAGATTCTTATGGAAGATCTACAAAAAGTGACCAAGTGTTAAAAGAAAGTTGTTCCCCAAATTAAGCAATTAAAAACAGAAGTTTAAGAACTTGAAAGTGTTGGTACTTCTGTATTTTGAATATCTATTCACTTGATATATCCACAATGCATCACTGAGTAAAAGAAAGTTAACACACGGTACTTACTTTTAAGATCAAATATCTCTTCTCCCTCATCACTTGACCTGCTCACTTTATCTTGAAGTTCCCATGACTTCGGCCATAGCTTTCTGTTGAGGTTGTCTCCATGGCTACGTCTGAGTTGGGCTAGTTTATGACTTGTTGGACCTATTGCATCAGGACCAGAAGGCTTTCTGCCTTCAGTGACCTCTCCAGCAGATTGCGTACGCCCTCCATCCTGCTTCCTAGGTCCCTTATAAGAGCTGGTAGGAGGATGAGGTGATGATGATGAATGTTTGGATGGTGATGGAGATGATGTACTCCTGCATGAAGCTCTACCAGCAACAGTTCCTGGTCTGTGCTTGCTGAATTGGTGCTGCTCTTCCAGTTGTCTTCTCTGCTTCTCAAGTTCTTGACGCTGGTACTGTATGCGATCATGAGGTGGTGAAGGTGACCTTCTCCTATGAGAATGATCTACTCGAGATGGCACTGGAGACTTCGGACACTTGGGAGTGGATGTTCCTAAAGAAATAAAGTTTTCAGTTTCAGTTTTATTTTTTCTCATTTCCAACAAAACAGTAGACACAATCCATCATAAATACAGTTATAACAATTGAAATGCAATAAAGAAACATGTAACACAATATAAATATATTCATCTACATTATACATTTGAAACTTAAAATTTAATGAAGGATTTAAGTACCACGAGATTTTCTACCATTTACTATATGAGAGTTCACAACAAAAAAAACAGCAACAAAAATAGTCATGTGCAACCTACAAAGATTGAGAAACTCAAGTGACCCTCCATTTTTTTAATTTTCTTTTGCACAGTTTTACTCTGATGAATTTAAGATGGACAAACCAGTATACTCAAATTTTCCACAATTTAATTTTTTTGTGCATGCTGAAATTGCAATTCTGTTTTCAGTCTACACATATAAGTACCATATTTCTACTCATTATATCATGAGCAGGTAATGGAATGTAATAGAATGAAAGAGAGATGTGAAAACACATACTTTCATTTACCAGTATATACCATTTTAATCTATTGAAAATAAATTGTGATATTCTTACTTTTGAGATGAGCATTGAGAACAGCACTGTCAACTTTCACATGTGCTTGTACTTTCACTGCATTCTTCTTCTCCAAGTACTCCTTATTCTTTCTCTTTAACCAGTCTGCATGCTTCTGAATCCTTTCAGGGCTGAATAAACAATAGAGAGAAATGTATTGAATAATCAAAGAAGTATGATGTATCTTCATACGGCAGTGAATAGAAACATATACTGAATTTTCACTAAATAATCTAAGAAGTATGAGATATATTTATATAAAAGTTAGTAGAAATATATACTGGATTTTCATTTAATATCTGAAGTAAGGTATTTAAAATATCCCATCAGTATTTAATAGACATCCAACTTACACACTATAAGATATATAAATACTATTTCCACAAGTTATTGCTGCAAGTCACTAGTGATTAATATCATTTGGAGTGGTTATCAGCCAATGGGCTATGTGAAATTTATATTCATGATAGGATTGCTACAGAGGCTTCATAATTGTTGGCAATCATATAATTTAGTTAACTAAGACGTCACACTTCCTACCACTTATGGTGAGGAGATTGTCAACTTATACCCCTTTCATAAACCCAATTATGCGGCTAATTGCAGCATAATTTGGTTGTAAAATCGGAGGAGGACCAGAGTTATCCGCATTATTTTGATGCTGCAATTATCCGCATAATAGCAGCATCGGGACCAGACTTTGACTTTATGAACGCATTTCGAAAGTAATGCGGATAATTGCCATGGTGCGGTCACAAGGTCACCCTTTTCCAACACAACAGCATCGGAGGGGGTGTGTGCGGTTGCCATGATGATTATCCGCCTTTTTCAGGACAGGCGCTTGTAAAAATAGTGTGGATTATTTTCGGAGTTTGTGAACGCAATTTTTATTGAATTATCCGCATTACTCTTAGGTGGCTAATTGGAGGATGGGTTTATGAAAGGGGTTTTAAATGTAATTTAATCTATAAAACAAGAATGGATAAAACTGGCTGATAAGTATTCAAAAGTTTGAAAAACATAAAATAAGTTACAATTATCCCAAGTAAACATGTTGTATATACATCAAAGGTGATAACCTTTATCAAATTGAGTAACTTACTCATCACTGTTAGAATTCCTTGAAGGTGACTTTCTAGATGCTACTTCCATGTCAGTCTTCTCTCTCCTGATTCTCTTCTTCTCAAACTTGGCCATCTTGGTGTCCAAGGTCTGAGTTGCTTGGCGATGAATTGTTATCTGATCACTTACTTTGCTATCAATGTTCTATGAAGGAACAAGTAACATTGTAGAAGGGTTGAGAAACACTGATGATAGATGGTTTTTATTGATAATAGATGCAGGTCCTAAAGATCAAACAATATACTGGTAACTCTGCCTAAATCAACCTTTCATAAGTCAAATAATCACCCTAAGTCAAAGCATTTTTTACACCAGATTATTCAGATCATGTTTATATACCTCTTTTTAAGTCGAAATTTGCTTAAGTGGAACTGACATCTCTGGTCCCAAGAGATTTGACCTAAGCAGAGTTACCTGTACATGCAGCTAGGACTTTAATTCAACTTCTTCAACACTAAATTTTCATTCTAGAATATCTCCAGATGAATTGCAAGTACTTCACATGTATACACAAGTGACATTATACTAAATTTCTTATTTCAACCTTTCAATTCCTTTCTTAAGTTATCTATCTTTTGTTTGACTATTTAATATACATGTAGCTTATTGAACTTGTTCATTTGTTTGTTTGAACTTAAAGGAAATTTCTGATAACAAAAACAATCAGAATAATTTTTGGATAAAAAGATTTTTTTCATATATCTAATATAATTCACTAAGTAATACAAAAGAAATGATAATCTTATCTTTGTGCTTTGTGAGTTCTTCATATTCAGATTTCTAAATTACTAGGTAACACTTTCAACAATGACTTTTTTTTCAATATTCACTACCAGGAATAAATGTAAACATACTAGATAATGTTGTTGTATCTTCTTCCATCGTTCATCCATCAGTCTCTTCTCCTCTGCAGCCTGTTTTCTTTTCTCTTCCTGTCATAAAAAGAATGAGAATGAAACAAAAATAATCATCTGATTCTTTAAATTTGGTTAATATCCATGTCATAACATAAATCCTAAAATATGATTTTTCATACTTGAAAATGAGAAGTGTTGTTTTTCTTTTTAACAAAAATCATTCACAATACCATCTATACATTGGTGAAAATTGATGATCAATATTCAACATTCAATGTCATTATTCTTTAGTCATTATTCATTATTCTTTAGTGAGAAAGAGAGGGAGCAAAGGAGTGGGGTGAAAGATTCTTCATCTCCTTCACGTCCCTAAAAATATTAAAAATATTGAGAGAAAATACATTTACCATCAATCTCATGGACAAGGTAAAGATTCAGATGATGTCAAAATGATAATAATCATGCATACTTTGAAGATTATATTAAAGAGGCATTAAGAATGGATAATTACTTTAATGTAAACAATCCAACATCACTTTATTTAATCTGACTTACCCTAAGTTTCTCAGCTTCTGAGTTTTTCTTCTCTACTCTCTTTTCCATTTCTTCTCTTATTTCTTCAAGTTTCTTCACAAGAGATTCCTTCTCCTCAATGGCATGAGATTGAATTGATTCAAGCCTCTCGTGTTTCACTTCCAACAAGTCATCCAAAAAGTTGACATGTTCTGAATGGAGAATGATAAAGCAATCACTTAATATTAATATTTTGCACAAGTGAAGTTCCTTGTAGAAACCATAAAACAACTGTTTTCCGGGCATCATAGAGCATTATATACTCCATAAGCCCTGATTTTTCTAACCCCGGTCACATTATTTACCATCATATTTTAATTTTGTTGTATGTTTTTTTCTCTCTCTCTCTTCTATATATACGTGGAGTAATTTCCTTTTCTTTCTTTTGTAATTGTGTGTATTTTTTTTTTTATGTGAAATAAAATTATAAAATCAGGAAAAATTATATTATTCTAAAAATATACCAATTATCATGAAATTAGTGTCTATCCGTTCAAACATATTTTCTCTTGTAGAATAATACATCTAAGTAAAATGAAGTCTTAAAATTTCACACTTTTTCTCTTAGCCTAATGTAAGTCCTAAAGATCTAAGTAGAAATACTCCATTGGCATTTTGAAAAAGCATTGAATCTTTTAAGTGTAAAAATATAAAACTGTAGCCTGAACCTTTATTTCTTAAAGATCTCATGGCTGCATATTTATGTTTTGAAATGTAAAAGAAATCAGTCTACAAATTAAAATAAATAACACTTTTTAGAATATAAGAACAAACAAATGATTTTAATCTTTAAAAGACATAATTGCATACCTTTGATGTAACTCTCCCAATCAGCCATTTTCTTTTCGACAGACGCTGACCTCAACCTCTTCCTCTCTTCTGCTTCTCTTTGTTCTTCTTCATTCCTCTTCTCTGCATGATCATAACTAGAATGTGGAGCCTTCATGTAAGGACTCTTCTCAATAATGGATGCTTCATTCCTCGGAGACGTCCTGACATCATCTTCTTTCTGGTCTTTAGTGCCCTCTTTGTCTCGTTTCTCATCTCTACTGGTGGTTCTATTCACAGTCTTTGGTCCACTCACATTGGACTTATCCTGTTTGGTTGTGTAGTTAGGATGTGGAGGATTCAATAAGTTGTTGGTTGGTTTAGTGGTCTTTTTGTGATCAAGCTCTCTCCCTCTCTTTGCTCCGATGGAAGCAAGGTAGTCCATACAGGACACTGCCCCATTATCCCAGGCACAGTCTAGAGGGGTCATCTGTAAGCCCTGGAAAACATCATAAAAATGAAGTTTTATGAGTAATGATATAAATGTATTAAAGACTACTCTTTAAGACCTGAAGTTTGTTGATTACAAATAATTATACTAAGCTTGTCACATCTAAATTCTTCACAAAAGCTGACTCTCAACTGACTGACCACATTCTTTAATTTACTTGGTTTTAATTGTTTGTATAATTGGTGGCAGCATTTCATAAGACTTCAATGTTCTTCCAAGCTGTCTCCTCATTCTATTTTATTGTATATATATTTTTACCTTGTAATTGTTTTTAATTTTGAATGAAATAAATTGAAATTGAATTGAATTCAGAGGCAATTTTCAAATTGCGTACAAATACATTACATAGAAACAAACCCCATCAAAAGCACATTGACAAAAATTAGTAAGCCACATGCTATTAATTAATTCACAAAGATAATTATTTTCACAACAATCGTGGTGGGAATGGACACTCAATGCCCAGGTTACAACACTGATCTGTGTTGGAATATTGTCAAATCTGAGGGAGATGGAGGTACATGTACAGGAGAAGGGGTCCTTTCATAATATCCCAATTGTAAACTTGATTATTCCAAAATGACTAGTACTTACATTATCACTCTTGAAGACAGCATCAATGTTTGCTTTAAGATCCACCAGGTATCTACATAAGTCTACATTGGCATTCGCTGCTGCTATGTGGAGTGGTGTACGTCCATTCTTATCAGGAGTCCCTGGATTGCAACCATTCTCAATCATGAACTTTATAATGTCTATAGACACAACAACAAGAAATGAAAAAGATTATGGAACTTATTAGCATGACTGGGTGCACCCTACACTTCTACGTATCTGCAGTGGCACATCCACATGGGTTGCACATAACCCTCTTAGAGTATTTGTAGACCCCTCTAAACTCTTGTCTAATCTGGCTGGATCAGGGCCTGGTTAATATGAACAAATTTCCCTTGACACTGAAAGGTACATGTTATTTGAAGAATCATATCATTTGAAAAGTGAATGAATAGCATAATAATGATGAAGAAGATAACACTTACAACTACTACTACTACTAATAATAAATATAATAATAACAATGATGCTGATAACAAACATTAATAACAAAAATAATAAAAATATCATCTACATATATTTTGCCACCCTTTTAGTCTTACTATTCAGAAGTGTATAAAGAAAAATGTGAACAAAATATTAATATGAAAAATCTCCCTCCACAGAGAATGGAAATTTCAAAACTTATCTTGTATTTTGAATGTATAAATGATATGAGTTTTTCACTAATGGACCACCCCTCTCTCAACAGTCAGCCAGCTACACCATCAGATTCATTCAATTCTACAAGGATAACATGATAAAAGTCTCTGTTCGGGCCAAGTTCTTGAATTGACTCCACCCCTCAAAATGAAGAAAAAACAACCGAGTTAACTGACCCAGATCTCCCTTCTGAAGGGCCTCATGAAAAGGAGTCTCTCCTTCAGATCCAGCTTGGTTCATGGAGCCATCATGCTCCTGTAGGAGCCGTAGAGCATCCAGGGAGGCTGCTCCAGCAGCACAATGCATTGGGCTGAAAGAGGAAAAAGAAGATTCACTGTTAACGGACCGGGATTGAGGTTATACAAAACTGAAAGAAAGGGGGTGATGGTATGTTAATAGTGAAGTAGAGGATGTTAAATAAGAAAAAAGATAGACTGGGTAGAAGACAAGGAATGGAGAAAAAGATGGGGGAAGGAAGAACAAGGAGTATGGAGAAGGGGAAATAGTAAAGAAGTCTGAACAAATGAAAGAGTGAAAGCTCAAGATCAAGGGAGTTGACACTATAAGGGATTGAGCATCCCTTATAGTTCATTCAGATATCATTGAATTATAACATGAACACAAAAAAAGGTTGATTAGTTTCCCATTAATCAGTTGGCTATTCTAACTTCATGTATCTGTAAGTTAATTATAATTATTCAAACATGCCAAATTCATGTAGAAGATAATTACAAGCTTACCTCTTTCCCTTATTATCAGTGTGGTTAGGAGAAGCTCCACTCTCCAGTAACGATTGGACATTCCCAAGTTGGTCCATGGATGCAGCATAGAAGAGAGGTGTACAACCATTCTTATCTGGTATGTCTACAGCAGCATCACATTCCTTCAGGAGTGTCTCTACACAGGATGGATGGTCACATGTCACTGCACAATGAAGAGCTAAAATCAAATATAAAATAAAATACTGATTAATAATGATAATTATACTTTGTTACAGAGAGTTTATTACTCATCAGAAAGTCTATTAAGTGTTCTAAAATGATGCAAAACAATTACCATTCCATTAACAGAGCAGCAATACTACACGTATGCTCCTGCCATGTTCAAAGTATATTTGGATGTTTTTTACTAGGTACCCTCCCCAGCATGAGCTAACAATTAAAAAAAATTATATTCTTTTTTCCATATACATAATAATCATAAACACAACTGTTTGAATTGTAATTTTGGATGAATTAACAAAAACATACAAATGGACCTTTTGACATTGAGGCGGATGAAATATCCTTTCCATTTTCTTGTAAAATACAACAAACCAATATAAAAAATTATCTCATACCTGTAAGTCCATCAAGATCAGCTAATGCAGCATCAGCTCCTGCTTCTTTGAGTAACTTACAAGCCTCACTGCTTCCTGCACTTGATGCCCACAGAAGAGGTGTCTTATGTCCATTATCTATGGCATTTACCTTCGCTCCTCGCTTGATTAAGGCCTTTAAATGAAAGAATGTAAAATGGATAATGTAAATACATATAGGCAGTGGCGGCACCAGGATTTTCAAAGTGGGGGGGCAAATGGGGGGCAAAAGAAAATATTGGGGGGGCAAGGGCAGTCAAAAAATTTTTTTGCATGTGTGGAAAAATCGAGCGCGAAGCGCGAGTTTTAGTGGCCCCAATAAACATTTTTTTGTTACACTTGATATAAACAGAAATTTTTGTAAAATCAGGTAATGCTTAATGGAGCAAAGTTATTGATCAAAACTAGATCATGAACTGAACATTTACATATATGTAATCTTAAGGCGTAGACCTATTCTACTTTTACATTTTTGTATCACATCAGAAAAAATGCATGATCGCATTGTAAAAGACTTCAATATTTAATTTCTGTTCTCTTTTTCATATCTTATTTTTTTCATACATAGGCCTAATAATTTTCTTCCGAAGACAGGAAAGTTTTTAATACACAGGGTAAAGTTTATTTTCAAATATACTATAGTTGGGTGTCTTGTTATGAGAATATAGCCTAATAGATACAGACATTCCCCTCGTGGAAAGGTCGAAAATTTAAGAGGGAGGGGACAGAACACCCATCGCAGATTGCACATCTTTACATAGCCTATTTACTTTTTCACTAAAAACCATGACGGTGACAAATTATGAACGAAGAGTTCAAGCATTCTTATTTGTTAATGAAGCAAATCGATGAGTTTAATCCAAATTTTACATGAGTAGATGCATATTTATTTCAAGGAAGGGGGCAGACTTTGAGTATTTGTCCTCCTCGCCCCCCCCCAAAGAATAAACATTGCTGACGACAGAATACACGCCATGTACTGTAGTTTAACACTTACATTAGCTTGTGTATCACACATTGAAATGTCTGCCTTAATGCAAGATATAACAAGCGATATAAACTTATTACAAACTAATAGTGTGCGAGGAAGCCAACAGCGACTAAGTGAGAAAATTTTCAAGTTTTGAAGAGCAGAAAATGGTATTTTAGAGCACTTCACAGCTGAGCTTGAATATGTAGTACGACAGCATCTACTTATTTACAAATTACTGTATAATTTTCTTTTAAGTCCTCAAAATTTCTGGGGGGCAACTGGGGGGGCAAAGCTTCTGAGTGGGGGGGCAAATGCCCCCCCATGCCCCCCCTTGGTGCCGCCACTGCATATAGGCCTATGATCCAAGAAGAAATAGTGTTGGGCTTTAAGGGGATTGGTAAGAACTGTATTCAACAAGTGTACCATACAGATATTGAATATTATTTAGAAATAACAAAAATATCATAAGAGGAGTATTAGACCAATCATATCATCAATTTTGCATACATTCATCTTAATATGATCATCAAGAAGAGAATGAAACATTGAGATACTTGTGAAATAGGCATTACTTCGAATCATAAAATCTTTATCCTTATTCTATTTCATTTCAAACGTCAAAATTCCAAAAATTGATGATTATACCAGTATATTTGTATAGTATTAAAGGCAAGCATAATGCTTGCTAAATTAATACAGAGAATATGAATATACTTCATGAATACAGCAAATTACATTACTTACCTTCAGACATAAAATACCGATTTCTGACACAGCTGGATCCCCACACATTTGTGCAGCATAGTGTAAGGGGCTAGCACCGTGGTCATCGATCAGGGAAGGATCACCTCCATGATCAACCAGGGTTTCAATCAGGTCATGGACACCACAAACTAAATTTTCAAAGTGAGAAAGAAATAGATATATAGAGCTGTACAATAAATGGTTCAATTTGTATAAAATCAATAATCCAGTCTTTATGATAAATTAATGCGAGTAATATCATAATCATAAATTCAAATTCCATTTGTTTGTGCGTTTGGGAATAAACTACATACATGTAACTATAAAGAAATATCCAACTGCAAAAAAATAATACAATTATATAACTATAGAGAAATGTTTTAGATTACCAATTTTTCCTTTTGATGAGGAATGAGTATATATGTTTCTTGATGTCACAAGCCTGATCTACATTTTACACTCAGTAAAAAAAAAATTGTTCCTATATTTATAATGATCAACAAGTTACTTATAGCACAAGAAGATTGGTGATTATGCTCCAAAGACTTTACATGTTAGGTTAATATCTCATTCATTATATATTTCCATCTGTTAATCATATGGCCTTAACAATGACTCATCCAAGCATATTACACAATATAAGTTCAGATCAATATTGCCTTATATGTATACAGTACATACAGGCAATTATAATCACATTAATACTGCTATGTAGACACATGATTAAATCAGTCAGTTATTTCACTATACTGCTCAGCAATCACAAAGACCCTTTAACTTTGTTGATATTTGTCAAACATAGGAATCACAAATATTGATCATGATAACAGTTCATTTCCTCTTTTATCTAGCAGATTACTATAAAAGTACACGTGCATCCCAAATACTAATCATATTTTTGAACAAAGAATGAATTGCAAATTTTATGAAAATGTTTAAACAAATTTCTCAATTTCCTGAGATAAGTCACATTTTGATATAAACATTGAAACTAAAATAGTGTAAATTGTAAAATGTGGTTTGACATCATCTTGAAAATGTAGAACTGCCATATGAAATTGTTGATTCAATCAAAAACATCTTTTTTTATCAACTCTACAAAAAAGAAAATTTGATATTCCTTAATTATAATATAAAATACAAAGACATAATCATCTGTCAATAATATGTATTGTGGTAAAATATCTTAAATATGAAGCAAAAACTTATAAATTGTATAACTTTTTATGTCACATCTGAATATGTTGGGATTTTAAGTGGTAAATGTAAGCTTGATAAGTCTATTTTTCTATCTATTAAATCAACGTAGTGTCTGTGTACATTTGACCTTTAAGAATATTTGTAATTATCACTCCTTGTCACAAATAAATGTAACAAGTGATTGCATAACTAATACCCATAATGCTGAGCGTAATAAAGTACATTATCTTACCCACAGCCCAATGAATGGGAGTATGTCCTTGGTTATCCTGTGCATTTACACCACTCTTCTCAATCAAGAATTCAACAAGGTCCTTCTTGCCCTCAATGACTGCCAGATGAAGTGGAGTACGTCCTTCTGCATCTTGAGTCCATGGTAGACCAGAGTCTGTGGCTACAAGGAGTTCTGCAGATGATTTTAGTCCTTTTCCGGTCGCGTAATGAAGAGCAGTCTTACCTTGCTCATCCTGGATGCTAGCAGGTGATTCCTATTTAATTGAAATCAGTTAGATTCAAAATGATACACAAAGCCAATTACTTACATAATGAATTAATAAAATAAGAAGTAAAAACATGAATTACTTCAGACAAAGTATGTTAAATATGAATACTTTATTTGTATTGTTTTGGGATTACACCCTCCCCTATCATTTTTGCTAATTTCTTCATATTCCCTACTTCTATTTTTTTCTTCAATTTATTCTAAATATTTGACTCCTCAAATTGTCAATTTAATTCATACTGTAATCCAATCATACATTGGATGGATAAAATACTAACATACACATTCCACTTCTTTTACATATATCCTGATTAAGGCGTTCTATTTTTTTATGATAAATTTCCAGTACATGTACCTGAAATGATGAATAACTCAATGACACCGACTTATTGACAATGAACAATTACTTTTACCTCCATTGCTGCCATCAACAAATAATAAATATTCAAGGTACAAAATTGCAGCTGTCATGAATGCATTATTTATTACACTCAATAAATGTTCAATTGACTAATGAATATATTAAAAAGCATCAATAAAGATTCATCATATTCATGCAATGACAGCCATAGACTATGGTCAGATGAAATTGGGACACTGCGGTTACAACTAGGTTATATGCGTGTGGTTTGCCATTTTAAGAGTGCAATTATTCACATTTCTCAAACTGAATATGCTGACAAAATTATGCATGTAAATGGTTCCCATTAATAATTGTCTGGAATCTTAAAATGCTTTGTTTATTTTCACAATCAATTATAGATTTGTGACAAAAAAATTTGTCAGCAACAACTTTATCAAATGAAGAATATTGCCATATTCATTATTAGTGTCTACATGTACATACAAACAAAACACTGTACTTTACAATTGTACAAACAAAAGCAAACACACAAAAGGCTTGACCGAACCCATCCATAATTAATTGTTGTTGCAGCAAATGGACAGGGAGTAATTACCTCATTCATTAATTCTATAGAAATTCTTATATCCACAAGGCCATTTGAAAGCTATTAAAGCCATGTCCTTAATGGTAAAGTTAAATGAGTTACCTTCGCTTAATAATGAATAGTCATACATGGATTTCATGACATTAATAAAATATTATTTTCTTTTTCAATCAGTTTTATATATGTGATACATTTTTGACAATAATTTCCAGAGCAATCTTACAAACAAAAAGCAGTTTTCATAGCACTGATACTACAAATGAAAAAGATAAGAGAGTGAAAATGACAATGTTACTGACTTAATTATTGATAAAAAGGAAAAGTAAATAGATTTTGTGATAATTTCTAAAAGGGGTATAAATTTCAACCATCAATATCTTTTCAAACCCTTTCCCTTTACAACTATCTCATTATTTTGTTATAATACCTTTTTTGCATGAACAAAGAACAAGAATAATTAGGTAAAGCCAAAAGATAATGTGACTGTAAATAATATCTTGCTCATAAAATAAATGTTAAAAAACTACTTACATATTCAAGAAGAAGTTCTATATGTTTCTCTAGACCCTGCTGGCATGCTACCATGAGTGGTGTCAGTCCTGCCTTGTTCCTCTTTCCTACCAGGTCAGGGGCCTTCTTACACCCCTGGAGGACTAGCTCCAGACATTTTGGACTGGTAAGGGTACAGGACAGGTGTAAGCAGGTGTTGCCTTGGGCATCTTCAGCTTGGATATTGGCATCATATCTGTAATGTGTTACAATTTATTGTGATAATTCACATGAAAGTTTCAATAATGATAACATGCTTTTGATTAAATTTCACATCACTCCCTCTTAAATCTTAAAGTAAAAGTGAATGATTTTGTTAAATATTGCACAGAGAGAGTTTGGAATGAACCACATGCAACACTGTGCAAGAGGAAGAGGAAGAAGAGGAAGGAAGGGGCGGAGGAGAAGATGAGGAGAAAGAAGAAGAAGAGGAAGAAAGAAGAAGAAAAAGAAAAATACTTTCAGAGGAGGAAGAGGAGTAGTGAAAACAAAATATTTTAGAGTTGGATTGAAAAATGAGACACAAGTCTATAATATACTTGCAATATTTTTCACACAAAGTTGTCTCTTATATAGAAATATCACAATTAAAATCAGACAATAAATTAAACCGTTTGCATTTCTCCATCCAGCTAAATGTTTCAGGTCAATACTTCTCTGTCAAAATGTCCATTAGGCGTATGCCCTAATTAATATGGTAATGCAAATTTACATTAAAAATTTATAGTAAGTTTATACACTCTGGCGCACTGCCCATACTTCAGAGCTCTGAGTAATGAGATGGACAAATAATTAGAATGATGAAGAGGAGAATAGTCCAATACAGGTGTACAGGATGGTTGATGAATTCATATCAGGTATTTCTAGTAAATTCTATGTATCACTTATCAAGGGTTTCATTTCTTATTGTTGAAATTACACACTTTATCTGGAATTTACACTTAACTAGAATGTGTGCATATAATTTTTTTTTTCAAAATAAAAGTTTGTTTCAATTTCAAGCTAAATCTTGCAAAGGAGATAAAAATAATAAATATCTATACAATACTTAATAATATTAGGCATTGATAACATTGTTCCATCTCTCAAGAGGTGCACTATTATATTAACCAGTCTAGCTCATGCTGCAGGGGCCGCGGAATGGTTTTCAAAGTGGGGAGTGGGGGCTGAGCCAAAAGTGGGGGGACTGACCATGCTAAAAATCACAATCATATGGTCATTTTTACGTTTTTGTACAAGGTTTTGGAAAAAAGTGGAGGGGTGGAAGCCCCCCAGCCCCCCCTCCCCCCCCCCCCCCGTTCCGCAACCCCTGCGCTGCTGTTTCAAGTCCTCAGTGCATTCAACGAATAAAATCTTAAATTAAATGATGTAGAGGTGTGGTGTGTAGGCCGATACTTTGGCCACTCTACAGTAGTATTAAAATATTAATAGCATTGCTGAGGTTATATGAAAGTTGATCCTACAATGTAAATATTGTTGGACTTTTCTTCAAGTTTTTTTTCTAAATTTCTGCTCCAGAGATGCAATTTATGTTGTCATTATATTTTACATGAAGATGTGCTTGCAGCTTGCTTCCCACTACTGATATAAACAAATCCACTAACACACCCATTAATTATGGCATACTAAGCTGCTAAATATTATACATGAAAACTATCAATAATTAATGAATACATGTAGCACTGTAACTGGGCTGGATCTTTTAATAAAATGATAATCAATGATATTACAATCTGATTAGAATGTTGAAAACTGAAAAAATTAACAATTCATGCAAAGAATGACTGCCCAATTTGATTAATGGATTATGTGTAGAATCAATATTCACTATCTGATAGATCTAATGACATTGGTTTCAATTATTGGTTGAGTTCATTTATTGACTGATACGCATTCAAATCAATTCATCAAATATGGATTTATCTGATTAAAACATAAAGTGGAATAGAATGAATTTAAGTAATGTTTGGGAGTTCAAACCAATCAATAAGGAAGATATGTAAAACATATGGATCTTGTGTTGTATGAATACATCATATCACAAATTTTCTGAAAATAGATACTTAACTTAGGAAAGTAGTGTACCAAGTAATTAATACATGTAGCTTTTGAAATGATTCTTCACAAAAAAAAATAATGTCAAATTTCTAATCAACTGATGTTTATTTCAATGTATCAATGGCATAAATTTATTTAACTGGTCTTCACTTGTAAATGTACAGAAGCTGTGGCAGCCATTTGCAATCCATGATAATGAAAAATTCACTTTCATGTTCTACTGTACTTAGAAGTACAATGAAGTAGATACAGTGGCGGATCGGAGGGGGGGGGGGGCACATCTGGCCCGTGCCCCCTTTTGAGAGGTGCAAAAAAAAATTTCAGAGGAATATATCATACAAGTATGCTACTAAGGACTCTTTTTTGCTTGTCAAATTTTTCCTGTAAAAAATGCCCCCCCCCTTGGAAAATCCTGGATCCACCCCTGGTTTGATACTGTCATAGTTTTTTTTTCAGTCAACTTTTATTACCAATGCATTGAGCTTGTATTCAAGATAAGCAAATTTATTTTGTCATAAACCTTTTGATCTTTTAATTGATGGTCCTACTATTCAACCATCTATTCTGCCAAACATGTATATTGCAAGTCCATAAACCAATATACAAAATAATCCCACAGTACTTGACAATAAAAACCTCTGTAAAGTAAATCACAATTCATTAAAGATACATGTACTGTTGAAAATATAAAACTAATTCTCATAAGTGAAATTGCTTACTTGATGAGCATCTCCACAATATCTGGATTGTTGAGTTCAGTAGCAATAAGAAGAGCTGTCTTATCAAAATACGCCTGGTCCTGGATATCTATATTAGCTCCAGACTTGAGAAGGATCTGACAACATTCTTGATGACCTAGTTTGGTTGCTTGGATGAGAGGGGTGCCAACAGATGCACTTGGCTTGGACAAAATCTGATAGTTTGGTTCACATAAGATGAAAAAAAAGACCTGGTGATCAACAGCCCTATGAGCCCCTCAAAGGAATATCATTGGCAGTAGATCCCGCACAGATACATTTGGGTGAGTAATATTTTGGTAAGGCTCAAAACGACAAAAAAAATATTCTTCCAGCAGAAAAATGTGTTAAATTCCAAGAAACCAAAGTACATATTTCACTTTTTTTCCCTGATATACATGTATGTAAGTTCATTCTTACTTCTTGTGATTTTATTTTAGACAACTGCTTTCAATTGGCATGGTATGAAAGGTATGATAACAAATTGATATATCATGATCTGGAAAATTATAAGCCTATATTTAAAACAATTTCATGTAGAGGAAGAACATATCAAAGACAAGAACAACTAAGTTGGTATTAAACACAAAGTGTCTGATCTCTTACAAATACATATAGGCCTACATGTACGTGTGTAAGAAAAGTCCAGACTTGTGATGCTCTTACATTTAAAAAAAAATATTATATAAAACATTAAGAATCTTATTTAACTCAAGCTTTATATCAAAACTATGGTACAAAATCTACAATAACCTTGCGTTTCAAAGTAAAGACATTCAAGCGAATGGTAAATGAGAATGCATAAACACACTCATTCAATGAACAAGGTTATGATGCATAAACACGAAGATTTCCATTCCACAGTTAAACTATCCAAAGAGTGGAATGAGCTGAAATTGATAAATGACGAGACACCTCATTTCTTATTTTTATGAAATTTCTTGGCATATATCTCATAAAAACGCTAAGGAGTGAAATTACTACTGAAAGAATTTACCTTTGCATCGGTCATGGTCTCACAAATAAGTTGCAAACATTTGGCAGCATTCATTCTTATTGCAAATTGCATCACATTCTGTCCCTTCTTGTCTTCTTTAGTGATGTCACATTCCTCTTTTAATAAAACTTTGACGAACTCTGGTTTCTTGTAGAAGACTGCCCAGTGAAGGGCAGTTCTTCCTAATTTATCCGATAAATTTGGATTAGCCCCATGGCTGAGAAGGAGTTCACAGCACTCGACGTGGCTCGTCCCCGGAGCTGCGGGGTCAACTCGAGACCCCTGTACGCTCAAAATCAAAGGTGTAGCTCCGTCCTTGGAGAACTCGTTGATGTTTGATTTATTCGCATTTTTCGACAAATATTCGTTCAATTTTTGCGCATATCCTGCATGGGCAAGGTGATATATATCCTGACTATTAACTTTACCAGGCATGATGATCTTCTTCCAAATACATGAAGGAAAATAAAAGGTTTCGCAAACTTTCCAAAAAGTACCCAGCTAACTCCACAATCGCAATCAATTATCAGCGTGAAACAGGTGCATTGGAAGTAATTTGGTAGTAAACGCATACACACAATGAAAAACGTCGTACACACAGAATGTGTGCATATAGCGGTCACCACGAGAGAGAGTTTGGGGTGCGATGAAGCGGGAGACAATAGGAGTTGCTAGGTTGAGTGTTTATACGTTGCTTGGTCCATAGAACATGGGGTCAGCCCCCAAATCTATTATCGTCCTCGAGAGGGATAAGCCAATAAATGAAACATGAGTCGGAACAGTTCAACATGAAAAGCATCATGCAATTGACTTTGTATGAAAGGCAGAATCAAAACTTTTGAAGTATAGACCCATATATAGTATATAAAGAGGCTTTAATTAATAGGAGGAAATTATAATTTGTAAACAAATTTTCGACATTACTCATATGTATTAAGATCGAGCATGTGATCTTGATACATAGGAGTAATGCCGAAAATTTGTTTACAAATGGACCCATTTAACTAAAGAAGATTACGGTCCAAAATTATTTCAGCGCAACTCTGGATACTATACAATACAAAAAGTGACAGCAAACGTACACTGTATGATAACCCTGATGATGATTATTAACAAGGAGAAAGTTTATTTGATTGCCATTTTTTTACGGCCTGTCCTAGGTGTACTCAAATTGATTTTTTGTTTTAACTTGTCCGGCAGCACCCCCTGAAAATCGGCTGGCTGAAAAGTAGAAATTTCGGCATTAGGCAATATAGCAAGATAATTTTGCAATACATATTATTATTCTGAATAAAACCGGCTTACATAGAGTAACATGAGTACTCTTTGCAAAATTATTCAATATTTCAATGAATCATTTTCAAATAAATGAAAAAAGGGTAAGGACTCACTTCCGCTGCTGCATATTAAAATGTTACCTACTCCTCAAATGCCTAATCGAAGTTCAGCAAGATTTTATGTTTATAAATGATATAAATACCAACACCTATGAAAATCACTCACTTTGAAAAAAACCCTGTAATATGATACGAAAGTACTTGTGTCGATAATGTATTCGAGTAACGGCTTCCACTACACCAGGGGCGCAGGCGGGGGGGGGGGGGGGCACGTGCACCCTCCCGCTGAGGCAGAGGAGTTCCTACACTGGCAAGCAAAACCAAATTTGTACCCCTTCTTCTGCTTTTAACAGCTGATTTTCCAAACTTTAGTTCCACTTAGCCAAGATATGCACCTCCCCATGCTCAAACCAGCCTACGCCCTTGTATTTTCACACTCTGTTGACTTCAATATATTAGCAAAACAAACAAATAAATAATAGAAAGTAGTCAAACTGGCATAGGCGCCAGTTTAGTTTTTCATGCCTGGGATAGATTTTTTAAAACCCTGCATAACTTATACTGCTCTTATTCGCAGAAATTAGGGGTGTTCCGTTCTGTAAATGAAGATCGGAATCCATAATTCTTCATTATACGAGAGGCAAACATTCAAGGTAAAAAAAAATTGAGTACTGTAGCGCACGCCATCAAATACAGCTTTACATTACAAACTGATTCAGGTTTTAAAGTTTGAATCCCCATATAATTATCTTCGGGATAGTGATGTTTACACGTCATTTAAAACTAAAATGACGATGGTGACGATTGCAGTAATGGCAGGGGCGACGTCAGGGGATTTTGATATGGGGGGGGGAGGCAAGACGGCTTAAATGTGAAGTCATACTTTTCTTAATTGAATTACAGGGATAGAGATACTCCTTTATCTTCCTCCCCCACCCTCCTCTCCCATTTGTTTCCTCTACTTGACAAATCATAGGGGCGATCACCCTGCCCCTTGTAGCGCCAGCCCCGAATGATGATATATATAAAAATATATAGATAGTGTTAAAAAGTGTAAGTGTAGGACCGGGTTTAACCCCACCCCTTGGGCTCCCAAGTTTAAAAAAAAAGTAATGATCTATATACATTTTGGAGCCAATCCCAAATTGAAATTCTCGTTACCAATTGACCTTCATTTGCTCATTGGTATTGAACCCTCTCCCCCTTGTTTTTTGCTCGTCAAATGTCTCGGTACCAAAATAACCATCATTCTGTAGTGAAGCTTTTTTGCTTGCTTGCTTGTCAAATTTCTCGGTCAAACCCCTCCTTGGAAAAAAGGCTAGACGAACCGAATCCCTGCATGTGCATTACAGCATTTACCAGTAAACCAATTTCTGAACGTGAAAGTCGCAAACATAAACTTACAATATGTCAGATTCTTTTCGCATTATGAGCCAAAAGGTTATGTTTTCATTACAAATCGTTTATGCCATACAATATAAATAACCATTGATTTCCAAAATGACAATGATTGATTAATATATGCGAATGTAATTTATGAAAATACCAGCTCTGTCGATAACCTTCAAAATGTTTAGTCAAAGATTGGGTATAATGAATTTCTAAGTACAATAACCTTTGAATTATGATCAATGATAGTTTTAATAATTTACAGTGAACGCAGACATTTCGATCGTGCGCACAGCAAAACAATTATATGTAATGAAGTGAGCCAATGGATGTGGGTTTTCGTTGTGCATCATTATTTTTTCGGAAGCTTAATTTTCTGGGACGTTTTTAAGTGCAATAGGGAATCGTTCAAAGTCCATTAACATGGCCAATTAAGTCTATAGTTTTTGATTAACTAGTTTATTTATTAATCTATTGAGCTTTAGCTTTGTGGCGGTGATAAAGACACAGGACAAGTTCCAACTATTACATCACTGTATACCCATTAACACGACGTCCTCGACGATGTTGTTATCCTGGTGTTTATTCTGGTAGGAACAACCAAATTGAGAAGGGGTGTAGTAAGATGGGGGAAACTACATAGGGACTGATGAAATATGAATTCAACTGTAATTTTCATGTTTTATGAAAAACAGTGGCGTACCTAGGATTTTCCAAGGGGGGTGTGAATTCGTCCGCCAAAAATTTGACAAGCAAAAAAAAAGGTCTTCAACCACAAAAAAAGGATTTCGTACCTGAAAAAAATTGACAAGCAAAAAAAAAGGTCTTCAAGTTTCAAGTTCAAAGGAGCGGGCCATTTGTGGCTAGTCAGGGATCAGCTGTGACTCGTCAGGGGAGGGGGGGGGCAGGGATACGTCTCTTTCATGGGTTGTGACTCGTCAGGGGGGAGGAGCAGTCTGCCCCCCCCCCCTTGGGTACGCTAATGATTTAAACGTTTGCGCTTATAGTCCATGACATCGCCACCGCCGATTGGAATGATCTTGTAAAAAAGGTCCTGTTTTATCAAAAAGTTTTTATTGTAATTTTGCGATCGTCGTGAATTCCCAAGAAATCTTGATTCTGATTGGCTCCTGAGCCCTGTTACCATAGTGATTGCCATAATGGGAAAGTTACAGCAGTTGAACTCTTTATGAAATGGGTCCCTTAACTATATACATAAAGGACTTCCTCTCCGTTGACATAACGATGGTCCCACTTCTGATCTGAATCTGTTAAATAAATATATAGAAGTTCTTTTACAAACACAGTCTTTTCAGTCTTGTCGAGTCCTATAGAGTCAAAACATGCATACCTACAACAAGCAAATGCCAAAGTGCATTTTCGAACTTCACTAGTAAAGTGGTCTTCGAATATAGGCTCTTCACAACATTGTTTCTTCCATAAAATTTAAAAATTCAACTCATCATCATGTTAAGGGATTATTGATCTCCGATTTGCATTAACGTTTGCACGCATATAACCGGAGTCTTGAACTATCAGTGACATTTATATTGGATTTCTAGGATTAATTCATATGTTTTATTGACCGAGTGAGATTCATGACACATCATGGCCGACAACTGCTCCTATACACCGCTTGCGAAAGAAATGCTGGATAGTATGATTATCTTTTTATTAATTTTTACCACTTTCATACCAGGATTTATGGTTATTATTTTTCTGATAGCGTAAAAGGGGAAAAAATTTCTTGGCGAATTGCCGATCTGTCATCGGATCTTCTCTTCAGATCGGCAATCATATATCTTAGAATGATATTTGGTTTGAATGCATGGTGATTTTAATGGTCATTACCTCGCGGGATCATTTTCAAGTTCAATAAAATTGTAATTTCAAACAACCTCATTTCATAGCCGAATCATATTAGTTTGATGCTGTGAAACAATACCAGTCTAATATTCAGAATATTAAGGTTATCATAGTAAAACATCGTGATCTGTACAAATTTTGTTATCCAATCTTGCCTTTTATGCCATCAATTTACGAAGAAATATTTTTTGTGATGCAGGCCTACTCAATTCATATCATATTTAAATTCGTAGGGAAATTGAACAATTTTATGGATTTTCATTGATATTTCATCGAAATTGAGATTATTCTGAAAAACAGTAACTTTACTATATAGGCATCGAGAAACCGTTTGTTATTATTCTTTGTTCAATGATTTATATCACAATTATTTTCATTATCATTAGATTATTGTCATTATAGTTCTAAATTTGGTTTTCAATTTTTTTTTCTCTTATTTTAATTTCAAGATCTCCTGGAGGAGAATCCTAAGATGCTGCCAATCTTGATAACATGTACTTTAATCACCGCGATAGAAGCTATATTATTCTTTGAAGCTTGGATGTGGGTGCTACAACATATCCCCTACAGTGATCGACGAACATCTATTGTATGGATCATTGGTATATATCCGGTATGTATATCTAATGGTGCAGTGGCGTCGTGAGCCCCAAAATTGAGGGGGCAGAACATATGGCGTCTGTAACAAAATTTCCTAAAAATTCCGATCGAGCGAATATTTTGACTTTCTCAAAATACAAATGTAATTTTATGAAAGATTTTGACATAACATATTAAGAAAATGATTCATATTCCGGTTTTCCTTTTCCTCTCTTTCCTTTTCTCTTTTTTTTCTTGGTCGTAAAACCTATGAAGGGGCCATGGCCCCCTAAGCCCGCATGTGTATGCTAATACAGTAGTATAATAAGACCACCCCAAAAAGGGAAATAGATTATCTGAAAAATAATAAAATACAAATACTTTACCAAAATCAACGAACATTTGGTTTTGACAGATCTAGTGCATGTGAAGTATTATATCGTAAATTCATTTTACCACTACCCCTCCTTCTAAATAACGAAAGCCTTGATAAGTGATATCTGATATACCGGTAATAAAGTTTCGATCTGTACATATAATTTTCTCAAATGAAATAAAGTGGTATAAACTCATCAAAAGCTTTATGTAATGGACAGATTCTCCTCTTCGTAATTGTTCATCTCATTAACCAATGCAAGTCTGGCAGTCCGCCAGAGTGTATGAGCTGAGTGTAAATTTTTAATGTAAATTTGCCTACTACATATTTTGACATTGAATAATTGACCTGACACTTCTGGATGTGAAGAGAAATACAAACGGTACAGTTTATCTGTCTGATTGTCATTGTGATATTTATATGACAAATGTATAATGAATAAGAGAAACTTTTGTTTGTAAAATATTGTAATTATTTCATTCCTTCTCCTCTTCTTCTTCATCTTCTTCTTTTTATTCTTCTTCCTCCTTTTCTCCTTTCTATTCTTCTTCCTCTCTCTCCTCCTCCTTCTTTTCCTTCTCCTCCTCCTTCTTCTTCTTCTTCTTCTGCTTATGATGTAAGCAATAATTTTTGCTTACATCATAAGCAGAAGAAGAAGAGGAAGAAAAAAAGAAGAAAACAAGAATTCGTAGTGTGCACTTCATGCTTACAATTCAGAGAAATTTATGAAATCATTGGTAATCAAAATAATTTTGTAATGTTTGATCATATTCTAGGTATTTTGTGCAACATGTCTACTTGGTCTCTACATTCCAAGGGCTGCTGGATTGTGTACTCTCACTGGAACAGCGTGAGTTTTTTTTCTTTTTTTTTGTTCACCTATATCATCTAATCTTAAAAAATATATACATAATGAATAATCATTTATTACTGACTTGCACTACCTACTTAATGTTGTTAAGCTTAGAATAGACTTTAAGTAATATTATTTTATTTATTTTTCATTTTATTTTATTTTATTTATTTATTATTATTATTATTTTTTTTTTTTGGGGGGGGAGGGGGCGGCACTGACCATCGACTTTCTGTTCATTGTGAAAACAATCTGTCACTATCATGTATAGGGGCAGCAACCGCCCCTAGGATTTTTTTAAGTAGCGAAAATAAAGGAGAAATAAGAAGCAAAAAGGGAGAAAGGGGGAAAATATATATAAAAAAGGAGGTGTCTGTCCTGTGCAACTCTATAATATCCCTATAATTCAATTAGAAAAAATATGACGCCATAATTATCGGTCGTCTTGCCCCTATCAAGTATCAATATATCCGTCACCGATTTTACTGTCAGGTAGTGAGGAGATAATACCCCCCTCGATATTAAGATTTGATCAATATAATACATGTATCTAGAAAAGAATCAATAATACTCAAGATAGAGTTCCATGCTATAATACAATACAACCTGTATAATATATAAATGAGTATTTGATTGACCTACACGCAATATATTTTGTATGTAAAATATGAACGAGAGCCAGGCATATTCCCCAATGATTTGTAAAAATTATTATCACTGATCGTCAGAACTCAGAAGTTCAGTAACTATAATACAAACACTAAGATAAGCAAATAGTTATAAGACAAACACCTCATATAAAGGGCAGATTCCATGTATATCTGTGAATTAAAAGAAATATATTAATGTTTGATAAAATAAACAATCTTTAGATAAAGGGAGAAGTGCTGATAGTAATTTGTTTGATTTCCCAGCATACTTGACCAAAGATTAGGTCTAATGAGCAATTTAATATCTCGATTCCAATGGCGGAGATACTTTATCAGTATATGGTTTCTCTGAGCAAGAAAACGGAATTCCTGTCACAAATTTGAAACAAACTACATCAGTATATGTAATTATGATGAATCAATTTCTTTTTCGGGGGATGGGGGAGGGGCTATTTAAAAATATAAAAAAAAAATTAAGTGGTTGAAGGAATATGAAATAAGTGACGTACGGATCAACGCTGCAATAAATCAAAGTTTGACTTGAGGATAATTCACGCTAGTTCCATGTCTATTTCCCCTAGATTTTTCGCTGTTTGTCTATACGAGTTCATCACATTGATCGTTGACTATTTCGGAGGTCTTGATGCAATGATCACAAGGATGGATGGGACTAAGTTCTCTATCGCCAGACCACCACTCATGTGTTTGTTTCAATGCTTACCAAAAGTCAAAATGACTAGGTTAGTATTTATTCTTAAGATGTCTATATACAAAATAGGAAATTAATGTCAACCCATTCGGTCATAATATTCATTTAAAATGTGTGCAAAATTACCAGAACTCTGGAACATACAGTTTTTTTTTATTAATCATGTGCAGATTTGTACGATTGATGATGTTATAATAAATGAATTCCTCGTAGGAATAAGCTTTACGTTACGAGCCCTGAATAAGTTTTTATATTGAAAACGTCACTGTGTCACTTAGCTTTTGTATGCTCTGTTTGGAAATCATACCAAAACATTGATCTTGTTTGGTTTTAAACTTCCATTTTAATTTGAGTACCACTTATAACCGTTCAAAAAACATTCCCATTCATCACATATTAACATATCTTGAGGATAACTCTTTGCCTGAAATCATGATCATCTTATAACTAAACAATAAAAAGTAATAATGATCAATTTAAGAACAAAAAAAATCACTAAAAAGAACAAATAGATCCAAGTCGACTTATCCAACTTGCTGAAATAATTTTCATTAAAATACACAAAGAATTTAAAAGAAATATGTATCCATTTATTGTTATCATAATTATTGGTATACTGAGCTTTTCCTAAACTGACCGAAGCGCTTAAAACAAGAAACAAACTATACTATAACGCCGCCACAGAAAATATACATATATGTATTTTTTCTGTGGCGGCATCTTAAATCTTTATCGACGTGGTATGTTTGCTTTTATTATAAAGGAGAAACTATCGCATACTAGAGGCATGTGTTTTACAGACTGCTATCATTAGACCCGTTATGCTGTTCATCACAGAAGTACTTAACATAGATGGCTCGATCGATGAAAACCCGGTAAATATTAGTTTATTGAATTAGTAGGGTTGATATCCTCTTATTGTATGACCATCTAGCTCCATGGGATGACTTTTACTTCGTGGTCAAATTGCTTGCTTTTTGTCCCATTCTAGTAATGCAGAGAGGAAAATATTTGACTTAAACAAATTATCATCTAGAGGCTGACATGAGAGTCGAACCCTGTAGCACAAAGGTAAACAAGAGTTATTTGGGAAGAAGGGTGGAGAGAAATGGAGATTCTTTTTCGACATATTGTTATCCATGAAATATAAGTCAAGAAGCATTTCTAGATAAACAACCAATGGAAATATGTAGGCCTATATAATGCCTATCAATGTTAAGTAATAATAACAACAACAACAATAATAATATGTAGCATTCATTCATGAGGCACCGATTTAAGGATTTTATTCTTTTTATCTCCTAGAGCATTGCCTCGACCATCATGCTCACATTAAACTGCATCACTCTCGTGTCCGCCATCTTTGCTGTCTCAGCTCTAATCGTGCTCTTCTCAGCGAGTAAAAACTTTCTGAAACCATACAGAATACGGATAAAGTTTCTCTGTGTGCAAACAGCTCTCATACTCAGCAACGTCCAGTCCGTTCTCCTTGTCATCCTTACTCGATTCGACGTCGTTCAGTGCAACAAACCATTCAATACACCCGACAGGGGATATCGTAAGTCAACATTCACCAAATGTATCATTGTTCATGGAGAATTTAATGATAGCAAGTTTCACAGTTTTGTAAGAGACCAATAGACCAAAAGACTAGTTGACCAACAAGAAAAGTGATCTCTAGGTCTCTGACGAAAAAAAACGAAGGGAGGGAAAAGAAGTTGAAGAAAAGGAGAAAAAATGTAATGAAGAAAAAAAATGAATGAAAAAGACAAAATGTATCTAAGGAAAATGAAAAGGAGAATTAACAGAAGAAAACAAATAGAATGAATATACCGGTGAATATATAATAGAAAAAAGAATGAAAATGAGGTAATGATGAAAGGGGTGAGGGTTGGGAGATTGGCTTGAATCAATCGTAACTCTGGGGACCATGATTTAATGGATTATTTTTGTTATCATTTCTCTTTTTGCAGCATTCCTTATTAAACGTTATTTTGATGTTTCCTTTTCAACAGAATGGCATTGCTTCCTTTTGACATTAGAATCTGGTATCATGTTTATTCCTACTCTCATCATCTTCCGTACAACCAATGGGAATGTGACAAGAATGAGAGTCCGTCCAAGTACATTCTCAGGAATGATGCCAAGTGACGGCAAACCAAATGAACAAGAACCTTTAATTCATCCTAAAGATCGTTCAAAATCGTTCGGTGCTGTCAAAGAATTATGACGACAAAAGAATAAAGAGAAAATCAGACGGATGGGGAAGAAGGGAATCTATTTCTATGGAGATATATGATGACAGACGTATGACATTTGTTTGGAACAGAATCATTAATATATGCACATGTATTTAGCAATAGCGTTTCTTACATAAACAATATGGATTTGTTGAAATCTACATCAAACATTCTGCCAGAAGTACATTATGAAGTAACCTTGTTTGGAGAATTTTCAGTAAAAAAGTATTCTTAATTTCTACAAAAATTGTACATATTTTTTAATTCGTTATTCTTTCATGTACATAAAAACCAGAATTAAAGTTTTATAGTATAGTACCTTTGAATATGTTACTGTAGACTGACATGTATTGTGACAATTTGTTCTGAAATATTGGATTAATTATTGTAACTAACATTTATATGTACAGAGAATGTTTATTGATCTCATACATAAATGTGATATCATAAGGTTGTTTAATTGGTTATTTTATCTACTACCTTGACTTATTCTTTATTACATTAAAGTGAGATATAAATAGTTCATCAATAGTAACTTCGCATGCACTCAACCTAACATAATAAACAATCGGAAAAAATCAAACATTTGATCATCAATCAATCAATCAATCAATCACTCAATGAATGAATAAATGAATCAATCAATCATTCACTCAATACTTTACAAAGTCAATTAGCCAATCATTAAATCTATCAATCCGCCATAATATGATTGATACAATCAGAACATCACTCACACAATCTTGATTTAAGAAAAGAATTAAATTAAACAATATGACTAGAAGTGTATAGACATAAGGATACAAAATTGGATTTATTTTCAGCTAAAATATCAACAACTTTTCATTGTTAAGTTTTGATAGATCTACATTTAATTCATTGACAATGTTCCTTTTGTAAATGCAATATACGTGATTGTGTATGTTTCAAAATGAAAACAAATATGAACTTTTTACATGAAATATATCAATATCATGTTTAACTCTTGTATCCCATGTGATGCTATTGATTTTGAAATCTCAAAACTTGTTCCTTGCAAATGCAACAATTGTATTCTCATAAATAGTTTGTTACCCAAAACTAGGAATCTCCAAAGGCAATATTTTGAATACAATCATGTTACATGTTACTTTTTCAAAGAGCGGGAATTACAAACCACATCATATGACAGTAAATGTATATGACTCATTCAAACAAAGGGACATGGTTAGAACCATTTTTACCATGATATAACTGCAGGATGAATAACCAGAAATGTGATAAAATCTTTGTAAATCAAATTTCAGAGAAAATCATTTGTTTGTGTGGCACTGAAGTAGTTATAGTGAACGAAAATTTAGTTCACATCATTATCATCTAGTAACCCTAACCCTAAAAAAATCGCAAAATCGTTAAGCACATGATTTTGATTCATACATACAACACTTGGGTAGTTATTCTGTTACAATTGTTTTCAATCAACTAGATATCATCTTTAATCTCGCCAAAATCAGTCAAACATTTGTCAGTCCATATCACAGCTTACTATCAGGGGGCTGTGACATCAAGCTCAGTGATTGATCACAAAGTTGATTTGAACACTTTAATGTACATAATAACCAGTGAAAGTAGTGGTATAACTTCTATAATAAAGCACCATTGCTTTGTGCACAGGACCAAGACAATGAAGTAAACTGAGTAAAAGCAATGATATGTGATTACAGTCATTTCTTTTTCACTAACTGCCTGAATATTTATCCTTTTGTGAGATATGAGCTTTGTGACCCCACTGCTTCATGTTACTTCAGTATAGTAATATAATAAACTTTTATGTATAGTATTGATGAAGCAAAAGACTAATTTTCATTGAAATCTATATGCTTGTATAATAGTTCAGAGCTGTGCAGAGATTGGACAGGTATTGATGTTTGTACCATATAATATACTGTTGTCGGTATATCATGACCAACCAGTTTAGCTCATCTAATTATTAGGTTTTATTTAAGGAACAAATAATTTCTTTCCTAGAAAATATGAACAGAAATAAAAACATCTTTAGAAAGGGAACTTGTGAAAAGGAAAAGGTCTCACTGTGAGTATTCAAGATGACTTTTGGTAAAGCCTTGAGAATCATATATGAATAACTTTTTTTTCAATGAAATATATCTAATATGATATCTGATATCATAAGTCTGATATCATCCAAATATGTGTTATACCTGAAATAAATTGTTCAATATATATTTTCTCTCTGTTGAAATGGTATCATATATCTCTTTTTCAAAGAAATAACATTTTGTCTGTCAGGTAATGGAGCAGAAAGAGAGAGAGAGAGAGGGGGGGGGGGGGGGAGAGATGTGTCTGGTTCAATCATATGAAGATGGAACATTCATTACAGAAAACATTGCTGTGTGAGGCACTTTGCTAAAATAAAAACTAAATCAATTCAAGTACATGGTTAACCAATTAATGCCTTAGTTCATCACCCGTTGGTAATTTCAGTTATATGACAACACATCAATAGAGGAAGGGGTGGAAGGAGGGGGACTAAGTAGAATAAGCATTAATCATATGAATACATTGGAAATGGATATTAATACCTAACAATTTTACAAATATCATTGAAAAGCTATCACTCTTCTATTTTGTGTAGGAGTTGATTAGAACTAAGCATTTGTGTGGAGAATGAGTATTGCACTCCTTATGACATTTAACATATAGAAATATCATAGGATGGTTCTCATATGGTAATGGTTTGCCTTCTAAAATATGTTGACAACATAAAGTCTTGGTTACTACATTTTATGGGGGAGGGGTCTAGAGAGTGTACCACTATACAAGGATCATCTTAGTAACTATATCTCTGCAGTTTTGCAGTCTGGATAAGGATGGAATCAGGTTGGGGTGGGGAAGGGGGATTCAGGCAAGGTGTAATCCTACACAGGGATCATCTTAGTAGCTACATCCAAAGAGAGTATACGTCTTGGCATCATTCTTACAATCTGGGTGTGGTGGGGATGGGGCAGGGTGATCCAGGCAAGGTGTGATCCTATGTAGGGATCATCTTAGTAGCTGCGTCCAAAGAGAGTATACTTCTTGGCATCATTTGTGCAGTCTGGGAGTATACAATGTGTACCTGGAGCAATATCTTTCGGTTGTTTGAAAGGAATGCACAATCCCTTCGCACCCATAGAGGGAGCCCCAACTACAACATCTCGGTCTCTGTCAATGGTCAAAAAAAGAAAACGAATATGTTTTAGAACCAGACTTTGGGTTAGCATTATAAGTCAGAGCTATGGGGGGATGACTGCCCTTTATGATTTTTCAGTTACTGAAAAAAATAAGAAAGGTTATTAAGGGGGGGGGGAGTTGTGCATATCTAATGTAGTATATCAATTGGGAAAGTAAAATGTTGTCCTATATCAAAATACCTTGTTGCTGTTCATGTTAGAAGATACCGGCACATCTCAGATACATATCATAATAGTTCCTTATAAAATGGAACTAGTATCTCAAAACATTCATATTTTGAACTTTAAAATGATCAACATGTTACTTCAGATTTAATTGCATTGCATTAGCATATACATCAATCATGATTAAATCTAGACTTCATTCCGGAGAATAAATATTGCTATTCCCACATAGTGTTGATAGAAAGTAATAGAGAGAATAGATCTTACCTTGCACTCTCTTTTTTGACCTTATCCTCACAAGATATCTCCCCACAGTATGGAACAAGAAGGAGCTGCAAAGAAAGAAAATCATCACAAAACAGTGGGATGAATTCTCTATTCATCACTCTGTTGGCAGGAATATCTGGTTTTGCAAGAATTGAAGCTGAGCAGACCTCATTATGCATTCCTCTAAATCTCAATAAACAGGTGTTACAAGTTAACAGTTACAACACAATTTAATTTGACAGGGTGTAAAAGTGCACTTGTCAGCCAACAATCTCAAAAGGGCCCATCATCCATCCTAATGCTAATGGTTCAATAGGTTAACCTTAATAACAGAGCTGCCAAGTTGTATTTTGCATTTTCAGTATTCTTATCCCCCAAAATCAGTATTTTGACCAAAAAATCTGTATTTTTACCGTGTGAGATAAATATGCATGCATAATGGCAAAGTTCGATCACTTCTTACATTTGCGCCCCACACGAGACCAAAAGCTTCAGTCTCTGTGTTTTGGTTGTTCTGCTGAACTGCGTTGGCTCACTCACTAATACACAGACTAAAGAGCTTAGAGGCCCGTACGTACAGACAACGTATTAGCGGTAACGTTAGATCTAACATTCGACGGAAACCTGATTTTTCGATCGTTTTTTTGTACATAAAATGTCACATTATGAAAGAGAAATTGCTTCCGTATTTACAGGAAAATGTATGAAATTCAGAAACATCGTACCTAAGACCGCAGTTACCGCTAATTCCTTTCAAATGATGATCGAAAATCGTCATCTTCAATCCTTTCGTTGGTCAACGTAAGTTGCCATCTTGGATGACGTCATCATCCTTACAGACGTATTTACCAGTCGCTATATATCGCGATTTGAGCCGCTGCTTTGCGCATGTAATCTACGTGCGTGCGCTCGTAACTTGTCACCCGCATTGATTCGCTATGATATCGAGAATTCTAATCGGAAAGCCTTGATGAAAGCACAACTCATTGAACGTAGAGGGCAGCAACACACGGCTGCCATTTTTTCATCTCCGCCCGAAAGCTCCCGGATGCTTAGTGGGGCGAACAATACCTTTTCTTCTCTAATTTGTTTTTCCATATTTTATCATGAAAAAGCGTACTGCCATATTTTAAATTGATTTCCGTATGAAATACGGAAAAATGGTACTACTTGGCAGCTCTGTAATAAGATTCAGGGGGGGGGGAGCTAATCTCATTTAAAATAACATTTTTATCAACTGGAAATGCCATTGAAATGCAAAATATGAATTTGAAATGAATGGCACATACAGATATACAAATATTAACTTTTGAGTTTTCGAAACTGGTTCATCCATACATTGTCACATGTCTCATATTTTTAATAGTTACTAAATCCATGTTAGATGTAGTTACCTTCTTTTCATCTAGTTTGTTACAGAAATCGTTCCAGGAGCTTGTCACTACAATGTGATCATCAAGGTCCTTCTTGGCACTACACAAATAAAAAGGAGTGGAAGAAAATCATTTTTAACAATCAATTATTTATTTGATAAATTAAAAGATTTCATGAAATTATGAATATAGGGGACAGAGAAAAAGAAAGGGAGAGAGATAAAGAGGGAGATTAGAGGATAATGTAGTATCAGTATCTTCAACTTATAATCATTTTTATAAAATATTATACAGACTGGTACCAATAATGTCTAAAGCATTTCATTTGTTCAGGGTATGATACAAAATGAATGAAGAAATAATACTGAGCTCAAGGGCACAGAGAGTACCAGGAATCAGTGGACCCTCAGAATTTTATGTGTCTACTTGGCACTAGACTATGGCCAGGGTATATCTTCAGGTCAACATTTCCTTCTCCACATCAAATAAAATCAAGTTCATACATGACTATCTATGACTTACTTTGCATACATGTCAGTCTGGATCTGATCAAGGAGCTGAGTAACCTTGGCAACCGATTCAGCCTCAGGGAATGTGGCCTTGGCTCCGGTGTCTCGTCTGCAAGCGATGAACTCCTGCTTGCTCATGTCACGTGGCCCCACCTCAATACGAACTGGCACCCCCTGTGTTCAAACAGGGCAACAAAATATCAAAATTAACATGTGTATGCAAAGGACAATAAATCACTGTTACAATGAAATCTTTGAATCCTCATACATTAAATATTGAAACAATCAAAAGGTTAGAGCATCTGGAGTATTGTGAAACGTTACAGCCAGAAAGAAAGGTTGATTTTATGGATATATCTAGAGTGGAAAATGACAGGGGTGAACTCATCAGCAAAAAAAAACTTTGAGCCAAATATTATAAGGGATGCAACCTACACCAAATTTTACCCCCCCCAAAAAAAAAAATCTCCTCCCTTTCCTACATGGAAACTTTCCCAGATAGGACCCTCTCCCCAATTAATCTTCAATCAGTATGCTGGTAATCCTAGTTTCTGTAAGAAAAACAAGACAATACCACCTTTGACACTACTCCCATCTCTGGGAACCTCCTAGGTCTTTTGAGATTTGGATGTAAAAGAAAATAATGTGATTACAAAGAAATCTTGTTGACCAACCTTGAGTTCCCAATGGTTGAACTTCCATCCAGGAGAGTAGTTATCTCTAAGATCACTCTGAGCTCTTAGTCCACCAGCTTTCAGGATCTTCACATAGTCATGGCACTTGTCTAGGAGTTTATTCCTCTGCTCATCTGTGGTCTTGGCTGTGATACCACATGGTATGACAATAGCCTAGTAATGTGAATTAGAAGAGTAAACATTTGATAACTACTATATAATTACTGCATTTGGCAGTGTAAAGGCTGCAGTATTGTTGGAATATCAAGTCAGAAATCACTTCTTGAATGAAGAATCAGCAGTCAAAGACAGCACATACAGTCTACAATGGCTTGACTTCTAATGGTAGATATAGACTAGAATAACCCAAATCCTCCTCATTGTAGCAAAAACTTTGTTAGCATGCAAATTTTAATCTGTGGAATAAAATTTATAACTTAACTTTTCAAACACACCAATATCAGTAACATTATAAAAGGTGAATTACTTAATTGCTCTTGGCCAATCCGATTGAAGGAATTCAGTAGCTTTTAACAGAAGCTTGCTTGAGTAACTTACCTGAACAGCAGCGACTCTTGGTGGTAGTACCAACCCCTTATCATCTCCATGCACCATACACATCACACCAATAGTTCTTGTGGTCAGACCCCAAGAGTTCTGGTAAACATACTTGTGGGTGTTGGGCTGTATAAACAAAATAAATTATTACAATGTAACTGAATCATGTATTATAATTTCTTGATCATATAAACATCATTCACACTTACAGTTTCTTGTGGTCAAACCCAATTTAATTTTGGTGCATTAAACTTGGATATGTATAAGCTCCAATTTCCCCCTTTTTTTACAACAATAAAGATGGTTATTGTGTTAGTGTAGAATCAACCTATTTCTTAATAAAGCTATGTTCAATGTTGTTATTTATAATGTATACTATATTATTCTATTAAGTCATGTCTGTAAAGCACACCGAGAGTCCTTATAGGTCTGAAATACGCTACATGAAATGTTATTATTATTACTATTATCAAAATATTTGGCCATAAGCTGGAAATCCATAGCAAGTAAAGAAAAAGTCATACATATTCGCTTTAAAAGAAGATGGAGAAAATGGCTTTGAACATAATATAGCAAACAAATCCTGCTAAAGGAATATTGCTTCTATTCATATGAAGTCAGTAGTATTCTGATGTCTTCATGACACTGTTTTAGAATTCTGCCATTGACCCCGTATGGAGTGGTAAAAATAGGTCATTAACTAATTACTTACCACATTTGGATCCTCAAACTTGATTTCAAACATCTTAGCAAAGTTCTGGCCAAGATGGTGAGATGTTGCACCCTGAAAATAAAATAAATTGAACATCAAAACATCACAAATGGTGTCAAAGAAACTTTTGTATCTTATCTTTTCTTTGACCAGTGTGTTGGCTCAGTTGGTAGAGTGTCTACATCAGACCAAAAGACATTAAAAGATGAGAGTTGCTGCTACTCTGTTTGGCATTCAACGATTAAGGGGATATAGCCTCGTCGATCTGTCGCTGAACTCAGAGTATTTCATTTAAATGCTATTTCAAACAATAAAACATGGATCAATTTTAAATTTTTCAACTTCAAATACATACAGCATAAAGCAGAAGTATTGCTTTTTCTATTAAGCTATTTTTCTAATTTTCACTTTATGAAGACCAAGTTGCTATTTACAGAGACAATTGTGATGACTTATTGCTGATTTTGGAATAGCAGATCACAATGTCACTTTCACATGCATAACTGTTTTGCAGATCTCTAAAAAGATTGCTTATGTGGACAAGATATTTTCTGGTATAATAAACTCTAGGACGTTTGACCTTTCTGACAAATTTGAGTACCAAAAATGCTAACAAGGTAAACATCTAGAGTTAATGTTACCCATTATTTAACCACAGATGTAAAACATGATTTAAGTTCAGCCAGAACCAAGAGTAAAACTAAATATATATAGCTACCATACCTGAATAGCTCTACCGCTAGCCTTGACAAAGGCCTCCACTGTGGTAGTGAAATCACCTCCAGCAAACTTCTCTTTAAGAGTCTTCTGTCCTCTCACCACTGGGATAGCTAGAAGGTATTCATACACCTGAGCATAGAGTTCAAGGATGGTGTAGACTTCATCTACGGCTTCTTCCTTGTTGGCCCATGCTGTATGACCTTCCTGCCACAGGAACTCACGGGTTCGCAGGAAAGGCTGGGGATGCTTGAACTCCCATCTCTGTAAATAGAGGTATTCATCATTATAACCTTGGAAGTGTTTCAAGGAGGGCGTTGGCAATGGACAAATTTGCTCTCAGCAACCAAGATGCAAGGTTTTCAGTATCTTTTGACACTTATCAATGATGGTTTCTTGAAATGCTTCCCTTTACTCCTTTGATGATGAATGTCAAGTATCAAGGCTGTTAATATCTGCAGTCCCTTTCAAAGGAGGAAGGGGGTGATTTGCTTACTACTATAATCAATGTTAAGTGAGCTGAAAATTGTTTTGTTGACATTCAATTTGTCCATATATTCTTAAAATTAATTTTAGCAATAAGTGAACTCCCCTATTATACACAAACTCATTAAACCAACCCTAACATAGTAAATGGGCAAGTTAAACTGGTAGGGTTTAATTTGACTTGACTACATGTATGAAGCACTGAAGCTTTAAAGTGGCAGGAAAATTCAACAACAATGGATACTCCCTCTTTCATATTTCTCAATATTTCATGCAATATAAATTTGGAGGTATCCTATATACTGATAACTTACTAATGTTGATATCAGTAATATAATTTTGAAACATAATAATCACTTGGAATTCCCATATGCAAACATTATTTTTTATTCTTAAATAAATAAGAATCAATATTAATTTCTATGAACAAGGTCCAAGGCTTTTAACCCATAGGTTTGGTCCTTGTACAAAGTAGAAAGAAATCAGACAATTCAGTATTCAATGGGTAACATCCAATTAACCATCAAATATGCACCAAACAGCTCTAAGATTCAAGTAAATCTGAAAGGAACTATTGAAGCAGCATCTCACCAAACTTGTATTTTTGAGTAACATGCTAAGTAACTCACCACAACGTTACACCATTGGTTGAGTTTGATTGGTAGATCTCTGTGAGACTGAACCCACTTGGCATATGACTGGTACATTACTGAAAAAATAATTACAAACATAGGTTTGATCAAACATATTACATTTGGTATCAGGTTTGATCAAACATATTACATTTTGTACTATCTTATTCTATGTAAAGGTTGTTAACTCCATTTTTACAGTGAGTGTTCAAGAAATTGCAAACCAGCTGAAGATTAAGCATATTCAATGGAAGCATCACAAAATGAATGTGAAAGTTGTTATATGAGCACTCAGCCCAACCGTTGCAGGTACAATGATTTTTTCTGTTAGGACCTTTGCATTCCTGAGTTTGCTTGCAGTGGCAAAACCATCAAATTCATACGCAAGATGAACATTTTTCCACCTAATGAATTCCAGAACACCCAAAGGAAAAGGGTACAAATGGCCTATGACCCTCTCAAATCTTTGAGTGAGAAATGAATGGCTACAAAACACTTAGAATTACATTCAAGCCCTCAAGGATGCAAATGGACAAGCTCTGGTACTCGAAAGAAGACTGCTTGGATGGAATTCCACGTAACGATAGACTTGGTGCTTGAAATACATCATAGCCTACTAGTCAAGATGGAATCACTGTTCCAGTATGTCTGTATATACAAGATATCGCAGGATCACCTAGAGATGCTGTTCAGTTGTATCCGTCACAGAGGACGGAATAACATTCTCGATTGTCTGTTCAAGTGGGCTCTTCATTTTATTTTCCTTGAGACCAGCATCCTCCCATCAATAAAATAATGTCAGCACTGAAGATCCTTTTAAACAGGCTCTTCCCCATTGTAACATCTCCTTCAGTGAGATATTCTAATAAGAAGAGTTTGCAAAACTGCTTAAAAAACCATATGTGTATCATGACCATGTCTTGCATTACATGGCAGGTTACTGCTGCTTGGCACTTCATAAATACTTCATTAGATGACATGATGCCAGCCAGATAAGAATGCACACAAACCTAACTGAGGAATGTCCTTCACAGTGTGTCATCTTGCCATTTTCCCGTTATTTTGGAAGTTCAGCCCATCTCCTTTAAGAAATACACATGGTTATCATATACTATAATATTGAAATATTTGGTCTTGTGATTTTCATGTTGCAAACAGCATTAAAGTGAAGTATACAGTGTAAAACAGTAAAAAATCTGATTTTCTCCTGTAGAGTCCTGTGTTATAAATCTGCTCTTTTTCTCTCTTTAACTCTATCTAGGCCAGAGGGGGGGGGGGGGGGGGGGCCCTCGGAGGCCCCCCTGAACGAGTCGCGCGATATTTTCGCTGCCAATGACGGTGCCCTTCTTGACGAGGCACTCTTGTCCTTGGTAGGCGAGTTATGGATGCAACTAGCCTCTGCAGCTACTACTGCATCCAACTCGCGTAGAGCTCGCGTCCTTAGTAGACTGGGCATTGCGTCCAAGGACTTGCTCGAGTTCCTCCCTGGCGTCCCCCAATCGAACAAACACTTGTTCAGGGGCGAGGTTGCATCTCTTCTACAAGAAGAGATCGATGGACGCAACTTTTGAGACCAAGTTTGCATCACCCGGGTACGTGGTTTCGAAGTTACGCAATGTTATGTAAATGCATGTCAGACCAAAAATTGCTCAAAAACATGATTTTGTGTACAAAGTCAACGTAAATTGTGTTTTCAACCAAAAATCATAAATGTATGATTATTTTTAGTTTTGCTGGCCTAAATGTATGTTTTTTATGCTGTTTATGGTCTTAGAAGAGCTCCCAACTAATTTCATTGAAAAAACAATGAAAAACGAAAGGTCCCAAAAACAAGGAAATACATAAGATATTGCAAAAAACAATATAATACATAAGAAATTGATCTGATATCACAATTTTTTTTCATGTACACCTGCTAATAACATCACAAAGAGTTTCTATGCCAAAAATGAGAACATTTGGAGCTTTGTTTATGGAGTTAGAGGGAAAAAGTATGATTTTGCATACTAATTAGGCATAAATTAGCATAATTACTTAATAACAATTCGCATGAAAAAAATTACTATACAATTTTGTAGATTATATCCCAGACAACCTGCGCGCCAATTTTTTGGCGTGATCGCGCGGTCAACGGCCGAGATCTCAAGGGGGGGCTGCATGTTTAATTCGTCACAGCCACATTGCATGTGAGTCAATGCGAGCAGTTGCTCTAGTGTCAATATCATACATCTTTGTGGCATTCTTCAAAGTTGGAATTATTAATCGATAATCTTACCGGTTTCACTGGTTGGTCGGATGGCAATAGGCTCAGCAAGCTCAGACTGGCCACTTCTTGTTACCCAGGCAACCTGCAATTAACATCATACACGTATTGATAATTGCAACAATGACCCGATATCATGACCAAAATAACATACTGGTGGTGAATACACAATGCTCTACAGTAACTGATTTTTGTAAGGTTGGTTTGTGTCACCCAAACCATTATTTTTTTTCATTCGATTTTTATTCACTAAGTAGAGACATTGTAAACGTCTTTAGATACATAATGGAACAATAAATATTTAAGACTCAGGATTTTTAAAAGCTCTTTACATTAAATAAAAAAAATAATGGAACTTGACTGATGTGAACTCACCTCTGGTGAAAAGTCAGCAATATGTTCCTTCTCACGTTCCAATGCACCCTGGGATACAAAGATGGGGAAGTAGGTATTCTCTACACCAAGCTTCTTAATCTCAGCATCAAAGAAGGCAACAATCTTCTCCCAGATGGAATAAGACCATGGACGAAGCACATAGCAACCACTCACATCGTAGTATTCTATCATCTCAGCCTTGGTGATCACCTTATAAACAAAATAAAAGATAAATGCAAAAGTGTGTTTTATTGAACTTCGCATCACTCGAAATGTCACATGTACTAAGACTCTCATGGGTAATTCCAAAAGGAGGCTAGTCTGACGACCAATATGTGGGACCTTCCTGTAACGACTAGTCTCTATTCTCTAATTAATATGAAAAGTTGTAATGCTCCCTCAAATAATCATGGCCTGAGCAGTTCTTGAAGTGATAAAAAAGGGATCTGATATATTAAAAAAAGCTGATTATCATATGGAAGTGCCCACGTTGTAAATGGCTAAGGTTTATTTCAATTTCTGTTAACCGGGGCTTTCATGATAAAATTGGGGTACAAGAAAATATCCACTTGAAAATGTACCTGTGAATACCATTCACTGAGATCTTCCCCTTTCTTTGCTTCTAGTCCTAGTCTAGTCTGCTTCTTGGTATCTCCTTCAGCTGCTCCAGCACTCTCCTTACTCTCTGCTCCAGCTCCTTTCTGCTTGGCTCCACCTCCTGCTGCTTTATTCTGCTTCTCTTTCTTCTCCTTGCTCTTCCCTTTATCACTAGAGGAGCCTGGTGGCTTGTAGTCTATACCAGTCACACCTTTGTAGTCAGCTTTCAATGCGAGTAGAACTTTCACTGCAGCATCTATGTCTCCCTGAATGTTTCATAAGAATATAATATGACTACATGAAAATCTGTTTCAATTAGATTAGATAGTTACATACATAATTATATAGAGTACATAGGATCAAATAATGTATATATTTTTTAAATAATGGTTCTGTATACAAGACTAATTTTCATCATAATGAAAATAGAAGACCTGTTAGGCCACATTTTTCAATTTATAAGCCATAATTCATACTCAGATGAATATTATGATCACCTGTTACACATTTACTTAGCACATGATTCTACTAAGTTGCATCCCAGATAACAAAACAAATTGTCTCAAGAAAGTTGTAATAACACTGTATATCTGCATGATGTACAGGGCATTCAATGTCCCTAATCTTCTTAGTATTAACCGATATCTTGATAATTGATCTTGGATTGGCTTACCTTGTCAGCTTTATCCGACTTTAGTTTACGGACTTGATCTCCCTGGGCTGTGATCTTTGCAACAATGGCCTCTACCTCCGGTCCTCCTGGTGCAGCTGGAGCGGCCTCCTTCTTGACAGCAGGAGCATTCTCCTTCTTTACAGCAGGAGCACTCTCCTTGTTACTGGCAGGAGCTGCTCCTGGTTTGTAGTCTTTGCCAGTCAGTTTCTTGTAGTCCGCCTTGAGAGCCAGAAGAACCTTGACCGCTGCATCAATTTCCTCCTACAAGGAAGAGTGTGATAATGTTCACCATGGAAGATCACTCACTGGGAGATCTAAAGTTCAGTATTGACCTTTTGGTGTTGGTGTAAGGTCAATTTTGACATGAGTATAACACCAAACATAAACTACAGATGGTCCTCAAAAGTTTCTCACTAGGTGTTAAGCTGTCAATATTGTGATCTGGATTATTTGTGTAAATTCAGAATAGGTGTTGGAGGTGGGAAATTGTAATCCAAATTGTGCTTCCAACACCAACACCAGACTTGAAATCATCAATTACCACACACACAACAGCCTTTACAGCTTATGGGTAAGAAAAGACAAATAAAAAAGGCAGGGAATGAATGGAAAGATATCCTTCCACTCTTAAATTCATTCCTCAAACATGAATGAAACAGTTTCTAAAATATCCTTCCAAAAGCTTTGAAGGCAATAAAACTAATTTCATGTGAGATTCCAAAGTCAATATCAAACAAGGTCAATAAAGAAGCTTCTTATTTCCCTACTTTACAACATGGAAGTGTTCGCTCAATTTAAAAAAAAAAATCTTATACGACATTAATTCTTCATGCTCTTTAAAGAAAATAGTTTGAAATTTTGCAGTCTGTGGACACAGTACTCTCATACTTGAATTTCATCATAGTTTAACTGGAATCTATCAACAGGAGCAGGATAGGTGAGACACAAGATGAAGAAAGATCACAGAAGGTATCTACCTTTGGAGATTTATTGGCCTTGATAGTCCTGACTTTGTCTCCTTGTTCAGTGATCGTTGCCACTAAGTTATCTACATCACCAGTCTCTGTAGCTTTGGCTTTAGGTGCTGCTGCTCCTGGCTTGTAGTCCTGTCCAGTCTGGTTCTTGTAATCGGCCTTCAACGCAAGAAGGATCTTAACTGCAGCATCTATTTCAGCCTAAACAATAGTATAACATTGGAAATGTAATATACATGTATTGTGCGCATTCAGGTCTAATTCATACAGACCAAATAGACTCTACATCATTCTCAGTGAACTGACATCAAATGGGTCTTAAACCTGAGTTTATAACATTTTCAGATGTTCTATGTTTTATACCTAGCTAACTGGCATTAATTACTGCATGGAAACTGAGCATTAAATACCTCCTTTTCATTTGAATGATGTAAACAAAATTAATAAATATTAGCAAAACATATAATAACATTTTAAGTATTGTTTATTACGATCTATAACTATTTCTTTGACTGAATGATATATGAGGCAATGAATAAAAGTAGTTGTTTGAAATTGAAGTAAGATACCAGATGCCACTTTATGGTTTAATATAGATATGAATATGAGTTCAATATAGCAGATTTCTAGCTTTTTGTTTTTACCTTTTGAGCTTTGTTATTCTTCAGGGTTCTGACAGCATCACCTTGAGCAGTGATCTTAGCCACTAAGTCACCTACATCTCCAGTAGATTGCACAGGGGTAGCTGGGGCACTCTTAACTGATTCCTTCTTGGTCTCTTTGGGCTGCTTCTTACTCTAACAGAGAGGAGTGAGAGAAAAAAAAGAGAGAATCGTTTCATAAGTTTGACTTAATACACCAAATTTGTGTGATTTTTGGAAAGAACACTACCCAAAGATAGCAAAATGATATAGGCAGAGGAGCAACAGTAGTAATGAATAATATCATTTGATACTTGCTTCTCTCACAACTATTTAAACAAAATGAAGGATGTCTATTCAATTTTTTTTACACAAATTATTAATGAATAATAAAAGTCTCAATTTTCAGAAAGGCATGTGTTAATGCAGATCTAATCACCACCAATATCTACATTCTGAATGTAAGTCTCAAGATAATGACATCAAATGAATCAGTCTTTCATGTGGTGAAATATCTAATATGAAGTCTACTACTATCTAATTTCCAATATAGTATATTGGATGATTTAAAAAAAAGAGAGACTCTGTCAATGAGATAAGGGTTGCATAATGCACAGTATGAAGAATAGAAACAGAGAGTAATATAAAACATAGACAGACTGAAAAAAAGGCAGTTCTCATCAAAGACAGTGATGTCTCTAAACTTTGCATTCTTACCTTATCAGCTGGAGCACTTGGTGTAGCTGATGCAGGTTGGTTCTTAGTGTGACCATCAGGGATGTTGATCAGGATACACGGTGTAGCACGACTTGTGTGCCTACTGAAAGGTTCAATCATAAAACACGTCTTCAAATGTACAGAAGACAACTTTCAAAGGTTTTATAAATAACCCTTTGACAAGATGCATTTTTTACTGGCATACACAAGGTACAATTTAACAATACAAACAAAAAACTTATTACGATGGCTGTTTATGGTAGAAGATATCAAGTCCAAATCTTACATGTAAAGATCTGAAAAGAATTCAAATAACTTTTTTGACAAAAATTTAAGTTATGAATGAGAGGAAATTACGATGACAAAAAAGGAAATTTGTATATTTTTCACATCATGGTAAAGAAGAATGCTCGTCTTGGTTAGATCTTTACCTTGTTGGTTCATAAGCCTGATCACAAATGAAGAAACCTTTCCTCTGGATCTGGATGATATCACCTTTCTTTACAGATGTTAACTCAGGGTCACCAAGGATACTTGTATCCTCCTAAATGATAAAAAAAATCCATGGAATCACAATTATGATAAAGGAAGCAATCAATTCTTGACTTGACCAATGTGTAAAAATGAAATTGACAGATATTATAACAATTATAATCATCGTTGTTATGAAAGATGAAAATCTATAATTCATTGTTTGAAATAGACATGAAATGACAAAATCTGAAAATTTGCTTTGCCCAATTGATCATGGGCCTGGCAGCACCAGATTGACGAGGCTCTATCCCTTTAACCATTGAACGCCAAACAGGGTAGCAGCACCCCCATCTTTAAACATCTTTTGGTCTGACGTGGCCAGGGTTCAAACACCTGGTTGTGAGACATTTGCTCTATCAACTGAGGCAACACACTAGTTATATTATGAATATCATTGTATTATGTTATTATGATTTACGATTCCTGTGAAATTTAGTGTTCTTTAAGAATTATGTGATTTTTAAAAATGTTTCTGTCATGGAAAACTGGGGAACTATTGGATAGAGTAAAGATACATTAATCAAGGACTCACAATACATCTGCGAATGAACAGCTTCTTACAAACTTCGTAACTATTTCTTACCCTTGATTTCTTGTTGACATAGTCCTTGAAATCTTCATCTTTACCCAGAATTCCCTTGGTGATAATGTAATCGTAATGGATCATGACAGCTTCTATGAATGGAGCCTTCTCGGTTTCACCCAACCATGTGACCTTGATTGTATTCTTGAAGTTCTGTTTGGTAGAAACGCACAGTGCAGATAAATAAAAATAAATTCACTGTTTAATAAGAAAGTTAATAACATATGGTGCCATTGAAGTCGCTCATGACTGCTTTTTTAAGAGGGGTCTTTCTATGATCATCTAATATTTAATTTTTTTTGTTCAATGGTAAACAAATAATCATTCATAATATGAAATTCGGAACTTCTGGAAATGAACAACATTCTTCAAGCTATGATACAAAGGATCACAGTCTTATAAAATGGCCTGTCAAGCCAAAATGATTTTTTTTTTAATTAACATGGCACCATCAATCTTTTCAAGTCCTGTTACATAAAATTTATGAGTTCATGACAAACCACATGCAAACATTTCTAATAAATTGTAGCATATCTCTCTATGTTATATCCCTGATCATATAGCACAAACCTAAAAATATCATTTAATGGCTGGATAGCATATTCATTAAAATAATGAGTCATTAAGATTCTTTTTATAGATAATATTGTTACAAGGAATGTACATAGTTTTCAGTATAGACATACCTTATTATCTGCATCAAACTCTGCCTCAACTGACTGAACTTTACCGTCTGATGCCCTGAAAATTAAACATCACAATTTAGTATCAATGATGTGAATTTATTCAAGGGTATTCAAATTTACACTGCAAAATGTAGTAATCAATTTCCTTCTGAACAAAATACAGCATTGTAATTGGGAACACACTGAAAATCTGACAAATATAATTCCAAGGTCTTCTTTGAAAGTAGTCAGGAATTAAGTCTCACAGAACATATCTCACAAGAGGGATTCTTTACAAAGCTCAGTCAAAAGTCAAAATTTATACATTTGTCCTCACCAGATAATAACCTTTGAACTGCTTGCTACTGATTTCAGAAGAAGTTTTATGAAAATTGTCAGAAATGACAAATTTTCAATATTCAACAATTACCATATTAACAGTAAGAAATTTGTGCTTCTCAGCCAATATAACTTGGGATAGTTGTCAGATCTGACAATGTTTCAGTTGACATATGTCCGCGAAACACACCCAGACCTCATGTTATATTTATTCAATAAACCATTCACATGAAACATTGCAATAAGGTCAAATACGGGAGACCTGAAAATTGGTAAATTTTGCAGCCATCACAATGCTTCGTGGATTGCAATACTGAAGAAAAGGATGATAAACAGACAGGCGGTTTGACTGACGTATGGATCAATGACCTAGAAATACTCAGTGGAGGTGTTACAATAGAGATGCATTGGATAATTTTGTATCCATGTAATACTTACTTGACAATTTTCTTGATGTTGAGGTTACCCCAATTGATGAAGGTCACAGTCTGACCTTCTGAGAAGGTGGCGGCATCCTCCTGATCAATGAAGACCTTCTTACTAATCCACATCTTCTTCAGGCCAATATCAGCATTCTGAAAGTAATCAAATTAGTATCATCCATTAAATCAATTATTTAATTATTTCATTTGTGTTATGGATGCAAGCAAATAATCATTATTATCTTTCTGTATGTATGAGATGAAAATAAATTGAAAAATTCTCACAACAATTAAAATGAATGAAAGATAACATAGGCAGAGCTGCCAACCTGAAAAAGAACATTTCAGTATTTTTAAAGTTGAAAATAAGTATTTCAGTGAGGAAATCAGTATTTTAAAAAATACCATAGGGCAACACATAAAGCTGAAACTTTAGAAATCAGTATTTTACATTAAACTATCAGTATTTTTCTCACTTTTCAGTTCTAAATACTGAAAATCAGTACTACTTGGCAGCTCTGCATAGGGGAACCAACAGAAAGATGAGGTTAGTTAACAGAGGAGTCTTACTATGAGTTTCAAATAATTCCTACCTTTGGATGTTTTGCCACCTCTTTACATTCCTCCGGAGCATTGGAAACGATGACCGGTACAGCTCCATCTTGAACTACACCTGTATACCTTGGGGCAATGGGGTCGATGACCTTACGATTGAAGCTCCATAACTTATCCCATTCCATCATCACAACAGATCTTGAAGAACCCTTTGTATTGAAATACAAAAATCACTCAAGTTACAGTCAATGATATCATAAGAATTTGTTAATCTGATTAACAAATCTTGAGAGCATTATCAACATTTTGAATGTGCAGTCTTAAAGTACTTGTCCCAAAAATGATAACAAATTTCTATGTTACTCTTTCCAACATTCACACACAAATATGTTGCCATGAATGAAGTGATTATAAGATGCTTACAATCTTAAATTCAATTTCCATAACATACTCTCTCTCCTCTCTCTGTCATTCATACATCCTTTTGCTCATATCCAATTCTAAAATCTTTCTATTAATTATTCCTCTTTCAACCTGAAAAAAAAACCCTTTACTCATCTCTTCCTCTCTCATAGGCAAGCTGTCAAAGAAACATGTACATGAACTTCCTAAAATATTTCTGTGTAGATTTCAACAACTCCATTCCCCATCACTCCCTACTTCACACCCCCGTCTCTCTAAAGAAAACTCAACTCTGTAAATACCTGAGCGTTGATGAACAGCTTCAGCCCTTCTACAGTCATACCTCTTCTTAAGATACCACGTACTGTTGGGAATCGAGGGTCATCCCTGAGTGAAAAAAACATTAAATCAGACAAATAGTAAAAAAAAAAATAATTAAACAATGCAATACTGTTTATATTCTTCTGTTGATCAGGAACCTTTCTGGCAGCTTTATAATTCTGTAGTTATATACTCAGGATGTTGTCTTTCCAAAAATAGAGATAAAATTGTTAGTTTTTTAAACAGATAACCAATGTATCCAGTAATAACCCATCAGATCATATCATTCTGGCACAAATAACTCAACATTCGGAAAAGAGAAGAGTGTCCTGTAGCATGTTTGAAGACATACTTATCCAAAGGAATTGGGAATTTCAGTTGAATTCCTCAACTCAAGAAAATTAGCCTTACAGCATTGGTATTTCATTGAATTATTTTGGATTAAAAAAAATCAATTTAGGTTCACTGACTATTATACTAAAATTTACCTGGCGTGCAAATAATGATTTCACTTACCATCCATCTACCAATCCATTGTCAACAAACCAAGTGAGCTTTCGCTTGGAGAGTAGGGTATGCTGTAGGTTGAGTCTACTATACTCCCATACATGAGGTTTACGCAAACCTAAGACATCGATGATGAAATCAAACTGTGGATCTCTGTCATGGTATTCGGTTGTACGCAACGCATGAGTTACTCCCTCGACGCTATCGACGATCGGACAAGCAAAGTCATAAGTTGGATACACCCTGAAAGAATGAACATATTTAATGAGAGAGTATCACAAATCAGATATGATTCAGAAAAACTCTGCTTCAGGTGTACCTCAATTTGAAATTCATGACATCTGTTGTGATTAACAAGGGAGTTTTCTACCACAAACTGTATAAAGTACTTTTTATGATTAATCTGCTTCAGTTACAAAGGCTTCTGTGCTCATCAAATAGATTTATTAAGGGTTAGGGTTATGAACAAGTTGTGGTTACAAATATTTTGAGTATAGGGATGAGCAAAAAGACAATATCTGAGGTGAGGATATATGATTGGCTTATTATATGTACATTTTATATGTGAGCAATTCCCTTCATACTATGTACAATAAGAAACTTCTGACCAGTAGTAAGCATAAGAATTATTCATGAGTGTTAACTTACTAAAGTCTGTGCCTCACATATTTCTTTTCAAATATTCTGATTGTTGGACGACTTACTTGTACTTGGTACCGGTGCGTACATGGACCTCATTCTTACAACGGTAGATAGTTGGATCCCTGAGACAGCCATTGTCTGACTTCATGTCAATCTTAAGTCGAAGACAGCATTTCTGACCTACATCACTTCCCTTCACCATCTCTTTCCACATCTCAAAATTCTTTTCCACAGCTGGAAATAAACATGAAGCATTCCCTTATATGATCATACTTTTTTTTTAATATAAATTATTGTGATATATGTATGTTTAATGTTTCATTGGCTGGAAAATATATTCATAAATCATATAAAGCATTATGGAAACTCTTTTTTTTCAAATAAGCTTGAATTTTCTATTTTATAGCTAATAATGAAATGAAAAATAGTGCATTGTATAGTCTTGATACTTACAAAACTTGTTATATAACTAATAATGAAACAAAAATAGCAGTATAATCTTGAGAATTATAGAAATTGTTATATAACTAATAATGAAATAAAAATAAGTGTACCATACAATCTTGATACTTATTATTCCATACTATCATGAACACAATGAATTTGGTCATACATTATCTTGTGGGTATACATAAGATCGGTGTTGTACTTAAGTTCTATCACATCATACTTCTTCATAGTAAATAAACTTGTATACAATTCTCAATATTCATCATTTAGTTAGAGGGAGAGCTAGAAATGCCTGTTGCCCAGAATCAGGTAAAACACAGACTCCTCAATGCATTCTTCCCATCATAGCAACATAGAGATGATACTTACAGTTATCATAGTTCTTTGAGTATGTCCTCTGCTCCCTCTCCTTCTTCATAAGCTCAGGGTCGGTGTCGTCACAATAGGCTTTGCCTTCTTTGATCAACTTCTCAGCGTAGGATTGGATAAGATCAAAGGAATCAGATGTATGGGTGAAGATGTCTGGCTTGATCCCAAGCATGGCTACATCTTGTAGGATAACCTGAAGGGAAAAAAAAGAAATGTAAGAATAATCAGGTCAGAACTGACGGTTATTACTTCTAAATTCTGAAAGTTAACCTGACAAATTAGATTATAAGAAGAAATAATGAGGGGCATATGGTTTGATAGAGTGATGATCCTTGACAATCATACTTTGGCCATCACCTTGGAATTGTACAGAGTATGCTGTTAACAATTTAGACTGGTTAGATCAAAGGAATCAGATGTACAAGCATGATGACAACTTCTTCAAGGTAACATAACAGAGATAAAATAACTTCTTATGAATTACTAGATCATAAATAAATGTTCATTGATTAAAACTGTTAAAATCAATATCTGTATTTTTTTAATGGTTTACTTCCAAACCTTCATCACTATATATTTCTTCTGTTTTTCCTGCTTTAATCAAATCTAGGTGAACTTCCCCTTATCTACGGGTATTTGAAAGAAACCTTTAAATGTGTTCCATTACAAGATGAAAATTAGTATTCTTCTACTTTATGAGATTGTCACAAGCTCAGCAGGAAAATAAAAAAAAAATGAAACAAAACTGACCTTTTCAAACTCAGCATTTTCCTTAGCAGGGTTGGTATCATCAAACCTCATGATTAACTTTCCTTCAAAGGCCAACTGATAATACTGATTCAAGAGGGCTGCCTTAGCATGCCCTATATGCAGATATCTATATAGGAGAAATATGGATAATAAATATGAAATTTTCAAGGAGATCTAGGTAAAGAGAAATAGGTCTTTCTGGTTAAAATAATGATACAGACCAAGATAAATATAAAATAAGCTACGATCTAGTAAAAGACTAATTAGCAAAGCACTCCTGATTGAAATGTACTTTACCAAATTACAGTTTGTTAGTTAGCTCTTTTTTATTTTCAATATATGTTCATGGAAGTGCAACAATATTCATGTTTGCTGTAAACACACTGTGTTTTATCATATTAGACAAGGACACAAATGCTGTACAAACCCCCTTGTCACATAAACATTGCATATGTATCTGTCCGTTGACGTACAATCACCAGCATCTGGTTGTCGCGTACGTTTTGGTTTAGGGGGTCAAGCGCTAAACACGGTTAATTTTGGTAGTGTGCTTTGGATACCATTGGGTGTTAATGTCCAAACTTTCAAGTAGGCCCGGTTTGAAAGTCCATTTTTGATGCACGTGTACACGGCGTGTTTTTCGGTCGTGTACACGTTGTAAACACAGAGTGAGAGTGAGTTACGGTATGTTCCTACATGTAGCCTAAGTCACGGTTTTAAAGCTTACCTGAGAAGTTAGAAGTATCAATCCACAAAAATTGGTGCAATTAAAAAGTTTACTCAGCTTAGCAGCGCATTAAATTAATAAAGAATGCAAAAGTAAATCAGTGCAGGGCCCTAGTTAGCGCCGACATTCATTGGATGCGCATTTTCCATACTGTACCGTACATGCATGCGCAGATCGCTGCAGAAATAAGTGTAACTGAAGTTATCGATTGATTTTCATTATTTTATTGCCAATTTGAGGAGCGTGTGTTTGGAGGCTTGTAGCATATGTTTATGAGCGTATAACACGTAACTGGAGCAATGATCGCTGTTGCAATTGGTGATTATCAAATTGGCTCTAAAAGTGATTGAAGAGCGCTTTCGAGAGTCTTGTTACGTGTTACACGCTCATACACATGTACTACAAGCCTACAAACACACGCTCCTCAAATTGGCATTAAAATAATGAAAATCAATCTATAACTCAATTCTGCAGCGATCTGTGCATGTATGTACGGTACAGTATGCAAATTGCGCATCCAACGAACGTCGGCGCTAACTAGGGTCCTGCACTGACCGGAGCATACCCTTTTCGTGTGGTACAAAAACTTGAGTCTCCAGAATAAATGTGGATTAAATCGGCGATTTTGGAAGTAAACTCACTCTAGATTAATTGAAATATATGACATATTAGTGATTAAAACATGTGCAGTATCTTAGAACTAAGAATTAATGTGAGGCTGTGAGCTTGTTCACTGACTTTACAGTCCCACGCAAGCTTTATGCAGATGCTACCGTGAACACGGTGATGGAATTTAGTACACGTGCACTGACTTGACCGTGCGTGTACACGTGTACCCGAAACGGGCCTACTTTCAAGTTTGAGTTTGAATACTCCTACGTCTTTAGAATTTCTGACATCCTCAGAGAGAAGGTTCCATTCTGGGATGGTCTTGGGATACAGGGAGTGTCGGTAGCAGTCTTTATTTGATCTTATAACATTGTTAATAGGTAACATAAAACATGTTAATAATTTACTGAAGCTGAAGTTTACTTACAAGACTTCACTGAATGAACTACATAAGATGCACAGTGTTATTTATTCTAATTTGGTGCTGACATTTACCTCTAAAAAATGTCAATATCTTCTTGAGTCATATACATCTCTAATATGGATTGATAACACCTCAAGGGTGTAATGTACTCACCCACTAGCCTCTGGTGGAAACCTGACTACAACCTTGCCCATCTCAGCTCCTGGTAGTTCTACATACCCTCCTACATCCTTCTTCTTGCTCTGAAATCAAAATAAATATTCATATCACATGTATTATACAAAAAAACTTTCTAAATGATACTATTTTAATAACTGCTTGGCTTATTGTGTTTAATCTATTTTACATAATTATGTTAATAAATGAAAAAATCTTGGTAAAGGACCTATGACTCGGTTGTAGTATTGGAAAAATATTGAAGAATAGAAATCTTAGTACAATTTTCAAAGAATTATTCAAAGACTGTTTTCTTCAATCATGATTTTAATTTGAACAATGAAACTAGCACATTAAAATAAATTTCTGGATGTTTTTTAATCAAGGGTAAATGATCATTGATATAGTGTGTATTCCAAGTCCTCTACACAAACACTGTTATTTATGTTTAAACTGTATATCAGCTAGCCAATCTCATACAATACTTTAAAAGCTCAAAATATGATGGACAACATGTCATTGAAGCTAAAAGATGAATAGGAATTTGAAGCAAAATAAAAGATGAACAATGAACAGACAACATAACAATGAACTGTAGTGCATACTATACATTAACTTATTATTTGCTATATTACTAATGAGGATATGAAATGGAAGCAATGTTCGGTGAAAAAGGAACAAAACAATTGCAATTTTCAAACAGTAAAAATTCAGGAAAATTTTTCATCAAAATGTGATAATGATATTAACAATGAACATAACTTTTGAAGAAAAAAAAAGATAATGGAACAAGAAAAAAGGGGGAGGGGAATATCACTGAATTTCAGGTAGATGATTCATTACAACCAGGAAGCAAAGATTTCCTAAAAATAAATAAAAATATTTTTGGATGGAATTCAGAAAAAAAGAATGGAAAAAAGGCATGGGAGTTTGTATTTACTATATCACACAGACCTGCTGAAACTAATTTGTCACAATATAAGAGCAAATATGAAAAGAAAATGTGATGGTTTAGCCAAAGGTAAAAATACTGGGTTCCTGCAAACAACAAAATATTCATCAAAACTTCGAACACTGCAAAATCTTTTTAAAACTGTACAAATGCATGGCAATGGACTTGCTTTAAGTGAAAGCATATAAATTTCATTCCAATGATGAAGCACAAGTGGCAAAATCATATCAGTCTGTTTTACTCACATCATGTGATTTCTGTTAAAATAAACAAAGTATTGATGAACATGTAGTTATCAGTATCAGATCTCATACACTATTCAGATAGGGAACTATCTTTGAACATTTTTAACCTTGATCTTGAAACCTAACATGCCAAAACTCTCTTCAGATCACTTCTTCATACATTCCTGTATGAAATATACTCTAAATTTTGCCAGAATAACAAGCTAGAAAATTTCAGTGACCTTACTTAATAGATTTGAGTTTTTCTTTTTTACATCATGATATATGTATGCTTCCATTATAATTCTCTAGAACTTCCATATGTTCAGTAATGATAGTAAAGTAAAAGGCACCCCCCCCCCCGATATTTGACTGTAGTTCAAGGACAATACAAAATAGGTGCAGTAATCCATTCTGATGAAAGGATTTCTATGTAAACAAGATCTATGATAATCAGGTTTCCTACCCAACCCAGTAATGGATCCTATAAGACGGCAAATAACAGGTGTTTGATCCTTCCACTGTAATAAATAGACTCTCTGTGTTGAATTTCAAAATACAAATTTCATACAAAAGCCTTATTTACACATCCAAAATTACTGCACCATCAAAGAATTAACCACAATTCCTGTTTTTTCATATTGTTTACTAATTATTTTTAACTAATCACCAACAATCTACACACATATGCATGTTTTATGATCAATTATTTCAATTTTTTATATCAAAACCTAGGGGGGAACAGGCTTGCTTCAGATTAAGTTCAGTTGGAGTTACCATCATATGTTAAGTCAAATGCTATACAGGGGCCGTGGAACGGTTTTCAAAGTGGGGGGGGGGGGGGGGCTGAACATGCTAAAAATCACAATTGTATGGTCATTTTTGCGTTTTTGTACACGATTTTGGAAAAAAGTTCCGTGGCCCCTGCTATAATTATATACACATAACCCAATAATGTGAATTTATACCAATCACTTTGAGAGTATGCAATGGTACTTAACAGTATGGTTAACTCCACTTTAAACCTTTGTGATACACACCCTTTGATAGAGATACATACACTTAGCTCTTGTTTAGCAGACTCTGGTAGGGCATTGATGACCTTCTGAAACTCATCCTGAGATGCTAAAAAGCTAAACCATCGCATCACATTGGTAGGAGCTTTCCCTTGGGACATCATCTTACTGAATGGATTACTCCCTTTTTAAAATAGAATATACAAAAAACACATTACATTTTGGTATTAACTCAAATTTATCCGGAACATCATTCACCATTTTGCACTTTTTTTTACTTAATTTGATTGTTTGGACCATATTTGATAAATTTTATTTTCAATGTTCTGAGGTTATGTTGTTTCATTAACATTAGCCAAAAATGAACAAGCTTGAAACTAAAAATTGTCAATCATTCATGAAAAATATCATTCATAACTTCTGAATTTCTTGATGGTGCCAGGTTGTTGTCAATGTTGGAATAACAATTAATTCCACAGTTATAGATGCTGCATTGAGCCATGTAAATGTACCATGGAGGTAAAGTACCTTTGCTAAAACAAATAATGAGGGATTGTTGAATTAATTTCGAACTTTATGAATGATTTTAGAACGTTAATTTGACTTATAATTGATTGCAATTTTTATTTGCAACACCCCACAAAACAATATCCAGCAACCAAACAGAGAAACAATTGCACAAAAAACTGCATACAGAGATGTTTCAAATACCAAAAATTAATCACTCTCATTGAATAATGGTTTAACTGATATAATTTAAAACAAAAAGTCACTTGAATTACCTTTAAGGGCACCCCAAACAGCAAGATCAGCAATGGTCAACTCATGTCCGACCAGAAACGTTCTAGGGCCAAGGATCTTATCCAGGTAGACCACAGCTTGGTTGAAGTCCGAGGATGACCCCACACGGATGTTAGCAAAGTCCAACCAGTGGTCAACCTAATGTCATTGTAAGAAAAATAAACAAAGGTAGGAAAAAAAAAAAATCAGAATAGCACTGCTCCCCCTAAAAAAAACTGTGTGTATGATTCGGACTGAAATACCTACATATTAGCTTCATGTATATTTAGAAGTTGTTTGAGAGACGATTATCTGATGAAAAGTATCTTACATTTTTCAATGATGGGAATGTACAAATATCTAGCCTATGAACTTAAGGTCACACACCAGTATAGTTTTTAGATTTTTATGAATAATGAAGGACTGAACAGGGGATATCACACCTGAACATTTTAGCCAGCGCATGATGACATACAAATGCTATTGAAAGCTGTTTTTCTGAATCCCATTTTTACTTGATATCAAGAATTGCCTGTAGACAAAACAAAACTTAATTCTTCATAAAGATCTTGAATTCTTAATATTTTGTGTTGTATCAAATTGAAATTTGATCTGAGGAGAAAAAAGTTGACCATGCCTACAATGTGTTGGCATACATGAACAGTGGCTAAAACATCTAGGTGTGACAGCAACCTAAAGTAATTTTTTTTTACAAATCTGCTACATGCAGCATTTAAACACTATTTCCACACTGTAAAAAGTTTCATCTAAACATTAAAGCAAATTGTCTATTTCCACAAATTTGATGAATTTGATCATCAGACTCTTCATCATTGGAACACTCACCTCAGCTGCTTCCAGGCTAGTCTTACCATAAAGACCACTACCTGGAGAAGTCCTGGCCAAGTAACGACTGATGGCAGTAGATGTTGTCAAGGTCACAGCACTGAAATAAATCATCAAATCACTTAAAAGCTCAGTTTTTTTAACATGGTTTAAGAAAAAATTCCTCTATAAAAAGGCTTAAAATTTTTGGTCATTGGATGATTAAGAGTGATGGAGAAAGTTCTAGTAATTTGGAAAAGGCTGTCATATTTCATATGAATTTTATGCATAATGCATGTGATGTCTGAAGAGTGAAAACATTCACAACCTTTTTTTCCCCAAAATAAATCATCTCGGATCAAAGTATCAATCTGATGTGAACATACATGTAAAGCTACAATTTACTTCATCATTGCATCTCACACTGTCTTCATCTTTGGCTAGTTTAGGAGCTGCTGAATGAGATGTCTTTAAGGTTCAAGGCAGTCGGGGGGGGGGGGGGGGGGGGCTTCATTCTCATGGCAGATAAATCTTCACAATTCCTCAAATAAACAATAATTACAGAATAGAAAAATTAAGGACATAACTTACTCAGAGAGCTTGAGGGTATTAGAAGTCCCCCATTCAACTTTGACCTTTCCTGTCACATACTCAGCTGTGAGCAGTGCCGCTGAGGAGAAAAAAATGAACTCCTTGTTAGAATGATCACCATGACATTTTCATAGTTTGTTTATTTACAAAAATAACAGTGATACACATACAGTAGCCAAGTGTGATTAAAATTGATGCAGAAATTAAGAAATAAGAGCAAGTTGCACAAAGACTTTAAAAAAGAGTAGAGGTGACATTATATCATTCAACCTTCGATTCGGCTGAGAATTTATTGCGTGTGGGGTAATGCCTTTCAGCTTCAAATCATTGATTTTGAGACGTTTTGATAAAAAGGGCAAGGAGTGAGTTTCCGCAGTTTAGTAACTGTGGAGTTAGCTGAATGTAATTTAAGGTTTTCAATTTAAGCTTTTTTGGTTTTGATATTTTCAATACCGGTATTACTAATTGCTTCAATACTGGTATACCGACTAATACGGAGTAAATTCCCAATTTATTGTGCAAACAGTGTCCAATGTTTGTTTAGCCCTGATATGGCTTTGGATAAAGAGGGGATGCTTGTGGTCAGCTTAGGAATGCTCAGCATGGTCTGTTCTCATTGATAGAAACTTTCTCTTTCTTACCAAGTTATACGATCATGCTCTCTCCCCACCGAGAGCTGTGAATTACCTGTGCATGTGTGCAAAATTATCTCAGCAAGCATGTGGTACGATTACCGTAATCCTATCTCCATGCTGAAATCAATAAGTCAAGTTGCCAAATGCCATACCGCACCAACTCACTGCTACTCTTTGCTAAACGTGTGTACATGCCCCAAGTTCCAAGCACCAAAATTCCTTGCTATAACAGTCAAGGAGATATGCGTGATTTTCCCTTCACCGATTTGGCCCCACTCATTCACATTCAGATTCGCCCCTTTTGTTTACCACTCACATCAACACATGTTCATCGAAGGTTCAAAATTTGTTGACCTCAAATTTTGACGTCTCGTAAAAACTTTTCTTAAGTCCATTGTGTTGACCCCCCCTCTTTTAGCTAACGTCACTTCAGGCCATGTTTTCTTCCTCTTGTGAATCTCCACGTTGTCTAAAATCCCCCCTAAACTTCTATCCCCCAGCCGCCTCTTTCTCAATCCTTTTTTTCTTGATTTTGTTTTTCTTTATCTCTCCAGCCCCTTAATTCCTCACTCTCTCTTTCCCATCAGCCCATCCTCTCCCTGTCACAATCCCTCCTCTTCTCCGAATCTTGAGCTTCAATTTTTTTTCTACTTCTCTCTTCTCTCCCCCCCATCCTGGTCATTAATACTCTTTCATTTTAATAATGTCAATTCCATCTTTCACACATGCCAAAATTGAGTTGATCTTCATCTTATCACACCACCAGACCATCATACATGTAAATCTAAATTACAATCAATCCAATAGTTTATTTTATTTAATTCATGACCGCACATACATAAAATGGATACAGCACCCATCACAAATCACACAAATATTCCAAGCCATTTTCTTCCATTCACGATCACTTCACAGATCATTTTCAAAATAAACCAAGAGGGATGGCGTAACATTTTTTCCTGTAAATGTTATCAACATTTTCTGGGTTTTTTCAAAATTTATTTGTGTATTTTTTTTTTTTTTGGGGGGGGTTAGACGAGTTTTGTAGCAGGCTTATCTATAGTATATAAAGTAAACTTGTCATAACTGAAACAAGTCAAGAGCAGTCCAGAAAAAAAAACTTGCATAAAGAAAAAAAAGTGTTAATCCCTGTAGTTTGTCTGTCAATGCACAGCACCCCCCCCAAAAAAAAAAACTCAGTGGAATTCCCATTGATACAAGTTAAGAGAAGTCCGAGAAAAAAAATTTGCATAAAGAAAAAACAAGTGTTAATCCCTGTGGTTTGTCTGTCAACGCCCCAATGTTGATACTTTGTTGAAGTGCATTACACCACGTGCTCAAAAGACAGGCAAGGGAGTAATTCAAAAAGAGTTTCGTCAGTGAATCATATTTTGTTTGTATAGAGGGATGTTACAAGTTATGGCAAAACCTCGCATGTGATTGGCGGAAAGCAAATCTGTTGTTGAAACCACTGAAAAACTCTTCATGAAATGCTCCCCGTCTCGATCAGCTTCGTTTGTTTACTGTAGCTGTGTATACAAGTGTATGGAGCCGACATGCACGTAGTGGTGGGCCGAGGCCTTATGCAGCGGCTAGTGGAGCTCAGACAGTACTTCAGGGGCGATGTATTCTTTTCGAGGTTAGATTATTGGATTCTGATTTCATCAAATACGTTGAGTAGACCTTCCTTTTTGAGAAGCGCGATCACGCCGGCGCTCCTTAAAGAAAATAAGGAGAGCAAAAAATCGCGCTCCTCAAAAAAAAATCCTAAAATTTCACATTTCACATCTTTAAATCCATGAAATAGCCTTCTTTTATCCATAATTCCTTGAAATTACTTTGATGTAGTTGAAATCTATCAGAAAAATGAAGAATATTCATCTCTTTCCCGACTCTGATTTTAATTTAATCTCGGTAAATATTGCAGTCCCATATGTAGATTTTCATGGCAACACCATGGAAGTCTACATGTGGGACTACAATATTTACCGAGGTAAGTTCAAATCAGAGTCGGGAAAGTGGTGAATATTTTTCATTTTTCTGATAGTTTTCAACTAAATCAAAGTAATTTCAAGGAATTATGGAAAAAAGAAGGCCATTTCATGGATTTAAAGATGTAAAATGTGAAATTTTAGCAATTTTTTTTTTTTTTAGCAGGAGCGCGTACGACATCTTGTAATCATATTAACGTGACCAAGGCCTAGTTTTACCACAGATTAATTAATAGCTAACACAGCTATTGCATATATACAATGTTAAGAAAAATCTACAATTTATCATACATGTATTGTAATGAATTGATTTGAGCTCCTCACGGAGAGCGATTTATTGAGCTCCACAAAATTATAAACGTGAAGGCCTGAGAGAGCCAAAGAACTTATTGTTTTGAATTAATTTTATTGTAAAAAAATACCCATAGACAACAATACAGAAGAAAATACCGGTATATTTTCAACTTTTGGTATGACGGTATTTCAGTATTGAAAAAAAAATTGAAAAATTGAAAAAAATTGAAAGTATACCGGTATGAAGTTTATACTGATTGGTATTACTAATACTGGTATATCGAAAAAGCATAGTTTTCATATTGTGACTCTCCCAACACAAATTGCCAGTTTGTCTTTTTTTTGGTGAGTGAGCATTATTCATGGTTGTCCCCCGATGGTTTATATAGGTGGAGCAGAGGGTAGCGGTAGTGAAGTGGAGCCTATCCGAACCCTCGCCTGAGTTAGAGGGCAAACAAAAATCAGAAAATGTAGACAAACTCCTCCGAAACAGCATCAGTGACTCAGTCTAACATTAGTCTTAGACTAAATTCTAGACCCTAATTCAAATAAAAAAAAAAAAGAGAAATTGAGCGAGGCCTGACCACCTGGGCCTAACTGAGGGACACACTATTGACTCTTTCATTTGCATATCTCTTATCAATGAGTCAGGGTGACCAGACGTCCCGTATTTCCTGGGATTGTCCCGTATTTTGCCCCTTTGTCCCAACAAACCCTTCCCGGGACGCCTTTTTGTCCCGTATTTCAGAATATTGAACAAAAGGTAATTAACGCATTAAAAAGTGACGAATTTTCATCAAATAACCAACAGATGACGAAGCAGAGACAACAATAAAATCGTTAACTGTAAACTTTTGCAAGTTCTGCGGTGATTTTCTTGCTAATCCAATACATTGCAAATGAACTGGCCTCATGCCTGGATGTGGCAGGCTACTATCTAGGCATGTAGGATCCGAGCAGATTCTCAACGGTGCAAACAATCTCACATGATAAACGTTTTTTCTACCAAAATAATTACAAAATCATCAGGATATGTTTACAATTATATTATGATGCCACGATGTTTCATCTAATTTTTAAGGTTGACAATGTTTCACAATTAAATTTTATTCATTTCTAAAACATTTTAGTTCTTTACATTTTCAAAATATGTAAAAAAACATCAAATATCATGATTTTGGTTAGATGATTGATTTTTTTTTGCTTGACATTTAAACATTTTTCCTCTTTATTTTCTATCCTTCCTGCTTGCCCTTTTTTGTTCCATCTTTCTTTATTTCCTATCTTTCTTTCCCGAACCTTTGTCTCTCTGTTAATTTTTTCTTACTTTCCTTCTTTATTAAATTTTCTTATTCATTCATTTCCTTCATTCTTTCTTTCCTTAAAACTTTTCTCTACTTCCTTCCTCTCCTTTTTCTTTCCTTCTTTCTCTCCTTCCATTATTTTATTTTTTTCATTTTCTTCTCCCTTCATTCTTCCCTCCCTCTCTTTCATTCTTTATTTTAATTTTTCCTTCTATTTCTTTTCCCTTCCTTCTTCCGTTTTTCTTTGTTTCTTTCAAAGAATGAAGGAAACATTTTTCTTTCCTTAAGTAGTAATATAGTTGCATGTCGCTGGTTCACTTGCTCTCGCCTCGGTCATTGGCGCGGGCCGTGTGGGGAAGCGGATATGGTAGTTGGTACCGTGCCAGATACCGGGAGCAGCCTGCGCAGTGCACTTATTTTCATGTAAAAAAACACAAACTTAATTACAATTTACAGCACAAAAACTTACCAATAGGTGGATTCGAAGTGTTTGAAACTAGTGGTAGCATTTTCAAAGGTAGTGCAGGTCTGATTACTTTGAAAAGGCAATAACAAATAGGCTCGGTCCTACGTCCTTCACGTGTACCGGAATCGCAACGTTGTAAACACTGAAATGTAGACGCCCTCTCTTGATTAAATAGCTGAAGATTTGGCTTACGCAATCCTACTCCCGAGTTACAGCAAACTGGAAGAAAAACCTTTTTTTTTTTGGGGGGGGGGGTGTAATGTAGCTCAGGGGGCGGCGCCAGTGTATCAATAAGCCCTATAGATGGATGGGGGGCTGAAATGTGATGTTTTTGAAATTTAATTATAGGGGACGGGGTTGTAATTTACTCATTAAAATCTCTTCTTCCCTTTTTAATATTTAGCCGTTTCTCATTTTTTTCTTTCCTTTTCCTCATTTTCTCCCTTATTCATCTTCACTACTTGAAAAATCATAGGATGGCCGCCCCCTGCCCCTGACATGGCCTGCCAGAATCTGCAGTTATATTTGTTATCAGAAAAACATTCAGACAATTCATTAGAATTCTGCCTGTCAATGTGGAACCTTGCCCCTTGGGATGGTATAGTTACAACCACTCATCACTCCCCCCATCCCATGATCCACCATCACCACCCCCTCCCTACCCTTATCAAATCCTTTTTTTTTCACTTTGTGAAATTCTAATATTCTAATTTTCAAATGATTGCATCAGATTTGACTGGCTGCATGGACAATGAAAAGAGCATCTTGATTATGAGGAATCTATTTTTAACAGAAATCAAAATCCTGAAGAATGTTGACTGGATTGTGATAGACACGTTTTGATGGGAGGGAATGATGACACATTTTTTCCCCAAAACCTTTTTAGCAATTTTTCTGGAATTATGAATGTCAATTTATATTTTATTTGAAAAAAATCAAACTGAAACATCCCTCACTTCCCTAAACTCCGGCCTAATCTGTGAAAGAACTCAACACTTGAATACAAAAGACAGTGTATGTTGTGGCCTGCACTTGTATTCAAATCTTCAAAGTAATGCACAGGTTCAAATAATGGGTCATATCTCTTCAATATTCATGGTGCATGAGGTTCTGGAAATGATGTAGACCTTTGAGCTATTTTTGTTCTCAGGCATCACAAATTAAAGGATGATAATTTCGAGTTAGCTTGTGTGAAAGAAACATCAAAGAATAAGGTCAACCAAAATTTTTGAGTAAACTTGGACAATAAGAAAGTTATGAGCATTTGAATGTCAAGATCACTAATGCTATGGAAATCCTCCATTGGCAATGCAATCAAGATCTGGGAGGCGTTTCATGAAAGGACTTGTCAGACGTTTTATCCGACAAGTCCCATTGTATCCGACAGTTACCATAGGAACAGTGCCTCTAAGCCAATCAAAATCATGGAAAGATGTCAGATCTGACTTGTCGGATGAAAATATTGATGAAACGTCGTTTTGTCATACTTGTAAAACTCCCCTTTTGGCACTGAAAAAAAAAACCATAACATCTCTTTTTTGCTTATTCCAATGGTATGACAAACATTATTCATCCATGATATCATGTTGTGAAACCTTTATTACATGTCCTTTAATGAAAGAACACCCAATGCTGAGAAAGACTTGATTAAAGAAAATATACAATGAAGTAATGGGAAGTTGTAATGTGTGACATCCTGATCTTGGTCACGTGCCAATGCAAATAGCATTAATGATCGCAAATTCTAATAAACTTTCTTATTATAAATTCAGTCTTCCAGAAATGTTAGTTTCTTTTGATTTTTTTTATATGAATGCCTCTTGTTTCAAGGGTTTTTTCATCCTCCTTCAGGAAATATAGCAATTCATAACACTCTTATATTAATACGGATTTTCATCAAACCTTCACCATTATTTTTTCTTATCTGCATTTACTAAAACAATCTTATTATCAGGGCAAATTTCCCTTTTTGATTGAAGGATCAATGTACCATGAATGTCCAAGAATACTTGAAATGACACAAAAGCTTTAAAGACTTTTGACCTTAAAATGGAAGTTCATCCAGATACATAGTTTTTGTTAATACAAGCAGGAAAAACAAAAACATACAATAGTGGTGGTTTGACGAATATCCATCAAAGAATAATCAAGATACAGATTTGACAATAGTTTTTAAATTTGTGTTGTCGCACGTGAGCAGCTTTGTCAGATACAAAGTGATGTCACTAAAAAAATAAACTGGTTTAAAATGTGCATCCGTTATGATTATATTGATCATGCATGTGAAAAAAAGGTTAAATTTTTTAGAATTGCTTTTTCTTGACATGAGGAAGCTGCTTGCAGAAAATGTAAAAAATCCTAAACTTAAATTTCTTTACTCTTATTCTTTGATAGTTTCACAAAATATTCAACATAACGATGGATTGTACTCTGGGTGAACTTCCCCTGCAATGGAACACAAACATTATCACACACACACAATACATATTCACACCACCAAGCATTAGAAATTTAAAAAAAAAAGGTCCTTTTCTCAAAATGTTGAGTGACAAAGTTGTCAATCCTGCCACATTATTTTATTTTCTAATGTGATTTTGTTTCATTTGGCATAGCTTTAGCTTTATGGAAAAAAAATTTATCAAGTTATCAAATCAATTTGTTTTCCTTGAAATCAAGATTTTTTTCTTTTATCAAATGGCAGAAAAGGGGCACAACCATTCACAAGACGAAAAGCATACATGTACTTATGTAATGAGTTTTAGCTGCAATCTTCACAAACCACTCGAAGAATCACCCTCACAATTGAATCTTTCACACCATCCCATAACCAATTCAGCAACAAATATACCCATCCATCAAACCTTGCCACATACTTTCATCTTTAAATGGGCAATCCCAGCAGGTAAAAATGGCTTTCAATTTAAAAGCATCGCACTTCAAGTTTACAGTATTCGAACGGGTCTTGCCTTGTTTATTGGACATTCATTTACATACATGTTATTGAAGAGATGTGAAGAGATATGCATTTATTATGTTGCAGGCACAATAATGCTGGTCTATTACATGGTATGATAAGTACATGTATATTTTGTCTACAAATAATCAATTTTCTAAACAAAATTGTGTGCAACTTAATGGTGTCCATCTGTCTGAAACATTTGGCAAGAACTGTTTGAATATCATAATTTCAAACGTGTAAGGCTTTGAAACTGAAGTGTCATGTTAATTTCATGGTATTGCCTATACTTAAATCCTTCTGAACAAGGTTCTAAATTGGAATGTTTCTCTGCTCTGTTAAACACTGTAAATACAAAAATTGAAAAAGAGCACATATATCAAGCCTACATACTGTATGAACAGAATGCATAATGTATTTTGATTAAAAGAAACTTAAAAATCAAATTTCAACCTGATTTTCAACATTAATTGTTTGGGAGACTAGATTTAAATCTTTTTTATTTTAATTGCATTTAAATGCAACTCATTTTACAATGGGCCAACATGAAAGAAATAAAGAAATATTTGATTATCAAAAAAATTTCACTCTGGTACATGTAGTTCTTCCAGAGATGGATTACTACAATGAAACATTTGCTAGCCAGACTTGAATAAGCCATGATGAATGTGCTCCTTTCGAAAAACATAATGTGCAAAAGGTAAAAATGGAAAAAGAAACAATTTTATTTTGTTTTCATTTTTTAATCTTCAAAGCATCATCTTTAAATTGATATGCCAAACATGAAGTTCCATTCAGCTGGGTTCAGTTTGTAAATGTCCTGTGAATAAACCACATTTCATCTCCATTAGTCATGTTGATATGATCCTCAGGGATTGATGAGCTCGATCCAACCATCGTCCATTGTTTGGTAATACAGGATAGATGAAAAGCAATGCCACAACCCCTGACAGGATAGAACTCATGCTGTTGATGATTACAGAGCAACAATGTCATATCCATATGAAGGTGGTGCAATGAGTTGATGACTGCTTCCAAAATTAGTCCATCTGTCGCAAAAATAAGCAAAAATAAATGCATTTAGCAATCTAAAGAGAGTTCTCTTGATACAGTGGGAGTATGGTCCCATCAATATATTCGCTTCACTTTTGTTAAAATATCATTACAAGACTGGAACCATTTAATTCATCTTCAACAAGGAATCTCATTATATAAACTTTAATATCAATAGATTAATAAAATGTAAAGTACAGTACTCTGACCAGACTACCATATGAGTTAATATGCATGAAGTTAAAATCACTATAACATTATAACCTGTAAGCTGGTTGTGCAGTTTGTGGAAGAACCATTTAAAGCTTGTGTATAGTTTTGGTAAATCCACCAAAATGCACCTATCACTTTTCCAATTCATTGCTAGCTAATATGAATGGATATGCCCTATAACAGTTATGATGTGGAGGATATGAAATGAAAATGTGTTTTACAGGATTGTTTTACAGGATAAATTTTGCGATTTTACATGGAAATTTAACTTGATCGGGTCACCCGATCAAATTAAAATATCTGTGTGTTTTTGTCTTTCATTTAAATCCTATTCCAAATCATGGAATGGGCTGAAACTTTCAAGATATGTTCTTTGTCTGTAACTTTTGGATATCTAATCACTAAATTTATAAGATAAGTGCTTGAATGCCCATTTTTAAAATTTAAAACAAGCATCACCCAGAGAGGGCGCTATATATCCAAGATTTGAATATTTGAAATTTTCTCAAAGTGCAGTTGGAAAAATATCTAACGGTCTCTACGCTTCAGTATAACTGTCGTATTAGATGATATTCGATTATCAATCACATTATTGACCCTTTACCAAAGCTATACACAGGCTTTAACAGTTAATTTTGAAAGATTCTAAGCACTGAAAAATTGTAACATATCAAAAATATGTTGAATATTTATCTCAGTAGAATCAGCATAAACAGAATTCTAATGGAAAAGTAGGAATGTTTCAAGGACTGAGAGAATGTTAAAAACTCAATACTTCATTACTCATTGTTTTATTAGTAGGACTCACAATTATAACTCACTGAAATGACTATTATCTAATGCAAAAAAATACCTTTTCAAATCCAATATCCTTGGCATACTGCCTGAAGCATTGTCTGCAAATGTAGAGGAAATATTTGCGGATCAGTCCATGCCTGTTACCACATACACGGCTGAAATATCAAAAGAATAAAAAATATCTTGTCAATAAAAAACATAAAATACAAAGCGCATAAATACAAAGCGGTTATAGCTAATGGACGAGTTCTTTTAACCCGATATCTACAGAATGATTTTGGCTCATAAAAAAGGTATGAGCTTATTTTCTAGAACATTAGCCTTTGTTTTTATTTCACTCAAGCAAATAGAAAATCAGTTCCCTAGTTGCCAATTGTTCCATCAAAGTTTTAACTATGTAATAACAAACGTTTTGACAAATTCATCATTTAAATAACTCTAATATTTCAATGCAAGTTACTGTGGGAAAAATTGTATGTTAAACACCAATCTGCATGTCTGGTGCATGCACAAAGGAGCAAAGACAACTAAACATCCAAAGCAGCACCTATGTTCATGTGTCAAACACTGCTGTGTGTTAATACAATTACAATTGCAAATGGTGTTGCTGCATTTTAGCGGGCATTTCCCCCTGAATATTTTTTTTTAGAGCGACACAAGCTACAATGTACAATTCACTTTATCAAGACATTTCGCATAATGTTACAAGGTTGATGGTTGTCTAAAAGTCCACTGTATTGGTTCGCTGGAAGCTTGAGCTCGGAACTGCCTAACAACTCAGAACTCAATGATTTCCACCAATCTATAGTCTTTACATTTATTTCATAGATCAAATATCATTACCAGGCTTTGATTAACCGTAATCACTAGTTCTTAAAAGGGGTACTCCGGGCTGAAAATATAAATATATCACAGCAAAATGCTGAAAATTTCATCAAAACCCGATAAACAAATACTAATAGCAATGTCATTGAATTTCAAAATTTAGCAATATATTGTGAAAAGAGTAATATACACGTTATCATGAATAATCATTAGGTGGGCTGATAATGTCACACCCCCACTTTCCCTTTTCTTATGTTGTTACTACATGAAACAAGTGGAATGCCTCTGGCCGTCTCACCTGCATCACGCGGTTCAATATAGCAGCAGTGCTGACTTTGAATACTACTCTAACTTGCACAAGATGTTCAGTGATACATGGTTACTCTTATGTCCACTTTTTATGAACTAGACCAATAAACTTACAGAGATATGAAGGTTATTCAACAAAAAACCCCAACATGGCCAAAGTTCATTGACCTTACATGACCTTTGACCTTGTTCATGTGACCTGAAACTCGAACAGGATGTTCAGTGATACTTGATTACTCTTATGTACAAGTTTCATGAATCAGATCCATAAACTTTCAAAGTTAGGATGGTAATTCAACAGATACACCCAATTCGGCCAAAGTTCATTGACCTTTGACCTTGGTATGTGACCTGAAATGCGCACAGGATGTTCAGTGATACTTGATTACTCTAATGTCCAAGTTTAATGAACTAGACCAATAAACTTTCAAAGTTATGATGGTAATTCCCCAGATACCCCCGATTCGGCCAAAGTTCATTGACCCTAAATGACCTTTGACCTTGGTCATGTGACGTGAAACTCACGCAGGATGTTCAGTGATACTTGATTAACCTTATGTCCAAGTTTCATAAATCAGATCCATAAACTTTCAAAGTTATGATGGGAATTCAACAGATATCCCCAATTCGGCCAAAGTTCATTGACCCTAAATGACCTTTGACCTTGGTCATGTGACGTGAAACTCATGCAGGATGTTCAGTGATACTTGATTAACCTTATGTCCAAGTTTCATGAACTAGGTCCATATATTTTCTAAGTTATGATGACATTTCAAAAACTTAACCTCAGGTTAAGATTTCGATGTTGATTCCTCCAACATGGTCTAAGTTCATTGACCCTAAATGACCTTTGACCTTGGTCATGTGACATGAAACTCTAATAGGATGTTCAGTAATACTTGATTAACCTTATGGCCAAGTTTTATTAACTAGGTCCATATACTTTCTAAGTTATGATGTCATTTCAAAAACTTAACCTCAGGTTAAGATTTGATGTTGACGCCGCCGCCGCCGTCGGAAAAGCGGCGCCTATAGTCTCACTTTGCTTCGCAGGTGAGACAATAAAAATTATTTCATACTTTAATTTTCAGAGCTTATACATACATGTGTGAATGATATGTATCCCTTGTAATGAAATGTGTTGCAGCAATGAATATCTACATGTAATGCACTTATTCAGTTGTCATTCCATTTTTTGTCCTTAAAAGAAAAAAATTGAATAAACCTAATTTCATATGATAAAACAAGAAAGATCAGTTTACTCACTGAATATTCATGAAGACATGCGTAGAACTGTTTCACAGGAATAATACAAATATTCAAAATGCCATTACTTTATTTCTTGCATGGTTTTGATCAAATTTTCAATGTTTTCTTTGTCTGATTTTTCTTCATCTGTGAAAATCATATCATTTTCAGCCTGGAGTACTGTAATTAAAGGGGAAGTTCACCCTGACAAAAAGTTTATTGTAAAAATAGCAGAAAAAATAATAAAAAATATTGCCGAAGGTTTGAGAAAAATTCATCAAATAATCAAAAAAGTTATTAGAATTTCAATTATTTGATTTGTGACGTCATATGCGAGCAGCATTCTTACATAGCGAATGGTAAAAAATCAATGAAATGTCACTTTCTCAGAAAATTGAAAATGGTTTTCACTGTAACTTTTGTATATCAATAGACAAATCTTTTCACACCCCGATCATGAAAAGAAAATAAAATTAAGTCATCAGGAACCATACAAAATTTGAATTTCATACATTTTATATTACATAACACATGGGGCAGCTGCTCGTTTATGACGTCACAAATCCAGAATTTTAAACTCTAATAACTTTCTTACTCTTTAACGGATTTTCCTCAAACCTTCACCAATAATTTTTTACTATTTTTTCCGTTATTTTTACAACAAAGTTTTCTTCAGGGTGAACTTCCCCTTTAAGTGGAAATTTTTAAAAATTAAAAAACATGCAAATCTATGAGCATCTATTTTAATTCAAGTTTCTAATTTCGGTTCAATTGCGTTTTGGAGTAGAGATTGCATAATTTGACCAATAGAGGGCGACATTTAAGCAAGCACGCTTGGGGGGCCACTTACATTGACGAACGGATACCATGCGCGACCAAAAAACATGTAAAAAGGACGTCCTTTTCACGTCCTTTTTACATGTTACGTACATAACTTGATAAGGGTGTCAAAAACACAAAAATAATTTAAAAAGGGTATCTATTTCGCTAGGAAAATTACATGTTTAGGGTCGAATTTGCGGGGATGAGAAAACGAAATTAAAATGTTTTATAAAGCATGTCCTTTTTGCCCCAACACCTCGTGTTTAGAGTCCAATTTGTGCGAGGTGTAGAAGTTGGGGTCATACTCAACCAAATAGGGTAAAGCCGACGACCAAAGGACCCGTAACAATAAAACATTCCTGTACTTGTTTAGGGGTTCATTTCAGGGAATATTTGCCAAGAGTATCGTTTGTTTCCAATACTTGTTAAGGGTAGGGTTTCACACACCAATACTTGTTAAGGGGTGCATTTTCAGAATATGGAAATTATGTGTTTAGGGTGCTTTTCGAGCCCCCTTGGTCACGCATGGTATCCACTCGTGAATGGAAGTGCCCCCCCCCCCGGGCTTGAGCTCCAAAATCATAATATCCATCGCGAGAATTTGTTCCAATGCGATCACTTTTTTAACAGTCGCAGATCGGTATTTAAATTACGGTTTTGCTTGAAATATAAGTTGCTTTTGCTGTTTGATTGGTGAGTGTTAAGATCTCTTTTGTTTCTAAGACATCTTGTTGATCGCCCAGCTTTGTTGATTGATCCCATGTGCACTTTGAATAGCCACACTCGACCAAAAAAGTGGTGGGGGTGTGCCGCGGGCGAGACAAAAAACGGAGGCCTTGGAGCGGGCTTATTGTAAAAAGGAGGGTCCCGGAACGGGCTTCGGAACTACAAATGTTTGTAAAAACGGGGGTCCCTGGAAGGGGTCGCCTGCGTGTGATTGCGTATGCATCCCTACGGAATGTGCATGCAGCTAGCCCATCAGAACGGGCATCGGTTGCGCTAGAGTAGAGGCGATGGTCGAACAGAGCTCTGCGGCCGCTTTTCACCAAAAATGCGGCTTATGTAGCAGATCAATGTGGACGGAATGGTGTAACGGAAAACATGTGAAGCTTTGGAGTGGATTTCTTTCTTCTTTTGTCTCAATGAGAAAATGCTATGCCTTGGAACGGAAATTTGAGTGTGAAAATTGGGGTCTCCTCCGCGGCACATACCCACTATGCACTATATACTGAGTGCCCCCCCCCCCCGATGCGTAACTGAAAATTGTTGGTATTCACATCAGAAAAATTGACATTTTAAGGACTGATTTTAGGAATTCATGAAGAGCAGAATCTCACCAATCAACTAATGCGAACGTTAGCACAGACAGTAAATGTTTTATATTGGTACTTGGTACTTAATATGTTCCTCCGAAATACTCCAAGAAGAGTTTTGACTTGAGGTAATCAAATATTAAGAGCTTAAAATAGGGCAATCACTGTAAGTAGTCATGAAAAAGAAGCAACATAAAACAATAACTGAAATTGCGAGGAAATATATTTGGTGTGTATTGATTTGAAACGGGAGGTTTTAGTACAACAGCCAACAGGGTTATATATCTCGTTAAACAGTCAAAGCGAGCACCAGGAACAATGATGACATATCAGTATCACATAGGCCCTGAGCAAATGTTTCATAAATATATGAAAAAATGGTTCTTACAATGTAATATAAAACTTTAATGAACAATTATTTCTTCTTTCCCCACTACGTTTCTCTTCCTCTCTCCCCCCTTTTCCTCGTTTTTTTTTTGCCAGCTGATTAGGGGCACGTGCCCCCCCCCCCTTCCCCGTAGTTACGCCACTGCACACAATACAAGTTGACAATGTTAAAAAAAAAAAATCATGCCTGTATTATTGTTACCATTTTTATTTCCGTAAGAACCCCTCTACTGACCCAGTATCCCCCTGTCTATTTCGTCTACAATACATGCTACATGCCGACATGTATTCACTCTCCTGTGCACATGCATTGCACACACCTTCGGAATTTCATTCAGACACATGTCATGCGCACACTCAAGCTCAACACGCCGCTTTCCCGCGAGCCATTCGTTCGCAGTGCACGGCAACAACATGCAACCAAATTATCCCCTATTTCTCCCATAATAGTAATATTTCCATAGAAAATGCATCATCGAAAACAATCACAATTCAAACATCTCTCATTTTTATCGAGTAAAGTCATTACCAACAGCGAGAACCGGGTCCATATTTCCTTGGATGCGAGTACCAAATATTTTGGAAACCCATGATGGCGGATCGCACAGAGAAAGAGGACTATCAAAGGTCGCCCTCTGTGACGTCGATCTATAACCTAATAATTCATCGGCGAGAAAAAAAAAGTTGTAGTTATGGCCCGAGTTATGGAGAAAAAAACTTTTGTCAACATTTCTATATGTATATATAAAAAAATGATGGATGTTATAATATCTCTTCTTTCGGATGACACCTAAAAGTAAATTATTCATTCATCATTTAGTGAACAATGTCAGTTGTAAGGATGCACCTTTCTTATTTATGCTTGCTAATATAGGTTTTCCCGTCCAATTTCATCAGAGTTGCTTAATTTCGCGACGACGAACTGATCTAAAATACCATTCAATTTCATTTATCGGCACACATAATTGCACTTTAAACGACCGAATTTGGATAGCATGTTTCTGAGTTCATTTTTTTTATTACGTTATACAATTTTTTTAAACTTTATTTTTTCTAACCTTTTCAGTTAAAATAATCTTATTCCATTATGTTTGATAAAGACTTTATTCATGTAAAACTTGTAGGATATGGTTTTAGTAATTGATGAGTAGGGGGCAGGGGCGGATCCAGGGGCACATTTTCCCGAGGAATTTGACGAGCAAAAAACAATGTTTTTAACAAAAGAATAAGGGTATTTCTTCCAAGAAAAATAATATATTGTTCCGAAGGGGGGGGGGGGGCGAGTCGGCTGTGCCCCCCCATGCCAATGGCAGGTATTTTCTCTTCATCATCTTGTTCTTTTTTATTTTACATAATTGTAATTTATATCGTTTTGGGGTAGGGATAAGAAACGTGGTATTGAAAGCGGCACAAAAACGAGTTGTTGTTCCGATGATGGTTTGTCAGATGGATGATACATTTCAGTAAATTGTAAACATCAAATTTAGGAGTAAAATTCCATTTCCATGCATATTATTCAAAAGAAGTGAACAACAACAACAACAACGAAAAACACTGTCCATATCCTATAAGTGATTGCATATTAATGATTTTGAATTCCTAAACGTTCGCAAGGAAGGTACCGGTGCGAATTTGAAAACACTTCTTAAGCTATTTTAATTTGATCGTGATTTATACAAGTTGAGATAACCATGAAATCGCATGCCAATAGAATTAAATTGAATTAAGTATTTGGATATTTAAATGCTGATCTCGTAGGTCATTCAAATTAGTTGCAAATTGAATTATTACATCATTAAATCGGTTGAAATTTTGACGAAATTGGACGGGAAAACCTATTTAAAATAGAAAAAAAAACCCCCAGTAGGATGGGGGGTCGGATATGTCCGGACACTTTGATATTTTTGAAGCCTTCTTTTTTGTCTTTGGATTACACTAGAAATATGAATTCAATAGTAGTATTTTTTGTTCTCTATATTATATTTTGGTATCAAAAATTGATGAAACTTCGCTTGTAATTTTTTCGAAATGATTTTCTAAATCTAAAAGTTGATCGTCCGGATACACAACCTGTCCGGACACACAACAACTGGGTATACCAGTAAAAAAAATATGATTGTATTGAATTATAACCCTATAACCCTTTTAGCAAGGATTTCAACGCGCTTTTATAAATTGGGTTGACACAAAACCATAATACCACTGTGATGAAGCACGAGTTCACATTTTAAACTTATTAGGGAAGTTTCTGTGAAAGAAACTGTGGCTTCCGGCCACTGGTGTACCTGCATGAGAGAGGGAGTGTGTAAAATAAGCACCCCCCTCGATAGATTTTTTAAATTTTTATTTATTAATTTTTTGCTTCTCATGAATGTTTGGGCTAGTTGTTTCCTAAATGGCCGATGCGACCATGACCCCCCCTTTTTTGTAGCCATCTTTGCACCCCAACACAGGGGGGGGGGGTAAGTTCATATGATTTTGAAAAGAGTACCGAAGTGTGACCTCATCATTTTTTCAATTTTGAATTTAAGAATTTTTTATACCATATTTTGGTAGAACATGATCCACTACCAAAATTTAGTGCGAATCGGTCCATGGTGGCCTAAGTAACCCCATAGCCCCATTGTTCAAAGTCAACGTATCATTGGCCTGGTTCTAAGGAACGCTCGCATTGCCTATGGGTGATTTACATATCTTGCTCAATATGGAGCTTGAAATATCAAGTTTTGAAGTCAATATATTTAACATGTTTCAGCTCGGAAATCGAACTCTCATTATTTTGTTTTATTCACAATTTAAATTTAAAAAGTGCTTTGTAAAAATGTCAGTTTTGTGGCCTGAATATTAATATTTTCTGCTCGCCTTGCGCGCTCGGAAAATATGATTTGTCAGGTATCTAATTTTCGTGTATAAAGTTCTCAAAATATCACTATTCAGGTCTGATTGTCAAAAAGTGTCAGCTATAGCGCTGCATATTAGCATTTTGATTGTAAGGATATGTATATCTCAATATCATTTTTTAACAAACCTAAAATCACCATTTCATGACAGTTTATCAAAAATTTGCGCAAGCATTAATATTGTGCAATATATCATATCAAGTCATGAAGCTATTTATAATTACAAAAGTGCTTAAAATGAGTCCAGTTTTCAGGCCATAACGTTAACAGATTTCGCTTTCTCATAGGCTAATCAAATTAATCAAAAAGATTTTAATTCAATAATTATTGTCCTTTATTCAGAATGGAATATCGACAAGTTTAACTTTCATATGATGACACATTGTCCTTAGAATGTCCCGGTCCCATGTCGAAATTCAAAGCAACAATAATGAAAAACATCAGCTCTTTGTTAGTAAAAAGTAAAGTGCGATCCATATCCACCTCATAATTTTCCTACAAAGCGCTTAATTAGAGCTTAATTTAAAATGTGCCCCCCCCCCTTTGAAAGTGAAGACTTGTTTGCTTTTTATTTGCTTGTCAAACTTTTTCGTGGACGAAATGTTTATAATATAATGTTTTGCAATTGTGTCTGCGAATATTGAAAATACTAATAAGAAAAAATAATTTGAACGCTAATTAAAACACAACGTAACAAAATAGCATTTCGAGAAATATTCTTCAGAAAGGAAAAAAAATAAGAAAAATGTCAAATCCTTGCCATAATAATCTCGATTCATATTTTGCTTGTTTTTTCCACAATATCTTATAAATATCTATTTCATTTATCAAAATCTTTGAAAAAAAGTATTCTTTAGACTTATACTAAATACATATCTCAGTCTTCTCTACTAAACACAAAAAAGTTTATTTTTGGCTCTTAGATATATATTCTGGAAATTCCTAACATAATATATTGGACAAACAATATATTTTAAGTGTAACTACTATTGTATAAAACGTAAAAGTGTTTAAATTCTGAAACAAAATGCTTGTTTAAAGTATCAAACAACAGTTGACATCATATACGAGTAGGTGCCCCATAAAATGCATCAATTTCAAGATAACTATAGAAATTTGTTTCTTTCAGGAGCGAGCGTAAAATGATTTTTTTTTCTTTTTTTTTAGAAATTGACATATTGTTTTTTTTTATCCACGATATATAGGGAAGCTGCTCGCATATGACGCCACAGAAGTCCTTATTATGATAACTTATTACAATCATCTGTGGATTTTCCTCAAACCTTCATTAATGTTTTGATTATTTTTCTGTTATTTTTACAATAAAATTTTCGTCAGGGTGATGCAGATTTGATTTGAAGCCTCAATAAATAGAACTGGGTGTTCTTCCTACACTTTATCCACAAAAAAGATTGCGTATTAGTATTCAGTGAGTGCAATTGGTATAGTCGTATGCAATAGAAATTAGTCATGCTGTAATGTTTCAAACAAGAGATGGCGCTACACCACTTTTTGCAGTCTTATGTCAATACCATGCGTCAGAGCTACATTATAATGTTTGAAACAAGAGATGGCGCTAGACCACTTTTGACATACCGACTTTGCCTACATGTGCACTCTCTTTCGTTTTGAGTTAGCAATGCAGAACTAATGAAAGCCAAGCACGTATCTATAACACTGGCTCTGAGTGAAGGATATGATGTTTCGTAATAATTACGTCATTAATAGTAGTAGTTGTAATAATCACACTAATTATAACAATAAAAGAGGTACACACAAAGTCTATGGGAAAGTCACATAACATGAATAACAGGGGGCAAGAGACCTCCATTTCAAATGGTCTCATTTTAAAACTTGAAAGAACCAGGAGGCTCCTAGAGAGTAAAAATCATCACTAACGTACATGTTTACTCTCCACAGAGCCAGGGATTGTGCCCCATTCATGTAGAAGTGACCTAATTAATCAAAGTAAAACTGGAAGTAAACATTTTTATTGAAATCTGTATTTTATAGAAATTGACGTTTCAATGAGAATTGTAACCAGCAACTTAAAAAGAGACCTTCAAGTAAGCATGCTCCCTATTAAAAATAAATAAGCCAACCCCAGGTCGCACCATTTTCGGGACCATTTTGGTCTACTTTATTCAATTAGAATAGAAAACAAAAACAAGCAAATAACGTGGAAGTATTCTTTCTGTACAGTTAGTAGGGTCTACAAGTTGGACTAAAGGGGGGGGGGGGGTTATAAAAAAAATCCAACCACTTCTTCTGTGATTTAAATTTCTTTTTAATGTGTACATGGAATAGATAGAGTCCATGATAAGGTTTTCATAAATTAAAAGCAAGAGAGAGAATTATGAGTAATTCATATATTCAAAGTTTAACTACTCAAAACACCAATAACGTACAAAAAGTACAAGTGTATAAAATCTTTTAAAAACCTCAAATTCTAATATTTAATACTTAATCTGCAATAAATTGAACAGGTTTGTTGAAAGTATTAGATAAATACTGTAAAGAAACAACATAATTGTATAAAATTTTAAAAAGCAGTTTTGCTTTGTAAGGAACTACTAAGAAAATTCGATGAAAATGAGAAAATGTTTTTAAAAAATGCAATGAATTACAAAATCATTCAGCTTTTACGAAACAAACTAGGGGGCTACGCCCCCCCCCACCAAAGATCAACAGTACGCCATTGTGCCATTTCGGGATTTGAATCCCAGGCTTTCGTGTCTGCAATCTGCCATATCCACGGAACCCCCTGCACCAAAAGTTGTATAGCGCCATCTTTAGTTTGAAACATTATAGTGAAACCTACGCGTACGCAACTTCAATTACATTACAATTCTTTTCCAAGAAGTGAAGTAGCGCCATCCGCGGTTTAAACATTATATTCGTGGCTGTGTGAGTGATTATAATTCCGTATAGAGTTCAGTGGGTCCAACCCGGGGGTCCAATCAGTGGTTCAACATTTAATTTAATTTTAGCCTATAGTTCTCTTACTAATATTGAGATAATTCTTTTGAGTAATTTTCTGTGTCATTTTTAGATTATGTGAAAAGACACTGATGTAAGGTCAGGTAATTGTGGTTAATGCCCCTGCAAAATCTTTTTTGTGTGTGTGTTATTTTTTTAAAAATATATTTCTTGATTGAAAATGACCTTTTAGAACAGATTTTTACAAACTCAATCATTAATTTTAGATATTTTTAAATTCTTATTATCATTATAAAAAAGCGCTATATAAAATTATTATTATCATTTATCATTGTTCTCGATATCATTATCATTTATAATATTAACATTATTTTTTTAATATTATTATTGTTATTAAGGCATCATCTTTTTGTCATCCCAGCCCAAACTCAGCCACCCCATAACCATTGAACAAAATTGAACTGTTGTTCATTAAAAAATGGGCGAAAGCAAGGTGGGGGGGGGGGTATTGAAAAGGAAAAGTATAAAATGGAGTAGGTTCCGGGTGTTTACTCTTGTTATTCAATTGAGAATTAAAAAATGACCGTCCCCGATCCTGGATCCGCCCCTGGTTTAAACATATAATATGTTTGACATTACCTTGAATTTAACTGAATAGATAGGATAGAACTAGAGGTTAGCCTAGATCTATAATAATTGAACCCCCCCCCAAAAAAAAAACCCAAAAAACATTGAATTTGAAAGGGATGCGCTCGAGCACCATTATGTATCTCAAAGGAAATTGTTGGACATAACAATTGTTGACAGACTGCAAATAATTTAACCTTTTACCCCCAAGAAAGGGGTGCGATCGTCTGATCGAGCTCCTCCAAGAAGGATTCTGCCCCCCCCCTCCCCTCCCCACCGAGAGAAAGCGAGCTGCAGCTGCAGCCCGCGCGTCACAATACTGATGTTGCTTCATTTTTCTGAACGTGGAAAAGGCATGTTACTATACTGGAGCCGCTGGCGGGACCGACCGAGCGATCGTGCTAGCGCGGGTGTATTTGAGAGCTGATCCGGCCCGGCGCACGGGCGAGCTGAGTCGAGTCAGCTAGACTGTTTTATAGACAGCTGAAATCTGTCTGTAAATATTGTAGGCCGGAGTATAGTACTGAATGGAACACAAGTCATGCCAGAACATTAACAGCGGTGCAATCAACAATGCAATGCTGACAGTGTGACTTGATGATGGTTGATGAGACAACGAGAGCTAGGTCGACTAATTAAGTGGTGTTAACTGGAGTGGAAAACAGAATGGCTCCTCAACCTTCTCCTCCTCCTCCTCCAGATGGAAAATTCATACCAAAAGCTGCTAGTAGTCTAGTTCAAATGAAAAAGTCAAGTTCATCATCTCTAATAACCCAAGATGTGACAGAGACAATAGTCCTTGTCATTTATGTCGGTGGAACAATTGGAATGAAGAAAGTGGATGGAGGTAAGTTAGGGCCGAGATGATGATGAAACATTGTTAATAAATAAATAACGGGAATAATCCTCTAACGTACGTTAGGCCCGACCCCGGGGGGGCCACTTACATTGACATGTGGATACCATGCGCGACCAAAAAACATGTAAAAAGGATGTCTTTTTCAAGTTTCTTTAGGATGAGTTCAGTATTTATGAAAATATTGGCAAAAGATCGGCAAATTTGTCACCGCTAGCGCCCGTTTTGAAGAAATCAACAAGCATCACGATATCACCATTTTGCAAGCAGAAATCATTAAAAATGTGGTACTAACAGATTCCATAGCATTTTGCCATCAATCTAATATATTTCACTTTTTGAGCTTGAGTTTTTGTTTAATCTCCACAAAAGCTTATTTTGGTGCGCGAAGTTAGGTCACACTTTTTCTGAACGGTTTTCCAGCACAGCCCGCATTCGCCGATCGGAATAGAATTTTGAGATCGCGATACCGGCGAAACCCCTTGACCTACTTTACATTTGGTCATTTTCAAACGTGAGTGACACGACAATCGGAGAGGTTTAAGGGCTCATATCTTCAAACTTAAAGGTTATGAATCAATCATGACTACTATATTATTTACAATGTAGGACTGGCATGGGCCACTGCGAGTTTGATTTGAATTCAACAATTCGTTTAGTAGATATGATTAAAAAACGGTGCGTGAGTGACACGACAAATTTTGGACATGGGTTTCTGACCACTAACACATATGGTTGGATTCGTGCCCAAGTAGTTGTCATGGAGTACTGTGAGTGCCAGTAAATGGACATAAATAGTGTACCTATCTAACACATATAGTCAAAATCAATCAAACCTTCTCTATGGAAAATGGTACCCTCCTATATACCGTGAGTGACACGACATCCAAAATGTGAGTGACACGACAAGTGCAAAAATACAACATTTATCTCAACATTGAAAGTATTTTTTGCATGATCTAGAAGAGTAAAATACCATTAACCAAAAAACAAGCTTAATTACATAATAACTGCTTTCTTTAAAGTTCATAATATGTCATCCTGACGTTTTATTCTTGGTTTATGGTCATATTTGCCCATCAACTCACATTCCCTATACCATACCACATTGTCACACTAGGGCTTCTACCACTCTCCTCTTTAGAGGAGGAGGGGGCACTTGAAGGAGGTGTTATGAGGTCTTGGCATTGACATCAACTCAAACATTCTTTTTGTGGCCTGATATCATTCAAAATTTTAACTCTGTCTCCCTAACTGTATATGAAAGTTTACAGGTTCGTACAATTCAGCATCCACAACGGATGGAATAATTTTTCCTTGTAAGAAAGGTATTCTCAATAGTCACTAACATCATCTGGCATGGTCTGGTAGCCAATGATGTCAAGTATGACTCCTTTTTCTTGAAATATTGGATTACAATATTATCCTCCTTTAATATTTTAGGCATTGTCCAAATAGGACATGGCAGTTTCAATGTCTTTTTTGGTACCAAACCCCAATCAAGTTGCTGCACACTTCAGATGGACTATCAGCAAATCCTTGAGAAACTTGGGAATTCATCTCAACAAGCATAGGTTTTCTCCTGAACACTGCTTGTATGTGGACCCTCCCAAGGCAGTACATGTAGGCACTGTACCAAAATTCAGAGCTATGCTTTTAGCTGGAATCTTGTAAGCACCTTTTCATTGCTAATTATTTGATCATATACCATACCAGGGGAATCCAGAGAAAGCCACAAGGTGAAAGACGCAGTCAGTACCTGATTCTTGCAGTCTGCTACTATTACATAACAACTACAAGTCATTAGCCTTTCCTTTTCAAAGCCCTTGGATGTTACACTAAAATCCAATTCAGCATCCCAACCAGGCTCCCTTTATACCTCAATAACTTTTTCCCCTCAAGGTCCTGCTCTGTTCTTATCAGGGTACCCCCCCCAAAAAAAAAAAAAATTGATCTACTGACCAGTACATGGCAGCCCATCCAAAGTTGCTAAAATCAAAATGCGGTCTCGGTTGGGACTTGTTGGGACCTACATGAACATGCATCATTTTGTTGTAATGAATATGTGTAAATGCAAATCTGCTCTGAACACACATCGGCCCGCTTACGGTAGTTTGCTGTTCAGACCCTACATGTAGTTAATCACTAGCGGTATGAATGGTGGCCGAACAAATAATGATTTTGAACTTGGCATGTAGCTGCTTCAAGCAATATCCAAAATGTTCTATCAAATCTCAGTACATTCTCACCTGAAATGTTTATGTTTTCTTGCAAATTTGTTTATTTCATGTCCTGGAATACAAGCTTTATGGCAAATGAAAAGGTTGATTTAATCAATCAGAAGGAAAAGAAAAATATTTTCTTTTCCGAATTTGAAAAAATGTTTGGTGTTCATGGTGATCTCTTATATCTCATGTACACTACTTTACCACTAAATTTCTGCAAATTTCAAAAAAGGATCCCTGACTTTTCTAAAGCTCTATGAGTATAACAAAGAAATAACATTGCTCAAAAGAAAGGTGAACTTTCTGCTCATTTCTGTAAATGGATACAGAGAATGTTCGAGTAATACCTAGGTATGACTTGAAACATCACCATCACCAACCCTTTATGCATTGTAAATATGTCCATTGCTAAAGTATAGTGGTTTTTCTCTTGATACATTCATAATTTTGTGTTGATTGATTATGTTGTTATATTCTTAATCACAGTACATTCACCAAAATATGAATTAGGATCCGAGTCTTCACACCAATGGAAAATTGTCAGGATTTTTTAAACCAAGGCAACCACGGAGAGGAGAGAAAATAGATGAACTCAATGTCAAATTCAATATTTCCATAAAAAGGAGTAAAATTAGGAAGATTGAGGAAATTATTAGCCTAAAATAGGCCTAAATGATGTCAGGAACAACATTTTGACTGTATCCCTGGTAAAACGCTTCAAAAATTACTGGATGTCCTTTTTTATACACAATATAATACCGTGAGTGACACGACATTTTGTGAGTGACACGACATTGTGAGTGACACGACACAAATTTAAGAGTTTATTTTAGCTTTACCTTAACACATTGGACCAAGTTACTTTATATACAATAAGGTACAGATAAACTGTATTTGCTCCAGTACTGGGATAAATTAATTTTCAGAATACAAAGCTCAAGAAAGCTTTTTGCATTTAAAACGTGAGTGACACGACAACCAGTTTTGAAAACTTCGAAACCCAATTTTTTTCAGAAAAACACTTCACAGAATTTTTTTTTTGCTATTTAGGAGTTAGATACAATACACAGCTTGTATCTTGCCAACAAATGTGCTTCTATTACAAATTTTATATTGTGATAGGCAATATGTGAATTTTAATGCAAAAATCAACATTTTGTAACATTTGATTTCCCTTGCATGAAATTCACTGTATCTCAAGACATAATTAATACTTTTATGTAAATGAAATGGAAAAATATACTTTAAGATGTGTAGTTTCAAAAAACATTGATGCCTAATGATTGCTAGCAAGTTTTAATTTTCACCCCCATGTCCACTTTTGTTTGAAAATGACCATTTTTGTCCATGATTTTATAGTATACGATCTTGCCATCAATGTGGTAACTATTTCTTGAATTGGCTTTGTATAAATTATGAATATTTTGTGAAAAAAAATAAGCCTGATGAATATTTTTGAAAAGTGCGCGAAGTTTGGACACCCCATCATACTTGTTAAGGGTAGGGTTTCACACGCAAATACTTGTTAAGGGGTGCATTTTCAGAATATGGAAATTATGTGTTTAGGGTGCTTTTCGAGACCCCATGGTCGCGCATGGTATCCACTCGTGAATGAAATTGCCCCCCCCCCCCCGGGCCCTACCTTTAATGTTGACCATGTTGTGGTATCGTTCGTGAATATCAAGAAACTATTAACTTACCACTATCAGGTCCAACTGAAGGTTTTTTTATTTTCAAGATAATTTTGAAAGTAAATTGATGATGATTGAGTATGAAAATGAAACCCTCGCAAATCTGACCCTCTTAAAACATGTAGCTTTCCTAGCGAAATAGACACCCTTTAAAAATTATTTTAGTGTTTTTGACACCCTTGTTACATTACGTACATATCATGCCCTATCTTGAAAAAGACATCCTTTTTAACATGTTTTTTTGGTCACGCATGGTATCCACTCATCAATGTAAGTGGCCCAACGGGAGGCGTGTTCCCAAAATGTCAGGTAACGGTACTTTTTCGTGATTCTGTTTACAAGTGGTCACGGAAAGTAACAAAATTTGAAACTGCTTACCATTAACAAACATTTATGTCATGAGATTTTCATTTTTTTTGTTGTTACTTATGACTGCATTGAGTTCTGAGATCTCATTTTTAACATAAAAAAATCTTTCCTAAGGTAGGCCTGTAGAGGGTCCCCACAAGCAGCCATACTGGAAGACAAACAATAAATACCTAGGTGCATCAGATTATGAAAAGTCATTGTTTTCATGGTTTTACTATTTTGTCCTCCTTCATGATATCAGGAATCCTCTATTGTAATGACAGCTTACCTGAGATGAAGGGGGTGGGAGGTTTTTTGTCTTGAGATAAAGGGTTGTCAGAGCTCACCTGAGAGAGGGGGGGGGGGGTACATTGAGCAGTGCTTTAGATTTAGGGGGGTTACCAAGGCAGGAAAAGCCCGTGAAAGGGGGGTTCGTAAATGTTGGCAGATAGGGGGGTGCCCCCGGGGGGGGGGTGCTTTCAAAGGGAGGGAACGAGCATAGATGTACCCTAAATAACACGGAGGGGGGGGGGGCTGGGGATTCATTAGACCAAAAGCTTTAGTCTCTGTATGGCCATGCGTCTTGAACTTGCCCCACAAAAAGGTGGTTTTGTCATGCTTTTTCAATTTTCATTTGGTTTAACATAGATCTACTATATCTTGGTTGAATAGAGAGATAAAATAAATGATAACATTACCCTTCTCCAATCTAAATGCTAGGCTCCTAGCAAGAAGGCTGAAAGTCCCATTTTTGTAAGTCTGTGGTATGACTCGGCCGAGGATTGTACACACGACCTTCCATTCATGAGGAGGATGCTCTACCACTGAGCCACCATGCCTAAGATATTGTCATGAAAGTGGTATCATATTTATAAAGCTAAATGTATCATGAAAAAATGAGTGCAATAGCACGAAAATTTTTGACACCGCGATTGAAAGAACAAAAAAAATGGCGAGGGGGGGGGAAGAGGTACACACAACGTCTATGGGAAAGTCACATAACATGAATAACAGGGGGCTAGAGACCTCCATTTCAAATGGTCTCATTTTAAAACTTGAAAGAGCCAGGAGGCTCCTAGAGGGTAAAAATCATTCACTTACGTATGCTTACTCTCCACAGAGCCAGGGATTGTGCCCCATTCATGTGCGTATACCATGGTCAACATTGCAATTTTTGCCCCTGAGAGTGAGATACCGGTATCTACTTTGCCTGTAAAAGATCTAGATCTAGCTCTAAAATGTGTAAATGGGCTAGAGCTTTATTTCCGACACTTTTAGATCTATAGAATATCGATTTCATTTTTTAAAAATTTATATTAAAAAACAAATATAATTTTCGAAGATGGGGAAAAAACTTGCAGATGTTTATGTAGCCATCTTGCTTTTTTTGTTAGTAGCTAAGCTATTAAATGCTTATAGACGGCGGCAGACTCTATATGCTTGATCTTTGACAGGGAAAGTAGAAATTTCATAAATAGGGTGTTGGATGCCTTGAACAAAAAAAAGGACTTTGTACAAGCGTTTTTATTGATTGTTTACTGTTACAAGATCAAAAACAGGCAAACATTTTAGGTCACAAAACAGAGGAGTACTTGGTGTCATGTAGTTAGAATGAGTAATTATACGGATAGCACGTTTTTGAAGAATATGAATTTTGTATAGGTGTGTCTTGTAAGAGTTGCCCCATATCATATTACAATAATTGATATGTGGTAATATAATACTGTTATAAATAGTTAATAAAATATTTTTTGGCAGTGTGTTTCTAAAGTGTGATATAATACCAACTCCCCTTGAGATTTTAGAACAAACATGAGAAATGTGGTGAGACCAATCAAGCGATTCATGAAGTTTGATGCCTAAAAATTCTACAATATTACATTTCTTAAGAATATCATTTTTAATATACACAGGGGAAACCTGACAAGAAACTTTTTTCTGTTTGGAATGAAATATTATGTAATGTGTTTTATCAGCATTTAAAAAGAGTTTGTTACAAATATACCATTCACTTAGTTTCTCTAATTCAATATTTATATTACAAATTAAAATATTTATATCTTTGTGAGATGAAATGACAGCAGTATCATCAGCAAATAATGAAAATTTGAGAATATCTGTGTGATAGAAGTGAAGAAAATAGAATGCGTAATCTGAAAGGGGGGAAATCATCCACTTTTTCTGTGTACAACTCTATTGAATTACACCGCTTCTAACACAACATGACGTCACGATCTTGAGGCCGGTGAAAGCATTTACAAGAAAGTCTATTTTCGAAGCTCGATTATTGAAGCAATTTCTAGGCAAAATACTCAGCTATTAGCAGTTAAAATGCATAAATCTTGCATTTCTGTATTACATGTAGGTACATGTAGTTTATTAGCTTTTGATTAGTATATGCTTTGTCAATTTCAATTTTCGGTTCAGTCTGGGTCTGACATTTTACTTTACCATCCCAGACTGTAGCCAGCATAGTCAAGCAGAACAGGTCATAGACTTAAGCTTTTGGTCTAGTAGTCTTTGGTATGACTCACAAGCAATGAACCCATGAGGCATGTGCTCTACCACTGAGCCACCGTGACCAATATAACTATACATTCCTTCCTATTCCATACAACATGCATATTATTAAGGTGAAAAGCAAACCAACACTTTTTTAAAATGATTTATCACTTTATCTTGTCAAAATTCATCAGCATAACCCACAGAAGTACTTGATTTCTGCAGAATAAATTCAGAAAGAGTTGTAGGGAATAAGGAGAAAACAAGATTTGAGGTGCATTTTACTATTCATCATGAAAATGATTTGTGAAAAAAAATCAAGCTCGACCTATTGAAAGACCCCTCCCAGAAAAGGTTATGAAAAAAAATGGTCTTATGTCCTCTTATCGTGGATTGGTCCCTGTCATACATGTACATGTTTGAATCGGGAAAATCATTTGAGGGAGTCCAAATTTGTGTTCATTATAGACAGGTACATGTAGTCCTTATAAACATGTATACAGGTGTAAACTAAGTAGGTTTTACTATACACTTTAAAATCTTTTATTGTTATTTATATACATTTACTTTTAAAAATCTACCCTCTGGGTCATTTACTAAATGTGATGATAGCAGATGACTCTATACAGGAGAGTGGTGGCAATAATGATCGTTCGTGTAATGCTTGAGATCTCCTGCATTAGAGACTCTTGCTCATTACCCTTAATCTCTTTCTCATGAATATGATATATCCCCATACTGTGATCTCATGCCGAATCACAGAAAACCTCATGCATTGCTGGTCTTTGAACTTGGCATGTCTGCATTCGTAATATCATTTACTATGTTTGCGATAGATTTCTTTGATAAAGTGTGCATCTCACCATTTATTATCAACATTTCAAAAAGAATAAGATAAGAGCATCTATTAAACAAATTGATTTTTCATAATGTATATGTACATTTACATGCCATTTATCTTTTTATGAGACCTCTAGATAGCTCGACATTATAAAGAAAATATCCAAAAGTCCAATTTTACATTTTAATGTCCTACATGTACCAAGGTATTATAAAAAACAGAAAGAAATATATTGATATGGTACCTGTAAATAATCTCAAGCCTAATATTAATACTGTAGAGTTGGGAAATATAATGATGTGAAGGACTATTGACCTATCGTTGATGAAAGTTTACATAGGGTGCAGTTTCAACACAGAGACGCTGCATGACAGTAGGGAACACACTGTACAGCTTGTAGCCAATTTCTTCATGAGAGAGATTCATATTTGTTTAAGATGACATGTTCTGTTGTTTGTCTTTGAATAGATAATTCCCTGAAGTATTGAAACACAGATATTAAAAAAATGTAGAGTATGGAAGTGAGTTGGGGGCCTCAACAGGGAAAGATAGACCTCTCTGCGATCCTACCAACATTTTATGGTTTGGCCTAATAACTTTTGATACAGAGCTTTTAAATATCATGCAAAGTACACCTGGGGGTGTTTCACAATGATTTAAGTATGTTAAATCACACTAAGTGTTGACGTGTATCTCAAATGCAACATGCATTCTAATCAATACGCAATAGTGTGCGTCCTCTTTGCATGATCTGACCAATGCGGTTATGGCTTTTATAATGCGTGCAACTAGGCATTTAGGATTTTAAGTGCGACTCTATTTAAAGTCATACTTAAATCTTTGTGAAACACCCCCCGAGGAGGAAGACATATTCTCAATAGTGTACCAGTGAAAGAACAATAATACTGCTTGATTATGCTGCTAAATTGAAGAATTTAAACTTCCCAAAATCCCAAACACAGATTTAAACAAATCAAATCAGTTGATTTGTATTATTGATGAAGGAAATTTTCATTAAAATTTTTTTTTTTTGTGGATGTAGGCCTAGTTCTCAAATGCGTAGTGAGTCATGTTTATGATGTTGCTTAATTCTTTTTATATTTGAAATGAAATTCATTGACTACTTGGAATGGATCTTTTTTGAACAAAGATTTATTCCATATCCTTTTGCTATATCTATTCATCTTTTTTTTGGCTTCAAATAAATAAATAGTTCATGAGTTTATAATTTTCCTTTCTCTCTTTGCAGTATACATACCTGTAAGGAATTACATGGGAGAAGTGATACGAAGCATGCCCATGCTTTATGATGCTGAATATGCCAAGGAAGTCGGTCTCGATAAAGAAGACAAAAATACTTTTGTCCTTCCGTAAGTTAAATTACTTGGAATTTGGGACTAGAATATTTGAGTGTCTGATTCCGAGTATTAGGTATTTGGTCAAAGTCCTTCAAACAGTTTGTTATACTAGAAAAAAAAGTCTATGCATTACCATGTTTTAGAAATGTACTTGAACATGATATGAAATATACAATATTCACAATTCCACAAATACTGAGGTCCATTTCACAGCAATTAATGAGATTTGACCCAAAAAGGGAATATTATTAACACAGATGTTTCTTACCAAGCAATGTACTTCTGTGAGAAGAAAATATTTTCACATCATTTTGGGCCTACACCCTTCCTGTGACCGTGGGATAACACCCTCCAGTTGGACGTACACAAAGAAATAAGTTTCTCCAACTTTTTATATTGAAGATTCGTGTGATTTCTTCAAATTCAGGTATGAGTGTAAGGAGGAGATATGTCAATGGCAGATAAGTACCCAAATCAGGGTTTATCATGATGGATGTACACAATTGGACAATTTGTCCATGACAGACGTACATGTATTAACGGGAATTGAGCACTAGAATTACAATATTTATTATTACACTCTGCAATAAAATGATAATAATAGCTGGATTTATATAGCAGTTTTTGCCTGAGGATACAAAGCGCTATGAGCTGGCATTGGATTAAAAGATACATATCAGCCTATGTTATTTTATCTTTATATTTCCTTGTTTTTCAATATCAAACTTCTTTGTATGCCTACATGTAGATAGAAATTTGGATAACCTTCAATCAAATTGTCTTTAATATGGGCCCGTTCCACTACCATGATCTGAGACCTGATCCATCCCAATCAATATTGGCAGAAGATGGGGTATTAATCGGTTGAAATCGGGACGTACAGGAGAAGTTCATCTGCTTGTTAATTAATTGAGAGGAATGAAAATAAAATTGTGAGTCAAGTGCATAGAGACTCTATAGCTTATTTTGGAGTGATGTAACATTTGTTAAATATTTTTTTTTGGTGATGGATGTGCATGACTATATAATATGTTATGCAATAACAAGTCAATTAGTTATTAAAGACCCTGACCGGTGTAAGAACAATCATATATCAAAATAAAGGTAATGATTCATACAATACAAATATACCAAAAATATTACATATATCTCCTTCCAATAGTTAAAAATGTTAAATGAAAATCAAAGAAACTGCTCCTCCAAATTACGCTTTGATTGAGCACCCCCACGTCGCCTGGAAATGATGACGTCACGTTGTGTCTGGAGGGTTGTGATTCCATAGGTTTGTGTACAAAAGCATTGGGTATTGTCTTCCATTTCCATGTTATGAATCCATATTTTTTTTCGTTTTCAGATGAAAGTGGCACTCAAAATTATTCACTGTTCAAATTGTTGTAAACCTACAACTATTCACTACCTTTTTTTGTGATTTCTTTGTTTGGCTCTTATTGGGCCTAAATTGCTATGTCAGGAAAAGTTGTTATACATAATCTAAATGCAGATAGAATTGAAATCTGCGCCAAATAAGCAGGAAATAAAATATGGCAAAAACTAGTTCAAAACTGTAGATTTCATAAATTCAAGCTTGTGGGAAAAAATATATGCGATATCCCTCTGTGATAGAAGTGAAGAGAATGAAATGCGTTATCTGGAAAACAAAAAAATCACCCAGTTTTTCTGTGTACAAACCTATGGAATCACGACGCTTCTTACACAACGTGACGTCACGGTCTCGAGGCAGGTGAAAAGCACAATAAAGCCTATTTTCTAAACAGGGTTCGAAGCCCGATAATTGGAATATTCTTAAGCAAAATACTCAGCTGGGAAGCGGTGAAAATGCATAAAACATACCTTGCTGTATTAAGTAGCTTATAAGCTTTCGATTGGTATATAATTTATCAGTTTCATTTTTGGGTCCGGTCTGGATCTTTAAAACTAAAAGCAAAAATGGTATCATGACATTTATTAGAGCTGGATATAACATCCTTTTTACCATAAAGAAAGAAAAAATTGTCAGATATACATACATGTACCTATTTATAGAGAAAAAAATAAAGTATACACGAATGTCCCAATAAACTTGTGTTGACCTTGACATTGATCATACTTATTTGAAAGTCAAGAAATTGGAAAATTGAGTGTCTAAGCTTTCACATGATATGTAGTTTAGGTTTAGCCTATGGATTTAGAGATTTAGATCCTGTCTCCATGTTTCAATACACATTGATAGTAAAGGTATGATTTTAATGGCAATGAAGAGAAGATGTGTTTCTCTGTACCACATTGCAAAATGATGTGGATATGTATGTACACAGTTGTTTTATTTATTCTATTACTATGGGGAAATAACAGATGTTGCAGAGTTTTTACTGGTACTGGCATTATAAGCCACCTGCATTATTTGTTAAAAATGTAATACAGCTTTATGCCAACATGGTACATAAGGAATGTATACTCAGGAGTAGGATTGTATTCTGGTGTTTTGTTTATTTTAAAAATGTATCCCCTAGTAAATATATTTCTCATACTGTTTGCTTATCAATATCAATCTTCATTATTTGGGAGAAAAAAATAGAAGACATCTACTATATGAAGCCCAGATAAATCTCTATATTTCATAATTTCTTAGTAGAAAACACAATTACTTTAATATTAAAGCTATTTTACAATATCAAATTAAAGGGAGGTCCGGTCTGAAAACATTTATAGCTTGATAAAAAAGGTAGAATTCACTGAGAAAAATGCCTAAAATTCCATCAAAATTGGATAACAAATAACAAAGTTATTAAATTTTAACGTTTAGCAATATTTTGTCAAAACAGTCGTCATGAATATTCATTAGGTGGGCTGATGATGTCACATCTCCACTTGTTCTTTTGTATTTTATTATATGAAATTAGGTTAATTCAAAAATTTTTCCTTCAAGAACTACAAAAATTAGATTGACAACTGATTTAGTGCATTAGATATTTATTGCTGCAACTTATTTCATTATAAGGGAGACATATTATTCACACAAGTATGAAATAATGAAAAAAATATGATTTTATGTAATAACATAAGAAAACGGAAAGTGGGGATGTGACATCATCAGCTCACCTAATGAATATTCATGATGACTATTTTCACAAAATATTGCTAAACTTTAAATTTCAATAACTTTATTATTTGCTATCTGATTTTGATGAAATTTTCTGTATTTTGCTCAGTGAAATCTAGTCTATGTATCAAGATATAAATATTTTCAGCTTGGACCATCCCTTTAAGTCGAAAGTCAACTTTTAACCATGTCTTTTTTTCCTGTTCTCTGTAGAGTATCCAAAGGCCGCCGAGTGTTCTACCATCTGAAGGAGTATGTAAACTTAAAAGACTCGGCCAATGTCATTGTCAATGATTGGTTGGACATGGTGGAGAACATCCGAGAGAATTACCGTCTCTATGATGGCTTTGTGATCATCCATGGTACAGATACCATGGCGTATACTGCATCAGCATTGTCCTTTATGCTGGAGAATCTAGGCAAACCAGTCATTTTGACAGGATCTCAAGTACCACTCTCTGAACTACGAAGTGATGGAAGGGATAACTTTCTTGGTGCTGTATATGTTGCTGGGCATTACGTCATACCAGAGGTATCATTACAAGTTTTGGACCTTCAAATTAATAAAACACAAGAGATGATTATGCGGCTATTTGTTGAAATGCCGAGGTTGGAAAAAATATTGTATCGTGAGGATTCCAATATCCTGGAAGATCTACACTCAATCTTGGAATGAAAGTTAATTTGAAAATTTCTATTTCATCATGACCATGTTGAGGAGTAGAACTGGGGCCCATTTCATAAAGAGTGGAAACTGTTGTAACTTTGCCATTATGGCAACTACCATGGTATCATTGATTTTGATTGGCTGCTGAGCCCTGTTTCCATGGTAGTTGCCATAATGGCAAAGTTACAACAGTTGTAACTCTTTATGAAACGTGCCCCTGGTCTGACACACATTCTCTGTGTTCAAAGATTTTTCAAAAACGACCAAGCATGTCATTTCATTTAGAGTGTTAATTATTGTAATCAGGGTTCATATGATTCTCTTTGACCACAAGGTGGCGCTGTACTTCAATAATAAGCTGTATCGAGGCAACAGATGCGTGAAGATATCGAGTGAAAGTTTTAAAGCTTTTGATTCTCCAAATCTAGCTCCCCTTCTTACTATGGCTGTTGATATCACAGGTGAGCCCTATCAGTACAGGTTAGCATTGATCAACTTCACTATTGTTGGTGATGATGATAAATAAATGATAAAAATTAAATGTAATTGACATTATGTAACATTTAAAACAGCTTTAGACAGGCTGTAATTGAGCAATGCTGCCATGTTTTTTTTATATCGAACACAAAGACCATAATCTTTAATTTTCAATATTTAGAGGAAGGTCACTTTTTTGTAGGGCATACAAGATCATTTAGAAAAAATAAGGGCACAGAAATATAATCTTGGCCAAGGAGAGGGCCAATGAGACCATAAACTTGAAATAATTTGAGCAATATAGAAAGGTTATTTGCAATGCATTTCAGTTTCTATTAGGCACATGTGAAATAGATATTGATTGATACTAGAAAACAGAGTATTAATGAAAATCTGAAAGATTTGTTTAGGTTGCAGACAAAATAATACTTGCAAAAAGAAATACAAAATTGTAAAAAAGCAAAAAACACCCCAGCTACTGCCCCTAGCTGCTTATTTAAGTTTTCTCTACCATTTCTAATAATAACACTTACTGTTTTTATGATATATTCTGTTTCTTGTTTATATCCCATTATTTCTTCATATTCTTTTACTGCTTTTCTTTCTCTCTTTTAAAACTTCATTTTTCCTGTCCATCTTAAAATTGCATATTTAGTTCTAAAATTAACTATTAATCAGGGGTGTGAAGAATAAAAATGTAGCTACTGAAATGTGTGATACCATCAAATAATATATGTTAAAATTCCATTGTAATTGACATTACTTTCAGTGAATTGGGCGAGTATATTCAGAGCCAATACAGTGGAAGCATTTAGAGTGAATACCAATATGACGAGGAATGTAGGACTTCTCAGGCTATTTCCCAGTATAACTTCTGAAACGGTAAGTCAGGCATGAAACAAATAATATCTCTTCATTCATAAAGGGGAAAGTGTGTTAATCCCGTTCTTTGGAACAATTTCCATTTTGCACCAGTCACAAATTTCCTCTGAAACATAATTTTTTTTTGTGGAAGATGTGATAGATTCAGCAAAATATGTTTAAATGTCTGTTCAGTCAACATGCACATACATGTAAAAGTCTGATTGGGGGGGACCATGAAAATTGATTGATGATCGGTTTTAAAACTGACAAACACTGTACTGAGTAGCATAGTTAATCATTTGAATTAAATACAGATTTGCTAAAATTGTATGACTCATTGCTTGTAACTTTTCCACCAATGTTAACTAAATGAAACTTGTTTTGATTGGTTGTTGTGCAATTTGATCATGTTACTTACTACCATGATTTCAGAATTAACATTAATGTCAAGCTTTGTGAAACAAAGCCTTGATGATGTTTCATAAAACTATTGTGTGAAGTTACAATCAAACTTAAGAATGACTGGAATATCGCGAATAATTGGATCCCTTAATCATTTTTAATGACATTAGCTAGAGGTGAAAAATTTTAATATGATTAATATATTAATATTAACTCACATTTTTGTGGAAAGAATATCATTTGCAACAATCTGGCTCACATGACTATAGGTAGGGGAAGGTGGGGTAAGTTGAGCATAGGGGCAAGTTGAGCCACCAGCCCCAGGCCAATAATGAATGAGTCAGACATTGTGGTGGTGTCATGTATTGATGACCCTTAGCATAACCCCTAACCCCACCACAATGTTTTCAACTTTGAAACAAAAAGTATTTTTTTAGAGGGAAAAATATGAATTTCAGCCAAAAAAGTAAAAAAGAGTGTGAAATAAATAAGTGCATTATAAACACACATGTCTTTAAATATAATAAAGACATGATAACAACATTATTAGTCCAGGTATGGATCTTCATTCTTGTCATAGTCTTTTATATGATGGATGCATAATAAATGTGTGGATACAAAATTATCGCACTAAGTTCGGACTGGGGTAAGTTGAGCCAAACAGCATGGGGCAAGTTGAGCCATGGTAATTCCTATGGTAATGTATCTTAAAAAACAAATAAACCATAAAAATTGATTGAAATGCTGGCTGAAAGGAGCAAATTCACATGACTGCTCTTTTCCTTTTAAAGGATGTTAGTATTTATAGAGAATTAGCAAGTGAAAAGACTTTAAACAAAAAATTGACATGCTGGTTCTCCCCTCATACTTTTTGTACATAGTTTTTGTGGCTCAACTTCCCCCAGAAGATGGCTCAAACTTACCCCATATATGGGGCAAGTTGAGCCATTTGACATTGTTTTTTTAAAAGGTCACGATGACTTTCAGTGTGGGGATAGAAAGTTATATGTAGGTGGAAAATATGTCAGAAGAATTAAATTTCAAGGCAAGGTACTTATTTTGACAAGATTATTAATCATATCAATTCTAACATGCAAAAAGCAAAAACTGTCACAACTTACCCCGCCTTCCCCTATATGAAGAATCTGTGTTTCATTATATATTTATGACATTTCCTCAGTTGTTGCATTAAAAAATTAGAATAGTGCCCGGTCAACTTTGAAATTTGTAATTATTTTGAATATATGTTGTGGGATACTGTCATAATGGTATTGTGGCTGTATCCATACACCTATTGTTTTCTTCTTGAGGTATTAGAGCCTTCAACCTTGTGTGGAAAGCATTGGCCTCACTCTCAAGACATCTGTTTTTGCAATTCCATAGAGACATACTTCTGAAAATCTATGTCCTTGTTTTTTATTCTTGTGAACATGTTTAATTCTCTAATTTTCATGGCTTGAGCAGTGATGGAGAAAATGGGTGCCAGACAAAAACAAGTTGCCCTTTTGTTTAATCTATGGCCCATATGCTGAAGTCTAATTTAACGAAGACCATGGTATTACTCTGTGCTAAAACTACTGGCAAGCCAAAAAATGTTACAATTTTTTTATATCGTCTGTTATTATGTTTACTATTATGTTTTTTTTTATTCCCCTTGCTTTAATATGAAGCAAATCCATAAATCTGTGTTTTTTGGCAAAATCTGTAAACACACACTTTCTAAAGTTCTCTGTCCCTGTTTTTTTTATGTGAACAGGTTTAATTCTCTCATTTGAATTTCTATGATTATTCTTATAAGTTGTGAATGACTTGAGTGTCAAATGAGTTAATAGATAGAAAATTTACTGATGTGAGAGGGGTCTAAATAAACCGGCTCTTTTAGGGTTCAACTTCAACCAGAGTTGAAATTGAACCTGAGTTCAGGAGGGTGGTTCATAAAACTTTTCAGCACTGACTAAATTGTCAGTGCTGACAATTTCAGTTACATCCTTGGTTTTGATTGGCTGAAAGGCACTTGCCTCTGACTGTTACTATAGTAACTGTCGGAGAAAGACAACTTGTCAGTGCTGACAACTTTCATGAAACGGTCCCCTTATTTCAGAATATGGGTCTATGTGATTTGTCACTGTATCATTGTTCTTATACTTGTAGCTGATTTTTCATCAACTTTTTCTTGTAGATAAGAGCTTTCCTGCAGCCTCCAATGGAAGGTATTGTTCTTCAGACGTATGGTGCAGGGAACTGTCCTGATGATCGTAGAGATATCTTAGCAGAGATCGAGGCAGCAGCAAACAGGGGAATGATCATCCTTAACTGTACTCAGTGCTCCAGCGGTGGTGTATCAGCATCTTATCAAACAGGAAAGGTACGATTTAACCAGAGATACCAGTCTTCAGGCTTTCACCCAAATTCAGGACCTTACAACTTCCTTTTCTCACTTTTTCAGTTGACCTATTGTACAGCACACATACGTATTATGGCTTAAATGTGTCCTGGCTGTTCAGGCTCAGTGAGTAAAACTGACTGGTGTCCCTGAGGGTTAGATTTATTAAAAGAACTAGGAGGTCTTTTAGAAATATATAATTGAGAATGTAAGTCATGCTTACATTCTTAGTAGAGTGTTGTATACATTATTGCAACCATTGGTTAGGTCATGTTCAGGGACCACTTTTTCCTTGTGATTCACAGAGGTTGGTTTACTGCTACCACTGGGTGTTAAATTTGCATTAGACCAAGGTGGCCTGAGGAAGGTTTCCAACCTTGGTCATAAAATGTTGTGTGAGACAGTAGAAAAATTAGTTGAATAGAATGGTGAAAGTTTGAAAGAAATTGGACAAGAAATTAGAAAGTTATGTCACTTAACATTGAGATCCCTGAAACTACGTAAATTTCAAATTGGCAAGTGGGTATAAACTAAATTCCGAAAAGTTGGAAGGACAATTTTCCCATAGGCCAAATAATTTTAAAGGATTTGAGGTTTTCTCTCAGTTACCTCTTCCCCTGGGGTGGTATTCTGAGATCCATTTTATCTCAGATAAAATAAAATATTTTATCTCCGTTAAAATCAGTGAGATAAAATACCCTTAAAATCTCTCCGAATTGGTATTCTGAGAACCATTTTATCTTCATTTTATCTCTGTAAGACACACCTATTTTTTAATCAATATCCAATTAGAAACGCGCTTTTATAGCTCTCTCACATCACTCAACCAATTAAAATCCATTCCGCCAGGAGGTGTGGCAAAGGGGTGAGATTGCGTCAATTTATTGACTTCAAATACGCTTGCACTATACGCTTACGCGTCTTTACAGAGATTTCTTTTTAACAAAAAGGACAATACTCTCATCTTTTTTCGAAGTCTTTATCGCATCTTTTCAAGCATCATTTCAAAGACAATATTAGTCAAGAAAAGTCTTATGAAATACTCTCTGATTGTACAGGAACAACGTTAAGGTGTTATTCTCAATAAATATATAATTTTTCTTCATTTTCATGTCACCATTTGGGGTTAATTCACCTAGAAATATTGGTGAAATCAATGTCGCAGAGATAAAATAGCCTCTACCCTCTTTTAAGTTTATTTTATTTTTCCTTCGAGGTAACATGGGCGCAAGCACATCATCTGCGTTGCAATGGCCAGATACGCGATGGGTATGTGTACGCAGGCATTGTTCTGTTGCGTATCATCTGTAGATACGCAAGATAAAATTTATATGCAAGATAAAATCTAAAATTTTATCTGAGAGATAAAATCTCATCTCAGAATACCAATTTCATTTTAAGAGATAAAATAACATATTTTAAAGATAAAATGACCTCAGAATACCACCCCTGGTCATTATCCCAAATCTAACCGAGGCGATGTAGCGTAATGCTTTATATCCTTGTAAAAGAAAGTTATAGTTTGAAAAAAAACAAAAAACCCCAACAATTTAACCATTTTCTGTATTGGAGTAAATGGGAGAGTAGTAACTTTAAAAATTCATAACTTTTTCATAATTTGTCTGATTATGTCAAAACTTTCTCCCATATACTTGTCTGATTTGTCTTCTTCTGATGGAAACAACTTTTATTTTGGTTGGATTCCCCTTTGAATATTTGTAAAAGTGTGTCATTTACATCAATTGTTTCGATTCAACCTTGAGCTTATTTAACATTCCTTTGAATAAGGGCAATCAGATTATACATTGATTACTTTAGCAGGACTCTTGGCTCCACATAAATGTTTTGAAACAGCCCCTTGGCAGGAAAACACTTTATAATCAGAGGAAGAGCAGACTTTATATGGAGTAACCAGGGAGTGAAATAAAGGATGGAAATTGCATTTTTGTTTGACAAAGGTACACTAAAGAGTTGATTATGTTTACTGTAGGCTTGAAGATTCAGAACCCGTTTCACTTTAACCCAAGGAAGGCATCACACATGATCAATTTAAATTAAAAATTTATATTTTAAAAATTGAGTCAAAGTCATTAATTTTTGGTCTGCAACTTTTCTCATTTGATCCAGAAGTATCTTAAGATATCATTGAACACACATCATTAATGCAAATAAGAGATCATTGAAAGAATAAGGTGGTGACACAGTTTGAGGACATGAAATATTACTTTGTTTTAGGTTCTGTTAGATGCGGGAGTGATACCTGGATCTGACATCACCCCTGAAGCGGCTCTCAGTAAACTTAGTTTCATCCTTGGACAACCTGACCTTTCACCGGAAGAGAAGAGAAAACAACTCAAACGTAATCTTAGAGGAGAGATATCAGTATCTATGGCTCAGGACAGATCGTTTACATTTGAGAACAGTGAATTCATCAGAGCAGTGGTAGATACATTGAGGATTGGTAGCAGCAAAGTAAGTGATCATGACCATGTAACACACAAAGATTAGTCATTGATTATAGGACACATTTTAAAGATTGATTGCATCTATTCATTATACAATCAGCGAAAACATAATGAAAATGTTGGTTTGAAATATGGTCATAGTAATAGAGTGTGTTTTTCTTATGAATTAAATGTCCTGTATTAAATTTAAAAAAAAATTTGAAATAGAAAATGAAGCCTCTCCAGTAATCTGCTTTCCTCTACATCTGTAAAAGTTCATCATATATCAAATTCTAATAGGAAGAGTATGATTGCGGTATGTTGCAGATTTAACTGTTAACTCATTTTTTTAACCAGGGCTCATAAAATTTTTACAAATATTGGTCTTGGGGTGAAGACATTAATTTAATTGTAATATTTTCTTTTGAACTATTAAAAGGAAATCCAAGCTGTGAGTGATACACTGTTCCCACCCTTATTGTGTGCTGCAGCAAGAAATGGAGACCTCAATGCAATCAAATACATGCAGAAGGCTGTAAGTATCATTCATAAAGATTTGATTCTTCACAGATCTATGTAGTTGAGATCTCTGTCATTTCAATATAAGAATTTTTCAATGAATAATCACAGAATTCAATTTTAGGTAGCTAGATGTTGGTAATTTACTGCAATTATTGTTTATACAGCTTTAAGAAGAGACAGCTTTCGAAACAGGTTCAAGTTCATGGGTAAATTCTCCTCTGATTTGCTTTTAAATCTTTATAAAACAGAAAACTTGTCTTGAGCAACTCAGGCAGATGATCATATTCTCCTTTTTTTGAAAACAGGTCAAAGAAAGCACTAATCCTATAGTTCATCTTGTACCTTGACTATGCATACCATCTGCATTCAGTCAATTGATTTTGTAATTAAAAAAAAGAAAGATGAAGGTTAATGTATCTGTTGCTATTCCCTTCTTCCTCCTAGGGTGCCAACTTATCCGGAGCAGATTATGACGGTCGTACAGCCCTTCATCTAGCAGCCAGTGAAGGTCATACAGAGGTCGTTAGGTTCCTCCTCGAGAACGGATGTCCTATATATGCCCTGGATAGATTTGGCAATACACCCTTCATGGACAGCATTAGAAATAGGTAAGTGGGGTGATTTCGATAGACTTTCATGCTTCTGTAGAGAAGCTTGATGGATGTTCAGACATCACGTCAAGGAGGAATGTGGTTTGTTACCACTTTCACTATTCAAAGTGATGATACTTGTGTTCAAAGGGGTTGAATTTCACAATTGCTGCTGACAGCCACAGACCTTGAAATACCCTGAGGTCATTGGAGGCCATGGCCTCTGGCTCTTCTATCACAGGAGAATCAGATGTACAAACTTTGTGGAATTGCCCCAATTTAATAATTGAAATTTGTTTCTTCATTCTTTTCTTTATAGAAAACTTGACACTATAGAGATTATCAAGCAATGCGGTGGTCATCTGGTCCATGAAAGTCCCTTTGATCTTGGTGTTCTCTTATGCAGGTAAGATTATGGATGACCATATGGTGAACATTGTATACAGTGGTATTGCTGCCTGTAACCTAAATGGTGTCATTTACTTTTGATATCATGTATTGAATCAAACTGATTTGATGTCATTTGAAGTGCTTTTTGTCCAGTTTATTATGAGTCTCTTATGACCACTTTGAGGTTTGTTTTAAAGAGAAATTCCAGTAGTTGCAGTAAACACTGATTTCATGAGAAAATCTGTAAAACAAGGCTTAATTGTCAGTATATCATCGAGGATCTAGATCTGGTACAGTTACATTAACTGAACTTTGTGAAATCTTGAAATCTACGCTGAAAAATGTTCACACCAAAGATCCCCAACACAGATAAGCGCACATGGGACAATGTATAATAATTGCTTAGAGCGTCGGGACCGACGCCCTACCCGAATCCTGTGCTTATTTGCTGATTTCTCAGCAATTACACAATTTCTTCCAGAATCCTTTGGCACATGCGTTTTATTTATACAAACAGACACTTTGGTGGTCATTTCATTGGATTCTGTACGAACTCATTTTGATATCGTTACCAAAACTAGCATTTACCTTTAATTTTGTGGTATGACATACGATTGATTATTATTTACCTTTTATGTGAGTAGTATATGGAATTGTGTACTTCTTACAATTTCTGTGGGTAATATGGTCATGGGTTCATTTTTCTGTATCAAAAATCATTACTAGGTCTGTTGTAAGAGAATGTGATCACTAATTATGAAAGACCATTTTTTTAAGGAATTTTTTGTAGAATTTGGCTGAAAGGGTAACATGAATAATTTATAGTAAGAAGCAAAGTAATCAGAATTTTACCAAAGAGTTTATCAATAGCTACCTGATGCATGAGGTCATCTTAATGTTCATGATTTAATCTTCAATGATGTAAACATTCATTGCTGCAATTCTTTTTTGTTTAATTTCTTTTTTGTTGTTTTGTTTTTATTACAGCTCTGCAGCAACAAATGATGTCTTAGGATTGCAGGCATATAACATGGCTGGAGTGGATATGATGTGTACAGACTACAGTGGAAATACAGCATTACATGTGGTACGTAGTAGATATAAGGGATATATTGATTGCTGATAACAATAAGTGAGGAAGGAACTTGTAGATATATAGGTAGAATAATTTGATAATTCATATGATGAGAAAATGAGTCAGATGCTCATTTCTAGTAAATAAGTTTTATCGATATTACCATAAACTGGACATTTGAAATTGAAGATATATTCTTTTGATGATCATGTTTTAGGCTCCCTTCTGTGGGCTGTTGTTCACCTTGTCATCTACCATGTCAGTAGAGCCAGTCAATGATATTCCTTTGTGTTTTGTACAGGCTGCAATCAACAACCACCCTGATGCAGTAGGGTACTTACTGGAATCAAACGCCATTCCAGTCCATAAACCCAATGGAGAAGGCTTCACTGCGGCACAGTTAGCTGCCCAACATGGATACCACAAGACGGCTTCACTGATCCAAGAATACACAGATAGGAATAAGAAGAGAATATCGAATGGGAGTTTCAAGCTGAACGAAGAACCCAATGGCTGAATCGTATGCAGTCTTTCGTCCTTCGAACAAGAATTTAATGATAGTATAGCTCTATATAAAACTTAGCTGTGTTTCAATGGAGTTTGGGTCTATGGTGCAGTCAGCTGTTGATGAGGGGAACTGAGCATGCTCAGTAAACACTCGATGGGATCTGCATGCTGTCATATGGAAGGAATTGGAATAGTTTTGTTGTTAGAGATTGTTAATTGGGTATTATTGATTTGAAAATAGTCTGATCCCACTTCTGATAAAACGGGTACATTGTAGTTCATATTCACCATGTTGAATGTGTGCTTCTATTTGTGTAATATATCCACGATTCCTGTTCATGAGTAATACATCACAACATGTGTCAACCGAGATATATGCAATTCATATTTTGTAAACATGGTACCGTTGTCTCTTTCAATTTAATGTGTGAACCATTTTAGAGGATTAACAGATTCAACAGATTATAGAATTATTATTGTTATTGTTCATAAAAGTTGTTTCTGTGTTCAATTTTGATGCTATTGTTAATGGCAGTGTCAAACTACATGCGCGGGGGGGGGGGGGGTAAAGTGTGTATGAGAAGTAGTGATGACACCTAATGGCTCCTATGTCATATAATCTGTATCTTTTATTTATATCAGTATTTTGCCTTTCATAAAGAGATTCATAGTCTTAAGGCCACCGCACACCTTAACCACTGGTCTGCGACCCGATTTTGGAGCAAATCGCATTTTGCTCATTTTCTGAGAATGTGAAGGGAACATATCATTTTATTTGAGGTTGAAATTAATTGAAACGATGATACTATAAACATTTTGAAAGATTGCAAGCCCGTAATTTGGAGTAAAGTCCAAATTAGTTTCAAATCATAGCCAATCGTGCGACTGCTATTACGTCATTACGGCTAGATATTAAATTCGCATTTATTCTAATAAGTATGATAGATAGTCACAGATTTAAACATAGGTATTCGTATGATGACTTTTGAACATTACACATTAAGATATTCCAAGTCTCATCAGCATCAAATCCTGCTACATTTTATTCTAAAATCATGTCGCAGACCAGTCGTAAGGTGTGCGGTCGCCTTTACAATTATACTACACTATTTCATCCTGTTAGTGTCATGTTCATTCTCATTGTAATAGAGCTACCTTTCTTCATTCTACGTCATCAATCTATCGATGCCATCTTTGGCCTTCCTCTCCATCTCATACCAACTACTTCTAGATCAGAGATACAATGATTGTAAGTTTAGTGATTTCCCATGCATGTATATGAACACTTAAGCGCAGCACACACAATGTGATGTGATTGCACTAAGATCCAATTGGAACAACTTGTCAATCGCATCTCGGTGAAATCGCATTGCAGGCCAGCATATACATTGGTTTTAGTTGTAAAATAAATTTGATCTTTTATGTTACAGGTCACAAGGGAGCATTTCATGAAGAGTATTGATAGTAGTTTTCGCAGATGAATGTGATAAGCTACTGAAATCCTTACACTTGATTGGCTTAGAGCGTGTTTGTTGATGAAAATTAGGATTCAAAACTGTTTATGAAATGCTTCTCTGGTATTATTTATGGTTTCATCATCCTTGGATTCTAAACACATGACCCAACCTATCATATCAATCAATTTCTCTTACCACACCGTATCTTTATCAGATAGTAAATTTGGTCATTTTCATGACCAAATGAGAAATATTCAGTTGGGATGTATTATTTGTGATACGTAGTATACTTCACTTCTCAGTAATTGATGATCGGTATCCATATGTATCATGCACTCAAATCGATCGTGAAAAATGTTTGTATTTGTAATATGTACTTCTTCAAGATTTTTCTTAATGCTATTTCTACAACCAAAAACATATTCTGATATACTGCATGGAACTAAGTGTGTAAGTTGAAATGCAGTGTACACAAGATTGCTTTAGCTGACTGCAGTTTTTTATGCTGTATACATTTATATCTTTGAATTACATGAAATACTTTTGTTTGGCTGCTATTTGCAGTGTATTCAATAAATCAAAATCCGTCAATCACAGGTGCCGTACTGTGCATAGCAGGGTGCACAATGTGCACAATCTGAAGATACCAAGCTTTCACTATAGGCCTATTCATTTTCACACACGACAGAGCAAGTGCATTATTTGTTTTATAATATAGCACCGTAGGAACACAAGTCTTTGAAGGTTTTACAATATTTTTTTGCTACTCTGTCACGATAGCACTGTTCTGTCGAGAGCATGCAATGTCAATATTTGATATGCACAGGTAGGCACTGCAGTGTGATGCACAACAAAATTTAAAAAGGCTTATGATATGTTTTTTGTTGTTGTGATGCTCGATAGTAATACCCCTATTTTATGAAATTTGATTAGAAGATGGGTATTTGATGAAAGAAGGTATTATATTCGTCAGTTTCTCTTTTCCTGCCTCTACACAATATAGAAACGTCACAACTTGAAATTGAAATGTTTTCATGTTATTTACAATCTAATATCCAATTTAATCCACCACTGATTTCGTGCTACCCTAATTAATGTTTTCACTTGAGAGATATAGTACATTTTTTTCTTATCTAGCACATTGCAAATTTTTATCAAGTATTATTTGTTATGTAGTTACCATGGACAATCTTTTAATAATTTTTAAAATCATCTCAATTGCTGTATTTTAAGTGTGAGTTTTATCAGTTTTTTAGCTGTATAGATAAATGTAATATTCTCTTTTATCTTTTAAAAGCAACCACATCATGAAGTAGAAGTACATTAAAGCCATAGTGCCTATAACATTAGCAGTTTTTGGTAAATATTATATTCATATTTAAATTCCAATACAGTATTTAATAGACAGGTCACGATAACTGAATATTCCCTCTTGAGTGAAAGGAACATCTTTGTACAGGACCCCCGTACTTATATTCCAAGCACTGATTCTTGGCTGAAAATTGTTTTTTATATATTGCATGTAATTTCAATTCAACTTCAAACTTGGCGCATATATGTACATGATTGTAGTAGACTTTTGGGTCCACTGGGTTAAAGTTCAGAGAGGTCATATATTGAAAATTGTCAAAGTTAGGTGTGTAGTATACTGGTCTTGCAATGACAGAGACACATATTTTGGCATTTTGTGTGCAGTCAAGTATCCACCTATTACAAATTTGGAGATGAATGCCTTCTTGATAAATAATGAAGTATTCATTTTCGTCAATTTATATGTTAATAATTATTGTACATCAATGTTTTCAAATATACCATACAAGAGTGTATTCAGCATTGCTTAGTAAGTATGTTTTTATTCATGGAGGGTGCTATCTTGTGTTTTATTTTAATTTAGAATAATTCTCATCTTCCTTTAAGATAATGAACCTATTGTGGATCAGACACGCAATCTTTTGTGATGTATGACAGTGTGTTAGATCATTATTGAATAATTTTATACTAAAATGAACTTAAAACACCTACCTCTCACTATAAAAAAACCAATATTATTACTTTTTCTCTTTTCTTGCTGTGAAAACACTGATGTAAAAATGCATGTGTGATGTATATGTGTAGGATTTTTTTCTTGGATATAAAGGATATGAACAAAGTTTAGGACAAAAGAACAGTAATGTTCAGAGTATGGGGCACTTTTCAGTGAGTAAGCTTGAAAAAAAATGACTGGGGGAGGGACTTTATCCCTTTGTAAGCATGACCTTCAATGTAATTATTTTATGGTTCTCAAGTAATGCAGCTGATATTGGATCTCGTTCAAAAGTCTCTATTTGGAAGGATTCTCATTTAAAGTTTTACAGTTTATTTATAAGACAATCATGTTAGTTATTAACCAAAAGATATGTAAGGTGGGAGAATTTGGTCTTCAACTTTGTTGATAAATCAAGTTAAATCTTATGTTTCCCCCAGAGGTCATCAAATTTTCAATTGAATTTTAAGAATACGTTTCCAATTCAAAACAAAGTTTGCAATCATTGTTGTATTGAATTGTGCTCGAAATGTAAAATATCAATTTGTATGAGCAGTGATTTTTTAATTTATATCTGTAGGATGTATTTTTAAATAATAATTTTGAAATTTCCATTGTAATTTACATAATTCATCTCGCGAGGCATGAACAGTAATTTGAACTTTGTGTTATCTGAGCCATAACTTTATATCCTATGAATACATTATCATACAAAATAATATTCTGTCATAGTAACAATATATTGCTGAAGTATTTGTATACGAATATGTTACCTTGAATATTATTTGGATGTTAATAAATGGATATGGCTGATCTTTATGGATAAATCAGTTATGTGTCTGTAATAATGTCTTGGTGTGTTTATGAGTTTTGGAATGAAATTTGAATATTATTTCACTTTAGTTTTATTGAAATGTCAAATGAATTCATCATGAATGATGTCAACATTCTAATGCTCATTACTTTCTTATTTTCTAAGATTTTCCTTGGTTTGTTTCTTTGATTTTTTTTCACACAAGCTTGCTTGACCCAAGGTTTCATTGTCCTGTAAGGCATAACTCATCAAACCATGTCGATGGTGTGTTTCGTTGATCTTGAATGCATTTATACTCTCCTTCCGTTATCCATTGTCCTTGATTATTGATCGCTGTGGTCTGAACGAACAAAGTGGCAGAGAAGAGAAATAACTACATGCTGGGTTTTCAACGAGTAATCAAAAGATGAGTGGTAGAGATCGGCAAAAGAAAGAGGGGGGGGGGGGGGGTGGAGAAGCATGAGAGAAAAGAGAAAGAGAGGGGAAGGGGGAGAGGAGATAGTGGGGATGGGGGTGAGGGCAAGAGGGTAAGGGGTACATAAACTTTGGAGGCGGCGTGGTCCTTTGGAAGAAGTTGTATTTTAGACCGTAGTAGTATAAAAGAACGATTTTGAAGAGACAACGTAAAGCAGCGACAGGGCGGTCAATATAATTTCATTACAGCTGTACCATATTGCAAGAAGATTTGTATACCACGAAGTTTTCTGTATTTTCCTTTCATTCCTTTTATACACTACAAAAATATATCAGTAAAAATTGACTAGTTTAGGGGGTCAGCTGGCTTTTGCAACTTTTATTCTAGTCGTATTTGACTATTTTCTAGAACATAATTAAAAATAGTTTCTGACTAGAATATAAGTCAGAAATGGGACTAGACATCAGTTATACCTAGATGATTACTGATCTAGTAAATTTAACTGATTTGTTTCAAGAGTGTATTTTTGGAATGGTTCTACAATTGCTAAAGGCATATTTCTCGTTTATTTGAATATACAGAAAAAATCAACAAGCACTGTGAATTCATTCGAATGTCGGATATGAAAGATGACATAAAAGTATGCTAGTTTTGTGTATTCACAGATTATTTAAGCACAACAAAGACGGTGTGCAAAATAAGCAAATGAAATCGATAAAATTACACTACCAAAATACTATTTTTGCCTTTATTTTATCTTCTTGAATTCTTGAACCTATAGGAATCGAAATATTTTTTTATCTCTAAAAAATGTAAAACGATCCAACCTTTCATTTACTTGGCATAAATATTACCATTAAAATAAATTAAGAACTTTTTTTATCTTTATATGAATGATTCATATTTATATAAAAAGGAACTAAAAAGGAAATTGTGACATTGGGTCTCTCTCTCTCTCTTGTCAAGACAATTCTCTTGTTGAATTCATAGATGGATTTCTTATTTCAGTTTTGTGTGTAGAAATGTATTGACCGTTCTTTTCTTTCTTCTGTGGAGGGTTTGAAGCTGAGATTATCGCCGGCTTTTGTTATTTTCCATTTCTTGAATGGTGCATATCCAATAATAACTAAAGAAAGAAATATAAATAACGACAAAGAATAAACCAAAATTGTCAAGAATCACATATAGCTTTATTCCTCGTGTCTTTGAGAGAACTATAATGAATAATTCGAACTTAAAAAGACAAGCTCTATTCAGCGACTTCGGTTCAATTTTCTCAATTAAGAAAGACATTTAGGATATTCACAGATTGGATGATATTAAATTGTATTGCAACTTTTGAATCTTCATTCTCAATTTTCCCTTTTATGAGATTTTTATTCCACCTTTCATATAGCTGTTTCTCGATTCTATATAAAATCAATATACATTCGCCGTTACAATAGATTTTCTTTAATGATTTCTTATGTCTGCATAAGTTCTTGTTTTACCCTTGCAACTTTTCAACTTTAGAACTTATTATACGTGACTACCCGTCCCCGATAGAATAATCGCTACAAATCTTATACAAGGTTTCATTTCTAGAGAAATACGTATTGATTTTTTGAATTTGATGTTTTAATATAATGGCGGTTTGGAAATCGTCTCTCGTAACTCCGATACCCTGTTCAATCTGGAGAGCTTTGCATGGAATAAGATATTGTATGCGAACATGTCATTTCTAAACTCCTCAAAAAAAAGTTTGGAAACCTGACTTTGATCGATAATCTCTCCTCGGTTTTACTAAATGTGTAATAAATATTAATGAACAGATCATTTAATTCTCTTTAAAATGATACTCTATAATACGAATATGGTTCACATGGAGGTGCAATGCCTTGAAATGTGGGGCAAGGTCAAAATTCAAAAGCTGCAAAATGACACAATATTGAAAGGCACTGTTCCTTTTTCAGTCATGATGAGTGAGTTTCTTAGCGGGTTCTTTTATTGTTTTCGTCAACATTAACATTGAATCAAACACACCTTTGCACAAGCAAACACATGCAAACATGCATGGGTATTTCAAACCACGACTCAAACCATGTTATCTCACAGAACCATCACTACAGAAGCAGAGGCTTGATTTGAATGGATTTTCATCTCTATTGACACAGACAAAAGAATCATGTTCTGTATTGACCCTTCATGACTATTTCTGCTCATTTTGCAGCTATTCAATTCAGACCTCATCCAACACTTTTGAACCCTGCTCTTTTCGTAATGGCATGATCATAACAAGCATTGTATCATTTTAAAGAGAATTAAATTATCTTTTGAATGATATCAAATATGAATTGTGTAAATCTGGGACTTTGGAGAAATTAATGGCCAAACTCAGATTTCCAAACTTTTTTTGCTCATTTTGCAGCTTTTCAATTCAGACCTCTTCCAACACTTTTGAATCCTGCTGTTTTCATGATGGGATGATCATAACAAGGTATCATTTTATAAAAGAATTAAATGATCTTAATGACGTAAAATATGCATTGTGTAAATTGGAAGTTGGGAGGAATTAATGGCCACACAGATTTCCAAACTTTTATTGAGGGGTTTATATATAGCTTGAATGTTTTAGACTTCAAAAGTCACATATACAGACACACGTAAATAAAAGTACATTTACTTTGCATAATAGATATGCAGATATTAATTCACTTGAATCAATGACTTTGACACATTTCAATATAGTATTGAGTAGAATTATAATTCAATATACCAATCATTCAATTGCTATTGTTCATGTAACTGAATATAAACTCATAAAGCTTTCGTCGAAAATTCTTTTTCTAATCTATTATACGAAATTAAGTTGATTCATCAACAATGAATACGTCATTATAACAAATATTTGACTTATAAAACGAGAAGTCTGACACCAAATTTAAGATGACCATATCTCTAAATTTTTAAAATACTAATGACAGTATTCTTTTTTGAACCAGCAAGTTAGAATATTTGAGGTTCGGAATAAATAAAATGCAGCTTATGAAAAAATGTATCATCACGATGGAATACCCATGTTTATGTTTTTATTGAAAGGAGTTAATTAGACTGAACTTTCATCCGATGAAATCTGATTTTGGACTTGAATTTCAAAAGTTTAGTGCTCATGCAAAATAGAACAATAATGAGTTTTATTTTTGCCATCCATCTTCAGATAGAGGCATTGTCTACTTCTAATAATAGAATCAATTCGAATACAATTGAATTTGTCATTTACATCCAGTCTCATTTGGAGATTTTAATCATAATTTGTACAACTTATTTCTAATAGATACTTATACAATTTCTAGGTACTTTACCTATATACTAAAATCGTATTTGAAGTAAGTAAAATATTAGTCATATAGTGAAAGCAAGATGTTATCATCTTGCTTGGCTTTCGTCATTATTCATTTGGAATTGTCTGACGATACAGATTGTCTTAGCAGCTTTAATGAATCTCTTCAGTGCACTACTTGGTTTACTCTTGTCCGAGTTTGATTTTTTTCTATTTAAACTCACTCTACTTAGAGTAGATGCTAACATAGCAACGGGAGCGCTGAGACGCGATACTCGCCTACTTGTCCTCCTTTTCCTCAGATATTCAGCACCCGCTTTTTCGATTGAGTCATCGGCAGGCTCTTCAACTTCGTCAATGACTTCCAGTTCGACTAGATCATCACCACCGTCCTCGCTTTCTGCATCAAGCTCCTCTTTAGCTTCTTTTACCATTTGACGATATTCTTCCTCGGAATCAAATCCAAGCCACACGTACATTTCTTCCGGTTTATTGGAGTCCATCAACTCGCGAGATCGGTAGGTCTCCGGTTTAAAATCATCAGTAATGAAAGGATTTTTCTCCATGTCCTCCTCCTTGAACTTAAGAGCATCCATGTTCGGTGGTAACTTCACCCAACCACGTTTGTTGCGGTTTGTCTTCTGTTGCTGATTTTGTATTGGTTGCAGGATTGGACCGCGACCAGAGGTGTGACTAGTGTTCATGTAGAATGTTCTTGCCATATTGATATTTTGTTGGGCACCTTCAGATGTCAAGCCAGAAGTACCAGGTCCGATACCAGGGAGTTTCTGGATTTCACCGGTAGCAATCATCTGACTTAAAGAAACCCTTCTTCCTCCGGAAGTGTGTTTGCTAGGAGTCCTGTTGTTACCAGGTGAAATGTCGGGTAATGAGATTGTCTGGGTTGGTACCCCACCGTTGGTTTTGTTTTTCTCACTGACACTTGCTACACCTTCTGCGTTAGCCCAGACGATCTTTGGTGATTCTGCAGGACGATCTGCGTCTAGAGTTACCTGAACTTTAGGGATTTCCTTCTTTTTGGAATTTCTCATTTCTTGTTTCAAATGTCTTAATCTCTTTTCACTTAATGTTTCTTGCGTACTGTGTCGTGAATGGGATTCGCTCAGATACCCTAAGGATTTACTTAAGTTTGAATTGCTATTCTGTTTTGTTTGCAGTGACTTGACTAAATCTTCGAGATTTCTCCTAGCGGGAATAATCGGCAATGTATGTCGCAAACCATCCTCTTTTCTCTTTCTCCTCTCAGCCACCGACTCCCTACCGTTCCCACCATTATCACCATCCTCCTCCTCTTCCATAGATTTTCGCCTGGCTCGATTTTGCTCGACAAGATTCTTCAGGAAGTCCATCCGTTTGTGCATTTCTTTCTGTTGTCTCTCAAGTGTTGATCGAGTCAGATGACGCGCATAGTCAAGATGACGAAGCTCACGCTCGGCTTCCAAACGGAATGCATGATTTCTCGCTTGCCCTGCAAATGTCAACCTGGCATCCATTTTGATCATGAGAGTTCTAGGATCATCCCTCTTCATGTCTATGCGATAAGAACCACCCGCCATCAGATCTGATTTATTTGCTCTTTATCCAGAGCAACGTGCAATTGGTGTAAGAATCTATCACACTGCCGAAGTTAATGTACTTGATGAAAACGCAATTCCACACAAGAGACTGCCATATTTTCATTTAATTTTCAAGGTTTGATGATTTGTAGAAGATGAGCATTTATCAATAATTAGATCTCAAATGGCCACTGGTTGATGAAGGGATCCAGCAATATTCCCTGAGTATAATGAAAAATGAACGAAAATTAAAAATGGTCGAATAAAGAACACACCAAATAATCAAATTGTCGGAAAATAATTGTATATTATGCACATGTATATAATTATTTCATGTGAACGATATAGATGGCAATTCATGTCTTTAAAATGCATTAGTGCCTATAAAATGCCAAAGGATAGGAAAATCTATCTGATTATCATGAAGAAATTTATTTTCTCTGTGGTGAATGTATGAATAAAGAGATTTTTCGGTTGTCCATTATAAGCAACAATCAAACAAGAAAAGGATGTACGTGTTGTGAATAGTTTCGACATGATGTCTTTTATACCGTCGTCGTCGTTGGAAACATGTAAATTATTAAGATTGAAACATTTCGTTGACATTATAGCAAGAGTGACATTGTTCATAATGTAGACTAATGTAATTACTTCTGAACTGAAATTGTACCCTTTGTAAAAACTACACAATTAAACGTGAGCTTTATCTTTTGAAAAATTGATACGTATTCCAATTGCGAAATTCAACCCCCACAACGCCTTACTAAAAAGATAAATAACTTCATCTTATCTGCTCAAGAAAAGAAACAAAATGTGAGTTGCTTCTTTTCTATTCATGAATAATGGAAACAGCTGCAGTAGAAATAACTTGTACAAGAAATTTACCAGTAAAACATACCTTCAAAATGGTGAAATATTCACAATAATCCTATCATTCTAGCTCGTTGATATTACTATCCAGATCATTATGTGCATGCGGTTAGACAATCTATCATGTCTTAAAGATGTGTTTAATCCTAGCAACACCCACAACAAGGCCTTAGCTGCTACTTCTTTCATACTCCCAGAAGGGAGGAAAGTGCATCAGCGAAAAGAAATCAATTTTTTGATTGAAAGCCCCCCATAGTACTTCGATGCCGATATACGTGCGTCCACCGCTTCTTGTATTAACACAAAATAATGATTAAGTATGAAAAGCGGATTACCATTTAAAGAAATGCGTCAGAAAAGTTCGATAATGCTATTGTCATTGGATCGTTAATCTCGATTCTATTGAAAAGAAAGTCGCGATAATTTGCCTCGAGTTCTTCAGAGAGCTTTAAGAGCAAAACAACTCTTGATGTAGTTTTTAGATAACCGCCACTTTGTGATCCTTACTCTTATGATTATTTAATGAAGTACATCTACGTCACCGTTCTTCGGAGAACTGTGGACGAAAGTAATGTCAACCAATTAGTCAAACTTTGAAAGAATGATTACGCACGGAAATTATCATGTGACACGTCAGTAATTTGATAAGTAAGCATAATATTCTCATTGACCTGATGTAAGATAAATACTACGTATAGAATTATATCGGCCTATTTTTCCATTCGTAATACATGCACGTCATTCCTACACATGCCATTTTCATTGTAATGTTTCTTTAGACCTATCTATCCCAAACCATGGATTCCAATTAAAGTTGGAAAAATGCCCAAATGTTGATGGATATACGGCCAAAAGCTGATTGGAAAATCAATGTAAGAATATCCCAAAAAGAAAAAGCTAACGACTCATGCAGTATAAAGATACTTCAACAAAAGAGTTTTGAAAAGGTGTTGTGTTAGAAATATGAAAAGACTATCTTCTTTATGATTTAAATGTGATGTGTTTTGCATGTAAACATATGATTTACACAATGACAACTTGTAGGTAATATTGTTGTTTTGACAGTGTATGAAGGATCCGGGACTAAGCTTTAACGTCGTCATCCGAAAGACTTGACTCGATCATTGAATCTATTCTGTTATTGGTTTATAATTTTCTCACGTTGCTGAGGTCGTGGGTCATAGATCCTCAATGCACGCAACCGAATCGCTTCTGAACTATTTCCCTTCATGCTGCAACATAGATAATACACTGCTGTGTTTATTTCATTTTTTTGTATAATAATTAATCCATTTCATTATCCCAGTCATGATTCTGTTGATATTTGGAATATTTTTCACGTTGCTTCGTCATATAATTTTGTTTGTTGCATGGATAAATCCTTGCTTCCAAAACCAACACCATCGTACCCAATTCTCCTTTTCGTTTGTCGCACTAACAGGAGTATTGCCACATGGAAAGAATGACAAAGGGTTTGAAAGGGAACTATATGTGGTTGTCATTGCCATTGAAATATAATTATCCTACATGCAGAGCTATTAAATTAACTAATCAATACGACATTCAAATCGGTACCTATTGCATTCGGTATATACCTATTGCGTTCATTCAATTTTAGCTTCAAGGTTCGACAGTTATAGACCCTTTATAAATCCACTTGATGGTTAACAACCTGAAGGAAGATTTTTATAATTACTACCAAACTTTATGTTTTCTCTTTATTAAAGAAGCAGTGTATCGGAGTAAGCATGTATGCAATATCATTTAAATACGCAGATTATATTAAATTGATTTAATTATTTATTTGGAATAAAGAAGTATTTACTAGTCTTGGGGCCCAGCCAAATACCGGCCTTAAACAATTATATATGTACGCCTGTAACATTTAAGAACTAGATCAATTCTTATTTTTTTTTAAATCCTAATTCAGCTAGGCCTATCTAGATATTGAAAAACATCAAAACTTTGTGTAAAAAAATAAATTCTTATCATCTTCGAAAAAGTCACCATGACGAAAATTATGAAATAGAAAACAATATCGTTAAATGACAAGTGGCATTGCCTTTTGTTTAGATCTTGTAAACAAAAAATATATATGTAATATTGAACTCTTGGTTTTAGTAATATTGAGTCAATCACCATTAAAGCATCACGGAAAAATGCTTTGTTCTAAAAAATAATAATGACGTACGGACAGATTTTCATATTATTCACGCTATCCATCAAACAGAAGTTTTGTACTGCCAACTTTGTTAAAAGTCAAGTCCATCCTAGAATGCAGTTGATTTGAATGAAAAGAGAAAAGTGCACAACTCAGTGATACGCAAATGAGCGAATGGATGATGTCCCTCAATCGCAATTGTTTTTTACTGTTTGATTTTTACAATATTTCATTTTTGACAGATTTGACAATAAGGACACTCTTGTTTTGACCATAAAATGTTAAAACAATAACAATAAGCGTTCAGGGGGAATAAAACTTCATAACATAAGCGAATGAGGAGAATATAAAAATATTTCTTATTTCTTGTACAAAAGAAATAGTGAGAGGATAATGTCATCAGTCTCCTCATTTGCGTACCGATGAGGATGTGAATGTGACTTTTTCGTGAACTTTTAGCAAAATGTCATAAGTTTCTTATTTTACATCCGATTTTGATGAAAGTTTCAGTGCTATGCTCGTTTCATTTTCGATCTCTTTTTATTCACAATATTGTTTGGATGGAATTCTCCTTTAAGGAAGATCCTCCGGAGAAAATGATTTCTTCAAAATAACTGTGATTGATTTAACTTTTAATCTCTCTTCAAATTCTATTTAGTCTTTATATCATTATATAATTATGCTCTGATTGAGCATACCTGCATGTGCCCGATTCTAAATTCCTTATCAAAATTTATTGCTGCACTATTGATATGTATTGAAAATATGATGAATACTTTATGCTTACCAAGATCATATCAGGCTCACTTGATAAATGCTGGTCGGCTGACGACGATCAAGCTTTCCTGAGCTTTATTCCAACTTTGTGGTGCTCAAACCAACTATGTCCACTGAACTAGTGAGGGTATCATTGCGGTGATTCGAAATAACATCGTCAACACATAACAATAAAACGTTTTTATTATGGCGCACACAGTCGTGCAAAATTGCATGTCTCTAAGCGCCTTTTACAAGTGGAGATGGAGAGGTTAAGTGAATGAAAAGATCGAATAGTTGAACAGGATGGATCAGTCACAATACTGCGCACTATGTCAAGTGCAGCTTTCATGCATGAGTATCCATGCATCATTTTCTAATTCTCAATAGATTTAGTTTATCTTAACTCTTAAGGATCCTTTTGTAAGCTATCAGGACCGATCGACGTGGCCTGACAAATCCGGACTTATTGCTCTCCTAGAGTGATTCACTGGCGGTATTAAACCTTTCAACAAAATTGAAATATAACCCCCCCCCCAAAAAAAAATAAAAATGGGAGAAGCTGGGAGGGGGTGGTAACAAATTTCAAACGTTAAGATGAATTTGATCGTCGATGCGCAAATCAGTTCTGTATGACGGCTAACCGTTCCAATAATGAAGAGTTCGTTGTATATTATAAGATTATTTTGTTTTCCCATTGGGGGGGGGGGTGGTCGGTTCGAGTTCATTTTCCGTATACGAATGAAAATATGGTGTATTATAAATAAACAATCACAAATTCGAATTCTGAAATAAACTAAATATGGGATCAACTTAATATATACATGTATATATATATTATATATGGATCACTTTATTTCACAATTGATATGATGGCTCTGTTCTTCATACACTGTAAAAATTGTGGTGTTAAAACTGACACCAATTGGTGTTAATAGAGGACCACACCCTGAGGTGTTAAAATTACACCCTAAAGATTGAACATAACACCAAAGAGTGTAAATGTAACAACCAAAGGTGTTGTAATAACACCTATAGGTGTAAAACTAACACCATCAATTTAAAACTGGTGTAAAATAACTGGTCCTCTATGTACCCCGGTTAACACCACAGTTTTTGCTGTGTAGAGGCCCAAGCACTGAATCATGACTTGCATTCATAATTTAAAACACATTGACAAACAAATTTGTACAAACTTTGCTTTTTGTTTATTACAAAACAATCTCATATTTCGTACTGATATATAAGATTCATCAGTAGTCTTAATTCTCCCAAACTCTAATTCAAAACTGCTAAAATATTTGTGTCTTCTGGATGGTATGCAAATTACATGCACCAAATCAACATCAGGAGCAAAAACAACATCAACAATGTAAGGTAAAACAAAACATGTGAATAGAAAAATCTCAGGAAAGAAAGCAAATGCTTGAATTCTACATCAAATCGTCGTCAAATTGAAGACATGACATTATAAAATAACAATAAGATTTCCTATCAACTATACATTTATCAACGGATAATCATAGGAAGAATAGTTAGTATTCAAATGGCTACTTATTACACAATCATCACAAATACACAAGAATAAAGACCAAAACCCCAAATTATTCACAAATTGTAAACGATAACTAGAAGTCAATGATATTTTACCCAAATATTTTTAAAGTATTAAAAAAACTGGAAGATGTAAAGATCCTATATTTTTACAAACAGAAGGAGCGTTAAAGGGAGGGGGAGGGGCAGAAACCGATTATGGTATGTTTCTCCAAGTAAGAATAAAGTATAAGAATGTGAAAAAAAACGAAGTATGAAAAAATAAACTTTATGAAATATGAAATGATTATTGACGATGTAACTATACACAACACCTTTTTATTTTCTTTTCATGAAATAAAATTTCATAATAATACAATCCCCCCGAATAAAAAAAATCCCGGGCATAGCCATGCTATTAAGAAAAATATTTACAAATATTTATTTCGATTATAACTTACAGTGTTCCAGATAATTTTTAACATATATACATTTTCTCTTTCGATTAATGACAAGAAGAAATCAGCATCCACATCAACACTAATTTGCATTTAATGTATAAGCCCAAGATATGTACTTAGATTCATTAGAATATAACTGACGCTTAACTTATTGGTAAACTTCAAAATAGAAACAATCGAAAATATCTTTGAAGATTTATAGTTTACATTATACATATCACTCTTTCTTAGGCTGGTAGATCGCTCCATTATAATGTTTGTGACATCTCCTTCGCCTGTTCATAGAGAAAATATAATTTGGAGAAGAAAAGAAAGAGTTAACACAATGACATTGAGTAAGACAGTGAGCTTCACTTTCGAGGACCCCATCTCTTTACCATTAAAGTAGCCCTCTATCTCTGTTCAACGTTCTCTCCTCATTAGTGAGTTTTCGCATCGGGACGCAAGACGAGTTTAAGAACTCATTAAATGTGTTGAAAATGCTCGTCAAATGGCAATAGACAGCTGGGATGTTTTTGTCGAAAATATTGGTGAACAGCCGTGAGCCCTAAGTTTCGGAGCTGACAAAAAATTGAAAATAATATGTGATGTTCGTCCAGAGTCCAGGGGAGCGTTTCATCAATATTTTCATCCGACAAGTTGTCAGATCTGACATCTTTCCATGATTTTGATTGGCTAAGAGGCACTGTTCCTATGGTAACTGTCGGATAAAATGGGACTTGTCGGATAAAACATCCGACAAGTCCTTTCATGAAACGCCCCCCTGGACGGAACTGATGTTTTCATTCACCAATAATACTTTCGACAGAAACTTCTTGGTTGCGTATTGTCATATTTTCTATGTTCTTGAAAGCGTTCTGCGTCACGGTGCGAAAGCTGTTTCATTGCAATATTTCAAATTGAATTAATGACGCACACTTTTAATGATATACATCTATCGATCAAGTAAGTTTCAATTAGTTGGTTAATCATCTATCCAGTCCTTATTTTCACATCTTTCCCCGAAAAGACATTATTGAGAAGTTAATTCTAAAGGAGAGCAAGTTTAGAGTGAAATTAGAAAAAAAATAGTTGCGTTTTAATTCATCCGATTCGGAATACCGTCAGATTTCACTCGCGGCCCCATAACTGGTCATTACTGTACACTGAAAACATGTTAAAACCACTTTAAAACTTTATCATCTTTTAAAAGAGCATAAATTAAGTACCTGCGTGGTGGACGAGGATTCAATCGCTGGACATGTTCCATGTTTGGTGGTTCAACCTGTCCCTGTTGCTCAGGAGGAGAGTGACCTGACCGAGGCCCTGGTCCATGATTGTTGACTGTATCAGGAGACACGAATTCTAATTACAATTATAGCTGCAAATACCTAAGCTTCTTTTAGTGCATTAGTTAAGCATGCAGGCGGCTAACAAAAATATCTTCTAGTAGTTTTTATCTTTGGGTAGTTTGGCAGTATATGGCAGTACAAGGGCAAATGGGCAATATATTTAATATTGAGAAGCTTTCGTAATTTTACCTCTTCAAAGCAAGAATTATTGATTTAATAAACATAGATGATACATTTTATGTGGGTATGAATTATACGAATAACATTGCAGAAAGCATGATGGAATGGCGCTTCGAAGTAAATAAAGTTGTATGAAGTCAAACAATGAAAATGGCAGTAACATTTATATGGAAATGGGATTTATATCTTTATAACCACTTGAACCGTTTCTCCTACTTCTTCAGCTCTTTATCTGTAAGTTGATGAATGATATCGTTGTTGATTGCTTTCAAGAAACTTGTACATCAGCGCGATACGTACCTTGATGATCGGAGAGAGAGTGGCGTTCTCTAACAAGGGCCATCACCCTGGAGACATATCCTTCACGATTATCTACTCGATGGGCCTGCTGTCTTAGCTCTCTTACAATGTTGTCTCTGGTGCGCTCAATGTCGTTCCGCATGGTTCTGACTTCACCTGCCGGATGTGGTCTTTGAGCATGTTGCGGACGCCATTGCTGCTGCTGATGTCTCTGGTCTCCTTGCTCTGATTCATCAGGCCGACTTCTGCGTTGCATATGATATTGACTCAGGGTTCTGTGGATTTGTTCCATGTCACTCAACTGGTGTACTCTATGTTCTGGACGACTTTGTGGGGCGGTCTGTTGTAACAACGTACGGGGCAACCCTGGGCACATAAGGTTAGGTCGACGTCCTGTAAGTCCGGTTGTTGGAGGATAAATTATCTGGTCACTGCGTGGACGTGCGGTCCGGTTGTTCTCTCTCTGCTCCAACTGATCTCGCCTGTGAGCATGAGCTGACCGACCACTTTGTCCCGTCACAGACGGACCTCTTGGGGTTGTAGTTGGACGATTTATTATCCAGTCTCGCATTCGCTGTTCCTGACGATCTACATCTAGACGTGCATGATCCATGACATGGTCTTGAGTGACGAGTATTCCTGCAGTCAGTGTCTGTTCCCCTTCACTTACGGTGTCTTCACCATCTTGGTCTGACTGCTGATGCCCCTGATGGTCACTGGATGAATTATGGTCAGGTGATGACTCTGTAGTGGAATGATTTGAACATGCTGCTGAAGACAAAGCAGTAGTTTCTTCGGATCTTTGTTTAACCTGTACAGATTTCTCATCTATCCCTGTGACTTGGTTCACACCCAATTCCTGCTCTTCAGAATTGGAATGCAATTCTTGTCCAGTTGTTGGTCCATTCTCATTTTCTTCCTGTGTAGATCTGCATGTAGTTTCCGCTTCTTCGGATGACGTCAGATTCTGTTAAAAAAGAAGAATACAAAGAAATCTTTTTCATACTTTTGGTTCTTTGAAAGTAACTAACTGTAAACCACTTGTTTATATCAATATATATTATAAAAAAAAGAAATACAAGCAAATCGAATTATAAAATTAGACATAGACTAGAATCTTATATAGATCATTATTCAAATGATGCATTAATAATTTCTCTTTTAAAGAACAAAGAATGCGAAAGTATAAGAGATTGATTCCTTCTTGAACTAATTTTTAGAAGAATATTATTCTCTGACATTAACTTGTCACAAGTTAATGTGTCTAAACTTTTATAGAATTATTACCCGTATTTAGATCTTATCTATGATAATTTAAATTGGGAAAATCTTACCGTGTGCCCACTTTTCTTAACATCAGATTCAGATCTTGGCCTACACTCAGCATGCTCAATAGACCTATCAACGTTACCATCTTCAATCGACTGACTTTGCACATGTTCATCATGTCCGCGATAAAGATTGCTGTTACCACCTTGGACATCTGAGTTTACCCCTGATTTGAGAACATTTGTCCTGTTCCTTGACCCGTCATCGTCTGCAAGGATAGAATTAAAGACGAACTCCTTTCCAACCTCTGGCTCGGCGTCAGTGACTGCATGGACGGATCGTATTCGTGATAGGAATCTTCTTCTAGGATCACGACCGTTTCGACGTTTCCTCGTCGATGCCGATATCAGCCAATCATAAGGGTATTCAGCTTCCTCGTGAAGTCTAGAGCTCTGCCATGTGGTCCTTTCAAACTGCTCAATCACTCTTTCTTCGTTTTTCCTCGGGTAATACTTTCCTTGTTGTTTGAAGAAAGGCCCCAAGCAGCATAAGATTGGTACCATGTTGACAGTAGTTAAATTTTGACACTCAAGGCAGATATATCTAAATTTACCAACTTTTGGAAGATTTTCGTGCAGCTTAGCATAAATTCAGTATCGATGCCCCATCCAAAAATTTAGCTCAAATGTATTTCGCACCCGCCCTACTTTTATTTTCAACGCAACGCGCATAAAAAAATAATGAATGTAGCTCATGCGCATGGCGCCTGGATCGAGACGCCACGAGACACGTGCGCTACTATTGCTATCATCAGTGACGTAAGAATAGAGTTTTAAAGAAAATTGTTTCACTTTGACATAATTGCCGAAGACATGGCACTTTAGGCCCCCGTTTCACAGAGGGGAGACCTTTGAAGGACCTTTCAAAGACCAAAAATGGGCAAACAGCAGTCTCCAAGATCACTGAAATTTGTCATCTCTGTGGAATGGCTCAGAAAGACCTATCAAAGAACAATGAAAAACTGATGGATATTTCTTGTCTTACTGGTCATAGGGGGTGTTGCAAGAAAGTATTTGCGATCAATTGCAAATATTATGTTGCAATTTTACAACTGATGGCTCCACGTTAGCTGTAGCAAATCAGATTAAATTTCTTGTTTCAAGAAGCAGATTAGCTGTCAATCACTAATTTGCAATTAACTGCAAGACACATATGACTGATGTATGTAGGGACCAAAAATAGACTTGCAATTGATCGCAAGTTTCTTGCAACACCCCATTAGACTTTTCCTACAGAGATTCTTTCAATTGTCTTTCAGAGATCTTTTATGCAACAGGTGATCTTTCAGAATTCTTTCTATGGACTTTGCCTGGTCTTTGAATGATCTTTCAATGATCTCTCATGAGTCTTACAGTGATCTCCGCTAAAATCTTGAAAGACTGCCGAAAGATCATGGAAAGACTAATAAGAACTGTGAAAGTTCATTGGAAGACCACTGAAAGAATGCTAAAAAACCATCAAAAGACAGTTTTCCTGTAAGACCGCTGAAAGACTGTTTGAACCGTTTTAAAAAGTTTTGGGACCCACGAAGACCACTGAAAGATCCATCACGAATCGTGAAAGACCGCTGAGATATTTGAAAGTTCGTTGAAAGACCCTTGAAAGATCAAGCAAGTTTTATGGTCTTACATCAGTCTTTCAGAAGTCTTGCTCTGTGAAATGGGGGTTTTAAGCATTAGATAACAGATATACTCCGTGTCTTTTCACACTCTGACTACACCCAAAACATGCACTCATGCAGGCTCCGTGGAGCAATGTGCTCTCGGAATCTGGAAGCTTGGATTCGATCGAGGGATTTGAAACCAAAATGGCGCCATGCCTATAGGTCACAACCCCCAAAATTAGCCTGCTTGGCGACCGGGCGGCGAGTTTTCAGCCAGTATCGCCCGGGCACCTAGCGACGGCCATCCGGGCACCACTGGTTTTGTGGGCATCGTTCCGTCGCCGGCCGGGCGCCGTTCAAGATTTAGCACGGAATTAAAATTCTGGCGGCGCCTGCTCACTTTTTCCGCGCCGCCCTAAAATACAGTCGGTTTCCGGGTGGTCACCGTCCGGGCGCCGACGTAATCGAGCGATCGCCGTCGAATGATTTAGGTCAAAATTTGAACTCGTTGGATTAAAAGCTGTCGAGTGGTCATTGGCCGGTCGCCGGATGCTGGCCGCTCATAGATCGGTCGATGATCTGGCGGTGATTTCAGTATCGGCCGGGCGACTTAAATAGGCCTGTGGCCGGTGGGAGACCGCCGACCGGGAATCGGAGAGTTGTCAGCCGATCACTGCTCGGACGTCAAACAGAAGAGTTCCCCGATTTGGCATTGAGAAATGGGTAATCGACAGGGCACCGTTCGGCCGCCGATAAGTATTTTTACATCCTGCTCGACTTCTATAAAAAAAAAAAAAAAAAAACACGTTGGGCTATATGCCTGCAGCGCCTGAGCAGGCTTCTAATCGGTTGGTCGCCGCTCTGAGTTGACTGTAGCATAAAAATGAACTTAATTGGCTTCATGTTTCTGACTGAGAATACATTATCGAATACTTGTTCAAACTTGTGAATTTCTGTCTACCACATTTCCTTCTTACATTTCTTCACTATTTCAGTAACAAGGTTAACAAACTCTCTTTGTTATACATCTGTTCCTTTTGTCATTCCTAAATCCAGAAAACAGACCGGCTTCATTTTTTTTCAATCTCTTGCCCCCGTCTTTGGAACAAACTCCATCTATATCTCTCCGAAACATCATTCTCTTGACCTCATCAAAAACATCTTAAAACACACCTTAACAATAACTATAAACATTAACTTGCCTTATGCCATAAACAATACTTTTTCCTCTTGAAAAGGCGCTGTACGAATCCAATTAATATTTATTATCACAAACTTTCAATCCATTTCATGCTTTTCGCATATCATTTACGATTGCTTTATGAAAATTAAGTTAAATCAATTTTTTTCTTTAAATAATTACACACACACTGTTACACTTTAATTCTGATTTTGATATTTTTATTATCAGCCCTTTCTTAGCCCCGACACATTTTTTTCTCTCAAATTCCCAATGCCTGAATGGTTAACAGTTTTAAGAAGTTTCCTTCTTTTAACTAAAAAAAACATGCTTATTGAGTCATTCATCAGAGCAATATACCATTATTTTGTATGCCATAGATGTGGTTTCGTGTTGAAACCGAAAAGCTGATATGATAGCAATTCTGTTTGGAATGTTAACTACCATGGCAACAGTGAAAATTCGGCATCCCGATTGGGTCGTCCAATTAAAGTTGACTTTCCAGCAAGAGCTAGAAACATAGCAACTTTTTATGAAATGGGACCCTGGGGGCACAATTTTTTTTACACCAAGTACCCACAAGTCTTCATTCCCTGATAGTATCGGTCAGCCAGTGCCTATCCAACAAACATAAACCAATATTTATCAAAATTTGTCATGCTGATAATTTAGTCAGTGCTGACAACCTTCCTGAATCGCTCCCATAGGCCTGTTGCATAGAAGAATAATTTTGTTTGCCAGAATATTTGTTTATTTGCCAGAGTTTTCTTATGGATTTTTTTTGGGCAAAAGGCCACAGGTAACAGCATATAGGGTCTGCTGAAAGTTGATATGCTCAATCGTAATTATACAACATAATGAATGTTATAACGAATTATAATAGGAGTTATCAATAAATTCATGAAATATTTATATAGGATACAAAGTCATGACAAAGATATTGTGTAACAGATATTTTAGGCTTGATATTTGTTGCGAGGGACGTATTATATTCTCAACAACTACAAAGATGCCTTCTGGAACGCAGAGAATCACATTGTCCAAACAAAGCCCTTCATGACAAAGCAGTCTTTGTCGAAAATCAGTGAATCAAAATAGCGGTGCCGTCTTGGACTCTGCATGGACAAACCAAATATTTGTATTTTTTCTTCCAGTCCTTATATTGGGACTATCTGCTTAACCGGTCCATCAACTTTTGACAAAACCTTTGAACTATCTATTGTGATTTTAGGCCTATTATTAGCTACTTTTCTAACAGAAGAATATTCAAATTCGTTTGCTTAAGATACATGTCATATCGTTACATCGTATAATATTTAAGATAAAAACAATCGAAATTCGTTTATGTAGAGGAATGCAAAAAAATAAATTGACACGCATACATATATTTAGACGAAGAAGCTTAGCAAATATGAATGCAAGTAAAAAGAACAGAAAGGGCAATGCGGTCGATAATTTATAATACAAATTCAGCTATGCTAAGCTATTTGTACTGATATATTTACTATATACTTTTTTTATACACATGCTTTATGTCTATACCTACTTGATGATATCACACAAATTCACAAGCTTGCATGCTGGCTGTATATTCAAATATAAAATTGAAAATATTGTAAAGAATGCATGTCAAGATCACATTACAAGCATTTCTAAAAAAAGAACCACCTGATAGCTTCTTTACAAGATTAAATAATATCAATGACTTCTCCATAATACATTCATTGGTTTTCATATCTGTATATAGTCTATCTACGTTTATAATGACTTCACAAATCGGTAGGTTGAGCTGTGGATGACACGCCACGTCCATGGTGAGGATGATGACGAAATGCCTTGGTAAGACGACGACCTACCTTACCAATACGTGACTCATGAGGAGGAGGAGGGGGAGTCTCCCCTTCATTACCATCTTCCGGTATGGGCGTGGTCAGTCTACCACATAGCAGACCAAGAAGTTGAATGATGAAGCCACAGAGTTCGAAGACAGTGATGAGAGACATCCCAGCAAAGAAACCCATTAGACCTCCGATACCTCCAAGGAGGCTACCAAACTGTGAAGGCGAGAAGGTGATATTCATGTAAATATAATAGTCGTCCAATGGACTGTGAAACGGCCGGGCATATTCAACCAGTTTGGTCTTGGTCCTGGATTTTTTTCTCATCTGAGTTAGAGACGAAAGAAACGTCATAGCACTGTCGATGATGTCGATGAATAATCATCGACATCATTCTTATTGGTAATGGTAGCAGAAGAACGCTATCTACCTGAACGGTCCCTCTGTTTGCATACGAGGGAACATAAACACGATCAATCTTCAGGTTTTTCATAACATTATTCAGACAAAATATGATGCACTGCATGTCCATTATTCAGCTTGTATTTAAGCATGATCGCATGGATTTTATCATCGTTCTAAATTCCACTTTATTTATAAAGCTTCTATCCAAAATAAAAGCTTCTTTGGGCCTATAACATTGATAGTACACGTCTGCCGCCAACAGGAAAGGTGTATTTCCTGCCAGCAACTCAGACTAGGAGTACCCAGGTTCAGACGTGAAACTTTATATCAGCGTAAATGTTATAGACATGATAGATTTCATTTTTAGCCAAGTTAGTTATATGGTATTTTTTATAGTGACCCTGATAACGCACGTCAAACAAATCTTGCTTTATGTTCATTATTCCTGACTTCATTATTTTTTCACCAAAAATATCAATGTCATCCGAACCATGCGTTCGAAGAAAAAAATCACATAGCACAACTTAATTAACTTTATTTTTTCAAATCATGAAGCATTAATAAGAGTTATCAAAACTTATAGGCCTACTTCTCTAAAAAGAAAATTAACGGAAATAATATCAGTGATCATGAATTTTGTCACGAAACATCACTTTCATTAAAAACTAACAATTAAAAAATGCAATGCAAAATAATTCTTACCGTGTATTTGGGCATTTGTATGTACGATTCGTAATTAAGTTTTTCATAGAAGATTTCTACGCGAACCAAATTTTTCCTGTATGAAAAATACAATATGATAGGATTGCAGCGAGAGTTGTGCATACATTATCTATCTTATCATGATTTTTAAAACATAGAACACACACCCACATACCTACACACACACCCTCACACACACACACACATCCTCCTAGATATACATTCTAAAAAAACAAATAGTAAAATGACTACACTGATCATTATAATAAGCTCAGCGCATCAGTGTGTTATGTGTAAGGTAGTTTAGTCAAGTCAAGTAGTCAGGTAGTCGAGTCAATTGTGACTAGAAAAAAGGTCAAATATAGCTAAAACGATGGTTGAAACTACATGACTGGATCTTTAACATAGCCATTTTAACGTTTTAGGAGTATCATGTATATTGTGTGGAGATCAGAAAGTTTCAACGAAATGTATGCACCAACGCAACGTCGCGACACGTCGATGTTTACGAGAATAATATTATTAAGGGCATAAACCAACAAAAAATATCTTTTGATCAATGTATCAAGATAAAACAATAAGAAAGATAAAAAAAAATCATCACTCAAGCTAAGCAAACCTTATAAGAAGAGCCATATACGAATACATTTTTAGGATAATCATTTTCGAATTTATGTTTAAAGAAGATGAGTGTTACCTTCTAAACGATGCGTCCACTGTCATATTCCCTGCCTTTCTGTTTCGCTTATTAATCTTCTTCGTTAGATACGCCTTTGTTCAAATGAAAATATGATAAAACACGAATCGAGTGCTTTAGAATTTTACCAAAGAACTTCGAACCGTTATTAATTACATACGAATTCGTGAACTTAATTCATCAATTCGCCAAACTACACATACTTATGCTGAATCATTTCATATTTCGAAAGAAACATAAAAATCGGGTCATTTGATTCATGCTGACATTGACACCTGCATGCCTTCATTAAAAAAATACGAATTCATATAGCAATGTTGTTGTCTGAATGAAATCAATAATGAAAAGTAAAATTTCGTTCATTTTGATATTCAACAAATGCCACACATCGCGCACGTAATTATTAAGATAAAGAACATAAAAAAAAATAATCTCATGAATATCTTATTCTTAAACGTAAGCTAAGTAAATCATTGATTCTATAACCCTGAGCATATAGAACAATCAAATCTTATGGAGTCAGCAACATATTGTTGTCAGTTTTTATTCTTGAACATAACATCAAGCTGATGGCATTGTGTCTTGATTCAATATTGATACTTTCAAAATAGACGAAAGTTCTCTCTACTTGCTTCGTTGTATTATTATTCATTGGATAATATTTAACATTTATAAGGGTTACTTATTTTTCCATAAAAACTATATCGAGTTAAGTTTATTTCAATTTCTATAGCTGCACCAGGTTGGACAGCTTGAGTGTGGAATTGACCAACTAAATGACCAAGATACACAGGCCACCCTTCCTGAACACATCCTACATGTCCTTAGACCAAAACCAATCACAATGCAGAATACATTATAAAACTCAATTATGATATAAAATTATAAGATGCCAATAAATGAAGAATAAAATGGAGAACGTTTTAAAACAAAACACAAATATATATATATTTTCTCATGTACCAACTAGTGAAAAACACGTAACGGGAAAGTTACATTTCAGCAATAACTTTGCAACAGGAACTTACATCGGCCCTCTCTGTTGGCCATTTTGAAAATGATGCGAATCTCTCGTAGTCGATCTCACTGTGGAATAAATAACAGTAAGATTGACAATCAGTTTATATCAAAATACACATCATAATAACAAGGGAGTTTTGTAATGATATTTTCTTTAGATTATGGTAATAAAAAAAAAGAATAAGAAATACATACATAAATAGATAAAAAATTATTTTCTTTATTTATTTTCATCTTGATTTTTAGGACATTAAAAAGCTTTATATAGCCATAGGGAATAAGGATTCTTTTACAATGACGGAATACCATCGTAATTCCTTCTGTGCATCGTAAAAATAAATATTTGTGGTGAAATATCAAATCTAAATGTCAAATTGTTAGGCCCTGTAATATCAACATGTGAGAGAAAAAGAAAAGGTACTGAAAGACACGTTTACTTCTTTAAATTTACCATATTTGGCACTTTAGGGTAAAATTCAGCGTAACATTTATTTTCTTTCTTAATATTTTGAGCCCTAGGCCCTATGATTGACAATCATTTGGAATTGTTTTACCAGTCTGAACTTTGATTTGTGAAATGCAATTGTTTAAAACCTGAAAAACCCAAAGCTACAGATTATTATTTGTTAGTAGAAACCGTAAATAGAGTGCTAATACAATTCCAAAAATGTCCTCTCCGAGATTATTGTTTATAAGTAATGGTGTAACTACGGGGAGGGGGGGCACATGCATGTTTCCTAATCGGCTAGTAAAAACAAAATCAAAAATACAAAAATAAATACAGACAAACCGGGAAGATAAAAGGAGAAAAAGAAAAAATAATAAAAAAACACGAATGAAAACATTTTTTTTATAATTTGATTGAAATTAATGTATGTCTTCTCCTAGCGCTCATGTTATCCCGTTCGAGGGGATTAAATAGCGCTAAAAACATTTCGCTTTTTTTCAAGTCAACATTAAATATTTTTCCTTGCGTTTCAAAATTTTCTATGCTTTATTTAGTAACACAATCATATTTTTTATGCTTAAAATTAACTCTTGCTAGGTCTGAATGTAAAAGAAAGTCGTACTTTTTGCTAGAGTTATTTCATTAGTAAGATACGTTTTCTATTTATGAATCCCTACCAACAGTCAAAATGTCCTTTTATATCAGTGTTCCTGACTATTGAGTGCGCGAAGCGCGATGAAAAGTACGTATTTGACTTACAATTTTTGTTCGTACCGTAAACCTGTACGCCATTGTTTATAAGGGCGTAGGCTGGGGGTGCACTCTCCCGCTGAGGCAGAGGAGTTCCTACACTGGCAAGCAAAGCAAAATTTGTACCTCTTCTTTTGCTTTCAACAGCTGATTTTCCAAACTTTAGTTCCACCTCCCCAAAATGTGCACACCAATACCACTTTAGTTCCGCCTCCCCATGCTCATACCAGCCTATATAGCTATACGCCCTTGATAAGGATAGTTAACTTGATTAATAATGTTTTTGACTCTAAGAACAACTGTATATAATTATGCAGCAAACCTAGAATAATAATGCAACACATACCTGCATGGTGAAACACATTTACACCCGAGCTTATTATCCATTGCCATCTCATCTACTCTCCGCTGACAAGCATCTAAAAAAAAAACGGGAAGAGTTCTTCAGTTTTGTTTTGAAGTGTTATTTGTAAATTTATATTAAGACTGTAATCACACCAATCGTATAATAAAGAAATTTAATATAGATACAATGTTATTAAGGCGATGGGTATTACAAGGCCTTGGCAAGGAAAGGTGGCTAATAACGCAAACCTCGGAACATATAGCAGGAATATAGCCCCGAAATATACGATTCACGGAAATAACTTATTATCAGAAAATATCCCTTAAACATTTCTTTCATTTCCATCTCCCATCTTTCCAAAAAGTGTGAAACCAGAGGTTAGAAATGTTATCAGTACCTTGTCTTGGATCTAGTGTACTGCAGATTGTAGTATTACCCATGACGTCACTCACACAGCCGCATTCATACCGAAGCTTACTCTGGTAACACGCATTCAAACAGGCTCGTAAGGAGTAGTCAAATCCGTCGATAAACTCGGAAGGGTTGCGACAATCGCTATAGCGACCACTAAGTCTGGTTATATTCCGCTGTGAAATATTCATTTTAGAATAACATACAATTGTAATACAAGTGTACTTGATCAAAAAACAGCGCATCCTTTCCATGTTAATCATCTCAAGGGGCGTCTTTAAAAAAGGAGTGGGTACCAAGAACATAAAGGAAACTTTGGGGAAATTTATGAAGAAGCGTATAGTTACAAAATAAGAAATGCATACAGCCAAACTTGTCGAAGATATGAGAGGAAGATGTAAATGAGAAAAGAACTTAGTTCATATCGAAACGATGCAAAGATTAAATTTTGATTTCTCATCTTAACTTGTATATGGCTCGTTGTCAAGTAAATTCTAAAAATCTAGATTTATGGACTCCCCCAAAAAAATAATTGAGTCATAATTTAATTTGATGAGAAGTCAGGGCATAGTTTGGGAGTGGAGTCATTTAAATGATGAGAGTCACGTCCCTGTTCCAATCGGAAATCAAACCAGATCCATTTACAGATAGGTTCTACCTACAAATCATGCACTTCATCAGATAAATCCAATCAAGTTGAGTATGAGGGGCATCAGTAGAGGGTACATTTCCATTCGATGCTATATTCACCTTGGTAGAGAATCAGTCTCATACAGCCATCTAATTGACAGACCACCCATCTGAAGATTTGGGATACCTGGGAAACCTAGTCAGGAGTGGTCAAACTTTCTGACAAGCGCCTCGATCCCTCCCCAAAACGGTCAATACTACTTGTGGAAGAAATTTCCCGTCATATCTATAATGAAGTTAAATAGAATATACCTCTATGTTTCCCGCCAACAATAATATTTTCTGACAAGGTGGGGGGGGGGGTCAATCAATTTCTGTGAAGCGGGGGTGGGGGGGGGGGGGCAGGGCGCTACACATATTTTTCAAAGAAATTATGAGAAAGGGCTTTTTCTGAAACAACGTTAGCAGTTTATGTCATGAGGATAAGACTTATCAATTAAGACAACTATTTTATGTTTGCATGGTGCGTCAAAAGGAACAATATATACCGAAAAAGTATAGCACAAATTGTACAGATAAAAACACAGATATTTAATTAAACGTCGTTCAAGAATTTACAAAGAATGAGCATGCCATAAAATGAGCATAAAAAATATTTATCCCATTGAGTATGCCACAACACAATTTCATCACAAACATGTCTCTTATCTAGAGTAGATGTAGATGTAGCGATAAGGATTCTACCGGGGGATTCTATCATCATACATTCTCGTAATGCTAATTGTTATAAAGGAATTGTAATAAAATGTTTAAAAATATCTTATCCTAATATCATAATCATTATATCTTTCATTTTCTTATGAATAATGGAATATATAAGAAAAGTACAATATTATTTATTGACACATTTTTGATTTCAAACATTGAACAAGGCAAAAATGAATAACAGCATGTGATAAGTTTTTGGTTTAATGAAAAATATGTCCTTGAATATATGAATTTGTAAAGTTTAACAAACGATATGTTTAAAATGAATTTGCAGCCGTATTGTTAGACGCAGACAAACGGCGTGTGACAGGTCCTTGACGAGATATCAAATAAATCAATCGCAGCCAAATAACCCCACCGAATGCTAAGTGCTTATATAGAACATTATATTTTAGGGAAACATGTCCTAATTTCTCTCGCCTCCCTAAATCTCCTAATTACTGAGCATTAATTATCTACACCCCCAATTATATTAAAAGGGTACTCCAGGCTGAAAATAAGTACTTTTATTCTAAAATTGTCATCAAACTCTGATAGCAGATAATGACATTATACTCAATTTTATGTTTAGCAATATTTTGTGCAAACAGTTATAACGCTGTCATGTATACTCAATACGTGGGATAATGATTTCCTGACTCAAATCTTTCTTTTTATACACTCTTGGAATGTTGGGCAACATATTGTTCACACAACAATTAATTTGGTTAAAATTTTATCCAACTCTGGGTAGTTTTCAACCAATACTGTGTAGTTTTCAACCAAAGTACACATTATTGGTTTAAAACTACTCAGACTTGGATAAATTTTATCCAGCAATTGATGTGGGAACAGTATATTGCCCAACATTTTTAAGAGTGTACATTATTACATGAAATTATAATAATTAATTTTTTCATATATGAGTGTATGAAGTGTCTCCCTTGTAACGAAATAAGTTACTTCCAACAATGACTATTTTATACATTAAATCATTATTATTGTCATTCGTGGAGGACAAAGTTTGAATTATATAATTTTGTTAAAAAAATACAAACGAATAATCAGGGATAATGATACCATTAGTTTGCTCATTATTCTTGGAGACATGCATAGAACTGTTTCACCGAAATAACGCAAAACCTTAAAAATGTAATTTCTTGTCCGATTTTGATGAAAATTTAAGTGTTTTGTTTGTCTGATTCTACTTTGTCTGTTCAAATCATAATTTTCAGCCTCGAGTAGCAACCTTTAAAATGAAAAAAAAAATATGCAGCAAAATGACAGGGTGCTTAATAAAATAATCAAAGAAAAATATATTGTGTTAAAAATTTATTACTACGACTATTTATAACTACATTTTTAAGGTACTTCAAAGTATTAATGCATCTTAGAGAAGAGATTTATTCAATCATAAAAAAAAATAAAATACACGTTTTAATGTACTTTTTAGAATTTTATCACATATTTGGATTTGGAAGTAATGTGCATGTTTAAGATGAAAACAAAATCTCAGAATCGTAACAAATAGTTACGTGAAAAATAAAATCAATGACTCACTAGTCGGAGACCAATTGATGTGAGAGTACCAGTAGAAGCAGTGATCCCCTCATCCTCAGGAAAGGGGCGTGCGTTAGGTTCGTGGATAGCCACTCGTACACCCGATTGGTGGGATAAAAGACCGATGTATTCTGATTGGTCCGTAAATAGGGTAAGGTGGAGTCCTGTCGTCAGGGAATAAGAGAGTTCATATTACTAATCAAAATTTAGTTGGTTTTAGTGACATTTTGTTATTGATTGAGCCCCTGAAAAAACCCGATTAATTATAATTACAATCATTGAAATGGATCTATAACATCAGCAACAAAAATCAGCAGCAGTATAATACTTAAAACAAATACTTAAAACTAATAAACGCAAGAAATCAACTCATAACATAAAATTTCATCAACAGATAAATTATCATTCAAAATGTATGAAAAAAAATATTCTTAGTTGATATTTTTTTAATAAAGAACATGTAGGGCCTATTATACATGTATCTAACATGTCTAAAAATGATAATTACACAACCATGTCATCTCTTTCTTCTCATATCTTCCTTTTCGCACATTTCTAATTTTTCTCACTTTCCACCATTTGAAATATCACGAGGGGTCGGTCGTTCCCCCTATATTACTCCTATCTGTATAGCATCGCCCCTTACATGCTAAATAATGTTTAAAAATATATTATTTAAAATAAGATTCGAGAAAGGCTGCACCATTTTTTGGACATGACGTTACCGTATCTGGAGCCAGTCTTTCCCGTTTCCAAAATAGACTTGTTTTCGGCTGGTCGATTGAAGGTGAAACAATTTCCATACTGCGAATTGAAAATCGTTGTGAAATTCCTAAAATTTTTGATGAAAATAATACGAAAAAGCAAAAATAATTTACGATGTTATGAGCAAATGAGAGATATTGTATTATGATGATAAATAGCAACACTTTTGAAAAAGAACTAAAGAAAGAAGTTTGGTAATTAAAAAAAATAGCCAAAGGACTCGTCTTTTTTCTGGATGAAGTCATTTGTTCTACCTAGTCCCGTTATAATTTCCTTGCGAATGTGATGTTGAAAGTCAAACTAATGAGAAAAGGATTTTAGATTGCAAAAAGAAACTCTTATGATAATGATCAACATCTTGTTAAAACCATGGACCTATAGGTCCATTTTAAAACAAGTAGTAGGTCTTCCCTTTTTAAAAAAAAATTGTTTTCTTTACCTGTAGTCACAGTGGTGTTGATTAAATGAACACTGTAAAATGAATTCTTCTGGTTGATGACCAAGCTTTTGAAGCTCTTCTTTCGATGGATTCACGGATCCTATAAAATCTTGAAAATCATCAGATTCGGATAACTGCAGTAGATAGCTCCAATTTGAATCATCATTCTCAACAGGTGCATTTATATATGGTATGGCTCGGGCATGAAGATCAGTCGTTCGTCGGAGAGATGATAGATGTTTGTTTGTAAACTGCCAGTCAACATCTCGCTTTCGACGACCGACATCGGGATCGTCGACTTTGACGACTACCGTAGTGTCTTCAGTCGACATCTCCAATCCTTCAGCCGGAGTTGAAGACAATTCATCAGGTGGAGGAACACCGCTGCTATTTGATGCCTCCGGGGATGCCTCTTTGGATACAGTGGTTGACGCCATCGTTGTCGTCGTCACCGGCGTTAATGGAGGAGATGTTTCAGCACCGTGGTCGTCAATGTCGCTCTCATCACGGCCATCAGGATTCAATAAGTTCACAAGCAGTTTCCTATCTAAGAGAGGTTCGAACCGCGTACCTGCAAGCTTCGATCTACGCAACCTGTTCATATTGCAGACAGTGACAGCGGGGAAGGATAGCTTGTTGTTAGGGACCATGTTGATTGTGGTTGTTGCAGGGTTTCCTCTGTAATCATCGACGAGAGAGTATGCTTGCCACATCAGAATACACAGGAATGTAAGCACAGTGAGTAACCACGCTAAACGAAAGATAGCTCTGGTTGATTCAATCAGCCGACTCACTCCATGCATCGTTGTAGATTTACAGAAACTTTGAACGACCGTGCGCCATGACTTCACCAGGATATCATTGGTCATCTCCTTGACAAGTGCTTTCGGTTTCTCAAGGACTGCCTTTAATTTTTCCGGTGATGAAGCTTCTGTGGGCTTCTCTCCCTCAGAGTCTAGCGGGACCTCCATTTTGCAGTCAGCCATTTGGTTCAATATAGAGTTGTAAAACATAAACTGAATTCCAATGATTGATTTTTAGACTTTCAAAACTTATAATCGGAAGTATACAGAAATCACAAGGTGTGTAAGAACAAGTTTGGGCTCCACTGATGTCGATTACCTTCTTAGATTAAAAAAAATATTCTTGTCAAATTCAATGCCTAAGCAAAACAAGATGTGAATTCCAAAATGAAATTTTACATCATTATTATCTACGATGATACCAATGAAGTATTTTGTCACACGAAACTTTTATATGTCCTATACATGGAAGGCATTCTTCCAAAATGGCCATTAACTTTCACAATCATTTTCAGACAAGAAGAAATACGCCCGGCCTTGAAATTGGAAGGCTATATGAAACGATTAGTCAGTCAATCGAGTGCATATTGAAATGAAAATGAGCTATGATGCTCCTGAAGGCTTGGATGGTCATGGGGGAAACGCCATATCACTCCGGCTGGATTGTTTATTGGACTGGTCGTTATACACACAGACCAATCACAAGACTGTGATTTATAGACAAACCATTCTTTGGTCATAACTATAAAGTAGTGTCTAATGGTTAATGAAGAGAACGTTTTATTGTGGTTTGCAGACAGGTCGAATACGAAAAGGGACTTAATAATGTCAAAGCGAGAAGATAATGATGAACAATCAATTAAGATTCCAAGATTCGTTCGTTTGGCTCATTTTACGCTAATTATTTCCCCCCGTGAACATGGATTTTAGTCGTGGGAGAGTACATGGCGTACTCTGGTGGTGGTGGGGGTGATTGCACCCCCTTATGTTTCTCAAAAAGGCATTCTTTGATGATTTTTTGTTTTTGTCTCACCTGCGAAGCAAAGTGAGACTATAGGCGCCGCTTTTCCGACGGCGACGGCGGCGGCGGCGGCGGCGTCAACATCAAATCTTAACCTGAGGTTAAGTTTTTGAAATGACGTCATAACTTAGAAAGTATATGGACCTAGTTAATAAAACTTGGCCATAAGGTTAATCAAGTATTACTGAACATCCTATTAGAGTTTTATGTCACATGACCAAGGTCAAAGGTCATTTAGGGTCAATGAACTTAGACCATGTTGGAGGATTCAACATCGAAATCTTAACCTGAGGTTAAGTTTTTGAAACGTCATCATAACTTAGAAAATATATGGACCTAGTTCATGAAACTTGGACATAAGGTTAATCAAGTATCACTGAACATCTTGCATGAGTTTCACGTCACATGACCAAGGTCAAAGGTCATTTAGGGTCAATGAACTTTGGCCGAATTGGGGATATCTGTTGAATTCCCATCATAACTTTGAAAGTTTATGGATCTGATTCATGAAACTTAGACATAATAGTAATCAAGCATCAATGAAAATTTTGTGCAAGTTTCAGGTCTCATGATTAAGGTCAAAGGTCATTTAGGGTCAATGAACTTTGGCCGAATCGGGGGTATCTGTTGAATTACCATCATAACTTTGAAAGTTTATTGGTCTAGTTCGTTAAACTTGGACATTAGAGTAATCAAGTATCACTGAACATCCTGTGCGCGTTTCAGGTCACATGACCAAGGTCAAAGGTCAATGAACTTTGGCCGAATTGGGTGTATCTGTTGAATTACCATCATAACTTTGAAAGTTTATGGATCTGATTCATGAAACTTGTACATAAGAGTAATCAAGTATCACTGAACATCCTGTTCGAGTTTCAGGTCACATGATCAAGGTCAAAGGTCATTTAGGGTCAATGAACTTTGGCCGAATCGGGGGTATCTGTTGAATTACCATCATAACTTTGAAAGTTTATTGGTCTAGTTCGTTAAACTTGGACATTAGAGTAATCAAGTATCACTGAACATCCTGTGCGCGTTTTAGGTCACATGACCAAGGTCAAAGGTCAATGAACTTTGGCCGAATTGGGTATATCTGTTGAATAACCATCATATCTCTGTTAGTTTATTGGTCTAGTTCATAAAAAGTGGACATAAGAGTAACCATGTATCACTGAACATCTTGTGCGAGTTAGAGTAGTATTCAAAGTCAGCACTGCTGCTATATTGAACTGCGTGATGCAGGTGAGACGGCCAGAGGCATTCCACTTGTCTATATACATTGTCAGGGAACTTACTTCTCAGTTCTCACATGTCGATATCTTACATTTCCACTCTTACAAGAGTGAGAGGAGCTAGAGGCATGCAGAGAAACGTGGGGGGGGAGAGGGGAGAGGGTGGGGAGGGGGGAGTAGCGGGGTTATTAATAAGAAAATATAGATGGTTTTCAAATGGGTATCTAACTGGGCCTAACGATTTTTTGAAGAGGCGTATAGGCCTACTAGTGCTGGTTTGAAAAAAACAATACAAGCACAAAAAACAGGCTTTTACTCAAATTGGACGTGATTTTGGTGAGAAAGAAAAATCACAAGCAAATAGGGGGGAAAATGTTTTGGCTACAAAATTAGGTGATTTTGGTCTACATTTTCTATATTTGGCATAACCTGCTTTCCATGTATTATGTATATGCAGCACCCCAAGCACCCCGCTTCCCAGTGCCATGCTCAATAGTCAAATTTGAACAGATGCATGTATCACGGGGACTCTATATCACTGTAAAAAAAAATTGAAGCGCTAATTTAGCACTTTCAGTGCTCGTATATAGTGACTGCACTGTAAGTGCTAAATTAGCACTTCATGCAGGTTACAGTTTTTTTTATGACCAGACCCCGAAAACCCCTCATATCTTTTGTCTATGAGGCTTGTGTATTCAAATTTTGTTGATTTGACGGTATGTATTATTCATTTATTAAGATCATTATGTTCACAACATAGAGTACCAAATTCTTTCCGGGTTACTTCAGTGTCTTTTAATAAAACCTTGAAAATGGTCGAATATTGTTAATAAATATCCTTTGTCATGTTCTAGATTGTTTTGAAGGAAAAACATGGCCATATTTATACTCTCAGATTTTCACAAATTCTCGTGAGTGCCAATGAAATCAATGTGATCGTAATGTATAAATCCTTTGTTATGTAAGAGGTTTTTGAATGAAAAACATGGCACCAAGTTTATTACACTTCAAGATTTCCACACTGAATTCTCGTGAAGAGGTTTGTTTATTACTAGTAATCCATAAACAAGTCACTTATTGCTGTACTTTCTTATCTCGAGTGCATGGCACCTGGGTACAGTACGATGGGTTTCATGTGCCATGTTCTCCGGGGGGGGGGGGGGGGGGTGGCACTCAGTAGTAATGCATGGTGGGTATGTGCCGTGTATAGGACCCCCCTTTTTACACTCAAATTTCCGTTCCAAGGCATAGCATTTTTGTCCTATTGAGCCCCCACCCAGGGGATTTTCTGCACACCAAAGAGGAGGAGAAGGAGAAGAAGAAGAATAATACCAAACAGTTTATATAAAAATTCAGCTCTCTTTTAGCTTTCAGCATTGAGGGAAAATGAAAAATAGGCCTATACTGGATCCGCCCATGTACCAACATGGACCTATTACAATCGGGTAAAATCACCTTAACCATGGACCTCCATGCCATAACCAAGTACCTTGCAAAAATACAAAATGATTAAAGAAAAAAAAAACAAGAGAGAAGCTCAGAAATTAAAGAAAAAAGAGTTTGTTTTGATCTCGTGGTTAGCTCCATATACAGTGGGTATCAAAAAAAGTTTATACTTAGAAAAAATGATGTAAAATTATACATTTGTAATATCCTGAAGATTTTTCCACATTTTAACATTGGTACAGATCCATTTAAGCAAATGACGATATATCTGTCGGAAAACATTTCCGCTTGAGTGAGCACCACTTACTTTTGTAAAGTTAATGAAAATTGATTTGCACAGAACCAGTGGCGTACCTAGGATTTTCCACAGGGGGGGGGGGCAAAACCGCCTCCAAAATATTTGACAAGCAAAAAAAAGAAGGTATTCAAGCTCGTCAGGGGGGGGGGCAATAAGGGTCTTCAAACTCGTCGGGGGGGGGGGCAAAAAAGGTCTTTCAAGCTCGTCAGGGGGGGGGGGGGCAGGGATACGTCCTTTGCATGGGTTGTGGCTCGATCGTCAGGGGGGGGGCAGATTGCCCCCGTAGGTATGCTATGGTGCGCAGAACTTTGAAATAGTTATGCGAATAAAAGTAGACCTTCGTCATGAAGAACACGTGGAATTTATCTAGTAAAATTGATTTGAAGATATCTTTTACTCTTCGAAGAGTGCATTGCGCCCCACCCCACTCCCTCACACACCGAGGCCATCGTGACGCTATTTGCTTTACATTGAGCTGTAATTTAAATGAAATGGCTAAGGCTTGATTTTCATTTTGTTAATCATTGTCAAGCTTTGGAAAAGCAAGTATTAAATGATTTCGCCTTTCCCCTTGACACAGCGTAAAAACGAGCATTTCTACGCAAACAGATTTCTGCAAACTTTACAAAAATGGACAGTGCTCACTCAGGTGTAACATTCTGACAAAACTTTTACTCTCATTGGATAGATGAGACCCAAACCAAAGATTATATGTGAAAAAATTACCCACATGTTGTATATTTTTTAATTCCCAGGTCTTTTTCAAAGTGTAAACTTTTTTTTGATACTCACTGTATAGTAATATAATTTGACTATTATTATGATCATGAGTTCGAATGGGTAGTTAGAAGCCATGCTTGGGCTGCCCGGGGCGCGGCCATCATTTCTATTTTATAAAAAGGCCCTAGACTAGAGTAATTTTGTCATCCATAAGATCGCTATGACCATGGACCTATAAAGGTCCATACTCTGAGCTAGGCATGGACGTTCCAGTTAATGGCGATGCGTGCAGAGAACAAGATGGGGGTGTGTCGGGGGCATGCTTGTCATTGGCCAATGACGATCAAGCTCTCTTGACCAAAAAGCCAGCCCTGATCCTCGGGCGGCCGCCGCGCGCCGCGTCGCTCTGTATACTGTGATAGCTGTGTGAAATTTCATCGCGCCATTGACAGTGTTTTGCAATTCCATCGACATACGTTGGTCGTTGCGTTGTGAGAGTCGAGCTCGAATTTTACGAAATTGTAAGAGTACTATCATCTAACATCACTTGTGAGTTGTTTATCACATCATCTTTTTGAGATAACCGTAAGTACCAAACCAACGTCATGTTTATTTTGTTATTTTACACTTTGAATCGACTAACCGTGATGCGTGAACAGTGATTACCTGTCTGAAGAGGATAATCGTTTCGTTGGCATTTTTAATTTCATTACCGCTGCATGAGATTCTTAAGCTTATATGTCCTATGTGGATATCACGATTCTATGGTAGAGAAATGTGGATTGCACAGGGGCCAAAAAAATCGCAGATTCTTAATTGTGCGATTGTTAGATGCGATGGGGTCAATAAAAAGGAGCAACATTAGCAATAAACATGGCCACTTTGACTTTTACTAGTTGTTGTAAAGATCCTCGCAAGACTCAGACTGACTTTATCTGTAGTCAATCTATCTGTAACTAATAAGTTAATCATGATACTGGATTGGCACATGATCACGCTAGCTATGGAATGAAAAGACAAAACAACCAACTGGTGTAACACTTTGCGTCAGTAATAAATTTGTGTGTAAAATAATTTGAGTGCCTAGCCCAGGGAGCTGTGCTCCGCTTTGCGGGCCGGAGCCTAGGACTCATCAATGTAATACTAGTCAAATACTCTCCAAAATAGGGTAGAATGAGGTCGCAATACCACTCCAAATTAAAAGGGGAAAAAATGAATTATGCACTTACTTTGATTATATGGATGAAGGTCTATCGTGACACAGAATTCCTTACAAGTAACATCGAGGCACAAACTGGACTCTCAAAAAAGGGAAAGTTAAACGTCTATGACGCGTTCGTTTTGGTATCGATCTGCCATTTTGTTTTCAATTTAGACAGAAGGAGAACGAACGAGACAGAAGTTTCCCTTTTTGAGAGAGTCTAGTTTGTACCTCCATGTAAGGAATTCTGTGTCACGATAGTCTTTCCCAGGTACTGTCTTTGATATGAATATAAATCTTCTTCTTCCGTTGAGTACAGTCCTCTTTACAGAGTATAGTCGTACTTGGCTGAGGCCGCAATCACAAAAACACATGACATTTGGTGCAGTTGAACAAAACTTAACTATAAACTAATCGCGCGCCTTCATTAGGTGAACAAATCCTATATTGCTTCCAGGGAGCAAAATTCATGGGGGCTCGAGGCGAATTCGCCCCCGAAATGCTCATAAGAGCCCTGGAAAATAAAAAAAAGAGCCCTTGTATCTACATTTACTGCAATGTTAAAGCTTATCCAAAATTGCAGATTAAAGCAGTAGGTTGTGAAAAGTAGCACCTGAAAATAAAAAGAATATATTTTTGCCTGATTGCTTCTGATATATAGGCCTCGTAAAACCATCCAAGAAAAATAATGTGGAAAGATTGAGAGAGGGATAAAAAAGTGGGTAAGTGACTTTAATCGTTCAGTAAGTTTAATACAATAGTGTGAATCTATTAACAAAATTATTAGCTATTGGAATGTAATACAATCTCAAAGAAGTGTTGCATGCATGGTAACTGTGATTTTCTGTGCCAGGCACATGTAATGTTTTCATAGGTGACTAAGACTGAGACATGGTGGATCATTGAATTAATAGACAAATTATGATATTCACATGCATTGGAGTGGAAGTAAATTTGAAATACCATTCAGAACAGGGTAGCATTAAATATACAATGTAGATGCACCTTAGGGGAATGTTATTGAGTGATTATACTTCATGCAACATTCTTTCAGTTAATGTCAAAATAATCCAGAATAAGTTTCAGAGTTTTCAATTCAACAGACTTTAATTAATATGCATGCTATGATCATGACCTCTTCTCTTGTTTTTTAATTTCCAAATGATGTTATTGGATAAATTACAACTTGGTTTGATCACTCCAGCTGAGGAGATCTTCATTTTGTTTTACTTTCATCCATGATCCATCAATGCATTGTGATTGAAGTATGAATTCATCATCAATATGAATTGTCTAATTATTAAGTTTATTTTTTATTATGTCATTTCATTTCTTCTAGATATATACACTGTACTTGGATGTTTTGAAGGAAATGCGAAATGGCTTTGAATATAACGCGATGTTGCTCCAGAGCAATACCCAGTTGGTTGAGGACATCTCCTGGATATCATAGATCAGTCCGTCAAACAAGTATGGCATCACGACTACAGAGTATTGGGGTGTTAGGAGTACCTATCAATAAAGGCCAGGTAAACTAATCAAATACCGGTATTGAAGTCATAATTGATTTCAAATGACATGAACACTTTGAAGAAGACATTTGAATGTCGGTGGCCAAAGGACAAAGAGGGAAAAATAGTTATTCATGAAGGTGAAGATGTGTGGGGGGTAGTCACTAGTGTGGGGTGGGGTGGAAAAATAAAACTGAAGTTGTGGAGGAGACTCGTACATGTAGCATGTACATGTAGTGCCAACATGTTTTTAATTGCTCAGTAGAGAGAGAATGTCTTGCTGTCTATACTAAGCACTTACATGTACAGTAAACATACTGTAATGTATCCAGACAAGGTGAGCCATGAGATTTATGCTTATACCTTTGCTGAATGTAATAATACATTTACATGTAATCATTGTAATGCCAAAAATTGTCATTGAAATCTGCAGCCTGCATGCCTTTAAAAATTCTGTTTATAGTAGTTATCCTTCATACAATGTATGCTACAATTCTGTTAAGCATGGTTATTATGCTTTTGGATTCTTCAAAAGACGTGAAGAGATGGATGGCTGCTGGAATACAATAAGAAGCCAAATTTAGTTTCTCAAGCACTGTAAGGGTTTTTTTAGACCAGGGGCTTGGAGAATTAATTCAGCTGATCGGGTACATTAGGTTTGATGGTCCCATCATGTTGGCATGAAATCAGTGGCTAAGGAAATTTGTTGCCAGGTAGGAAAGCCCAGAGGACCCCATATTTGTCAGCCATCTTGGATTTTTCATGAAAATCAATTATTTTCACATTTTTGCACAGACAATGGAAAAATATTTTTAAAATATGCATTTCACAATGATTTAGATAGTAGAAATCGATTGCAATTGTTTTCTGGACAGTCCGGTTGATATTTTTGGGAAAATATACATGTATGAGAATTTATGCCAAAATGTTTTTGGTAAAAAATTTGCATGTTCATTGATATCTTTCTGTTTCGTCATTAATACCGATCAACAACTTAATGCAAAATATTAGCATTTAACACGAAAGAGAATATACTGTATTACCGAGAACATTGATATGCTTCATGACAGTATTAATGTCTTAACTTAAATAAAGGGAAAATACCTCCTGATGTAATCTCCGATATTGCGATAAAATGACACCAAAAAGCAACCTCCGTCACACTAGTGATACCGACTACAATGCGCTTGCTTGCATTCCTTTCAAAAGAGTACAATAGACCCAATCGGTCTTGCCTCACCTTTGTTGGTGTGACTAGCACGCATGAATGCCTGTAATGAGCATAATAATAGAAAGTTGAATATTATGGGTAAGAGGGAAAAAGGCGTTTTCTACATATTAATGCAACTTTTATGTTAATGAAACCTCTTGGAAAAGTTAGAGGAAACATTGCTCTGCATGTCGCAAGTAATTACGTTCGAGCACCTTAAAGCATAGTCCCACAAGAGCCTGTCGAAGGTACTTCACCCTTATCCATAGCTTGACTATTGAAATATCTTGCATTTTGGAGGGCCCTTAATAAGGCAAAATGATGCTTCAGTTATGTAGAAAAACAACTTTATTTTCTTGAAATCACTTGGAGACGAAAGAGTAGGCTTTTTTCTATCAGATACATAGAAAAAATTGAGGGCACAACAAAGCCTACCTGTCTCAGGGGGCTGCCCCAAGTCACCCATCCCTTTTTTGTATTTTGCCCATTTCTTGGAAAATTCCCCATTTTGGAGCCACATTGAGGAAAAAGACTTTCTACTATGCAACGTATGTTCCCTTTATCTAAGCAAGTTAAGACGTTAATACTCTCATGGAACATGATGTTCTTGTTAATATATCTTTTGTGTTGAATGCTGATATTTTGCATTACTTGTTGATGATATTAATGACAAAACAGAAAGAAATCGATGCACATGCAAATTTTTGACCCAAAACATGGAAATTTTGGCATAAATTCTCATACATGTATATTCATAACAAATAAACATGAAATTAGAGGGTCGAACGTTTACTACTATTGGATAGGATATTTATCTGACATTCCATTTCTGACCAGAGAAGGGTATCGTAGCCAGCTCATTTAAAAGATAAATCACCATTTATGAAGATAACTATGATGGGATAAAATTTATCAGCTGAAACAGTAAAATAGCCCTAATTCTTCCGCCTGCCAAGAAATAGTTCCAAAATCATTGATATATCTTCCCAATTTGGGCAAAGGAAGTTCAGTAGTTACCGATCTAAAATCAGTGTTAGATTTTCAATTATATTCATACACTTTTGTCAAATTGAAAATTTTTTGAATGGATTGGGTCAAAAAATATCTTTAGCCTTCCTGTTGTAATTAGGTTCATGGAACAGTGAGTTCTTTGAATATGCATAATTCAGAGTGTTGGGGTCTACTATGTAAACAGGAATAAAATAATTAAATAGCAAAACCTTTAAACAAATTTGAGAACTTTTTACTCCCACTATATACTGTATGTACTCACTGTTATTAGAGTAATATAAAGATAATAATTCATACAGACTCTTTGTTTTCTCAATTATTTCTTTGTAATCTAGGACAAAGATGGTGTGGTATATGGGCCAACAGTTTTAAGAGATGCTGGACTGATATCATCCATTGAAGAGCTTGGTAAGATATTTAAATTCAAATATTGGAAGTCGTACATGTAGATCGAGGTCTCATAAGTTTACGAAAACCTACATGTTACAATGTGGAATAATGAAATCTAAAGCTGAAAAGCTAATGCAAGCAAGACATTGTCAACACACATAAGCACATCAGAGAATGTTTGTTCTACTTGCTTGGATAAAGAATAAAAAAACCTGTTGTTTCTAGGATTTCTGTGCATCTTCCACCCGAAACATGTCGTGCATAATTTGGGGATCTAGTTTCATTGGATCCCATTCAAACTCATTTTGAGGTTGTTCGCAGATGGTATGAATGCTTATCCATAAATTGTGTAGGGATTTCTTTATATTCTCATGAAGAAGAAGATTACTGGAGAATACCGGTTTTTGTCTAGGGTTGCCAGATCAAAGCTTAGTCATACTTTTTTTCTTGAAATTAAATGTTTGTGTAATTTTTGTTGTGATTGACACTCGTACATGTACCTTATAGTGTAAAATAGAGGTAAGATACAAACTCAAAGGAAAATGGGATAAATTGTTTCATTGGATTTTATCGAAGGCAGTTTTTATAATTGATGCATATAAATTATTTGTTGAGCTTCTGTGTATGGAAGACCATGTGATGATATGAGACTAGAACCATGTGATATTTCGTCAAAGAATCCATTCCTCATATAGATATTGGACCAAAGTTCATTGTAATATTTTACTTGAAAAAAAATCAGTTGTTTAAACGAAGCCAAGAGCAATTCAAACATTTGCAAAGTATATTGTGACATGTAAATATTATTGAATTTTGAATGTTATCTATAAGTTCTGAATAAGATGCATGTATAATACAAAACTATGAACTGTTTGTTTGCTAAGCATACAATTCATAGTTGATTCATTTCTCTTTGCTTGTTCGTTTGATGTAAGGAAATAACATATTCTCACAGACCTTTTACAGTATATGTAGCTCTAGAAAGTAGAACTTAGGTCCCTAAAGTACTGTTCCTAAAGGCCTGGTCACACCGGCCGAGCGTTGTTGGAGCTGTCGTGGAGCGGAGAGAAAAAAATCATCACCGCTCGCTACCGTTCACCATTTTCGATTTCGATTGTTTATTTTTTGTTTTAAATTTTTCCCCAATTTTGTGAGTGCAATTCGACCCTCTCTCCCTACTGCTCCACGACCGCTCCAACAACGCTTGGGCGGTGTGACCAGGCCTTAAAGTAGAACAAGCATTTCTTGACCTATTCATGTATGATGCAAAGGAGATTTACACACACCTCCCAACTATCACTCTTCTATTTTTGTCTCGCCTTCAAAGCAGAGCGAGAACATACTTTTCAGACGGCGGCGACAGCTGCATGAATATTGAAATCTTAACCGAGGGTTAAGTTTTTGAAATGTCATCATAACTTGAAAAGTGTGTGGACCTAATTCATGAAACTTGGCAATAAGGGTAATCAAGTATTACTAAGATCATGCCTGAGTTTCAGGTCACATGACCAAGGTCAAAGGTCATTTGAGGTCAGTGAACTTTGGCTAAATTGGGGTATTATTTTAATTGCCATCATAACTTTAAAAGTCTATGGATACAGTTTATGAGATGTGGACATAGGGGTAATCAAGTATCACTTATCATCTTGCACAAGGCTTAGGTCATATGATCAAGGTCAAGTGTCATTTAGTGTCAATGAACATAGTAATTTATTATATAATTGGTGTTATTTGTGAATAATTATTCTATTGTCATTTTCAAAGTCAGTATTGCTGCTATAGTGAATTGCGTAATGCAGGCAAGACTGCCAGAGGCGCTTAACTTGTTGATATTAATTTTCTGCCATTTTGATTCATACAGCATTGATCCTGCAAAAAGGATACTCCATTACTATATGGTTGTCTACATAATTTGTTGCATAACAGCAAAACATTGAAAATTTAATGCTGGCGGAACCTGGTTAATTACACTTTTGAATTTGTTGATCTTGTAGATCTAGATTTTCTGCACCTTTATTTACCTTTTTTTGGTACTCCATGCAGTAGGTCAAATAGATATCAATATTTAGAGGCATGAGACTGGTCAAACTAATGAATTAAATGAATCTTTTTCATTATTCAGGTCATAGAGTAATTGATCATGGCGATCTTGTCTTCCCCGCTCAGGATGAGGAGACGGCTACTGTCAATTATGTCAAAAATGCACCATTCCTTGGTAAAGCACTTAAAAAGGTACAACCCAAGATTACCTCTCTACCATTTTTAGATATATTTTTATCTTGTTTACATGAGTTTCTTTACTCCTCTTCTTTATGAGACATAAAGAAATACTTACACACTTTCTGTATATTAGATGGATCCCCACAATCTTTTCTATTATCATGCTGTATTCATATTTGAGAGACAGGGAATATAATGTACATGTAGGAGCCACAGATTCCTGAAAAAGAGCATTCTAATAGTTGTAAAAAATGCTGAACGAACTAATTACCTGTATATCGACGTCTCCATACATTGTAGATATCAAAAGGAGTAGAAGACATTACGAAACAGGACCAGCTTTGCGTAACTCTCGGTGGAGATCACGGCATCACCATCGGTTCCCTCCACGGACACACCCGATCAAGACCGGACCTGTGCGTCCTGTGGGTCGACGCCCATGCCGACATCAACGTACCTCAGACCTCTCCGTCCGGCCACCTCCACGGCATGGTGCTCTCATTTGTTTGTCATGAACTGCGTCATTACTTGCCTAAACTTCCAAACTTTGATTGGTTAGATTCCTGTATCTCATGTAAAGATATTGCCTATATTGGACTACGGGATGTGGACGTAGGAGAGAGGTGAGTGACAAGGGGAGAGGGACTTTTTGAGAAAAAGATCAAACTGACGTACGACTTTCCAAGCAAACAATACCCGCATCTTTAAGTCTATGCAATGAATCCACTAAATTTTAATGTGTGATTGAATTAAAATCTGAAATCATATTTCATAATCTTTCATGTTAGACTTCATGTGTTACTCCTGAAGTCAATGTGAATTTTAGAGGGTTTATTACATATATATTCTCTCTTTAAATCTTGAATCTAGACATATTTTAGAGAAGCATGGAATCCAGATATTTTCCATTCATGATGTTCAGAAGTATGGCGTGGCTGAGGTCTTTGCAAGAGCTATGGATATGATAAATCCAAGGTAAGAAAATAGGGATGTATAAACAGTGTATTATAAATGTTTTTGTTTACAAATCTATATTTTGTAAGATAGTAGATGTGCTTGATATGCTTGATATTTAGAATTGTAACTTTTAGGACATGACTTGTCATCTATAGACTTAGCAGGGTTTTTTTATTGAACAACTTATTGTATCTTCTATGTAAACATCCCCTTTCCCTATAGAATCATCTCACTGCAACAAAATTTAAATAACACAGATTTAATTTATGATTGGAAATTAATTAAACAAAAGGATAAGTGCAAGAGGATACATTTACATAATTACATTTACATGATTCATATTTTGATGCAATTTTGTGACATTTGAAATGCAATGTGATTTTGTTATCAAGTATTATAGGAATTTTTTATTAATCTGTAAGTTGATGCAGTGATTTGTATTTTCTAAATATTTGTTGAGGGGGGGGGGGGGCTGTATAGGAGGTTATTTCAATATTCCCCCTCTTTTGTTTCCCTTTGATTTGTTGTACTTTTCTTTTTTATTAAAGTTTAACAATTCTAATTTGTCAAATAGCTGACTGACAGAGGTCAATTTAAAAGCTTAAATGACAAAGATAACACACCCTTTTATGACATTATCTGAGACTATGTACACATGGTTTGAGTTTATTGTTTGATAATCCTGTTTGAGGGGATATTCCAAGGAATGTTTCTGTTGTAAGTGTCAGTGACCTTCTTTCTCTACAGAGGAACACGTCCAGTTCACTTGAGCTTTGACATTGATTCTCTGGATCCAGGTGTATCAGCTAGTACCGGCACACCAGGTAAATAGTTCATTATTAACAATTCTTGAAATGAAACAAAAAATGAAATTTAACCCTCCCTGCACAAACTGGGAATAGAAGCAAGAAATGTATGCATTATTAGACAAGAAATTAACTTCTTTGCTGCTCACTGCAGCGTTAAGGGTTTTAATTTTTTTTGTTCATTCATTCATTTATCTACTCATTTGTCTGTTTGTTTATTTTTAATTTATTTTTTAATTTCCTCTTCAATGTGATATCTATGTGTCCATATAGTTGTAAATCAACTTCATTTCTAAATATGATTGTATCAAGAATACATAATCTATCTTTTTAGTCCAGGCTAGGCCCCATAGAAAATGGACCAAGCCTTGTTTTTTTATGTATACAATGTTTTTCATGGTTCCTGATCAATTTGAGGGTGCTGATTCCAACTCTGAATGATGCCACTCTTATAACCTTGAGCATTTTCTGCAAATGGGCAAAATCCAATATGGCCACCAAAATTTTCAAACTACCCATGAAAATCATTAAGTTGCACACACTTTGACTAAAATACTTGTAATTGTGAAGCGGGTGTGAAATAATGTCTGAAAACCATGATTTTTTTTACAAAACATTTTTTTTTTCAAATTGGCGGCCGTAGACCCCTGAATACTTCTTGTACAATATGATGGGGAAAAATAATTTTCAAAAAAAGTGAGCATTAAAATAGATGCAATTGCGATCTAAGAGTAAAATATTGTCTTATACATAAATTACTAATGATATATATAATTTCTTGTGTCATGTACATGTAGGTGATAAATTACATGCATTGTATGGTGCCCACTCTTGTGAAAAAGTATATTTTTCCAGTTTACATTAGGTGGTTTCAGACCGCCTCGAAGTTCGCCAGTTCCAGGTATTCTCTGATCGGGAAATTTACCCCGATCAGAAAATACCAGGTATTTTGGTAATGTGAAAGCAAACTACGCGTAATATCCCCGAAAGAAAATACCCGCTAAATAGTAGGTACTTGGCGAAATTACGAGAACTTTCGTGGGGATTTTTCCAAGGTCGCAGGTATTTTGGCGATGTGAAAGCAAATTACGGGAACTTTTATCCCAGCGTGTCGTTGGGCGCGGCGGCGTGGGTGGCTGCTGGGCTAGTGATTTTGAATCTCCCGCCTTGACTGCTTATCAGACCACACTGCGCATGCTCGTAACTTCGGGAACTTATCCCGAAGGATGTGTTTCGGGGCGGTGTGAATGCAGGAATAATTAACGGGTATTTTCTAGCCTTAAAAAGTTCTCGTAATTTAACGGGGATTCTTGTGATCGAGGCGGTTTGAAACCACCTATTGTACATGTACATGATACTGTTAGGGCCTATGTCGGCCATATTGGATTTCAAAATACAGTATTTATCACCTACGTGGCATAGAAATCTCATAGAAATCATGTTGCCATACAGTATATTCCATTCTCATCACAACTGTAGGCATTTTGTATCAAGCTAAGCCAAATTTGTCAAAATTATTTGTCCCCACTCAATTTGTTGATGATATAGTTAGGGACGTATGGCAGCCATTTGGAACGTCAAAATAAATTATTTATCACATACATGATATTAGTTACATGATATTTCATTAGAAATTTAGTTTTCAGACAGACCTTAACTCAGAGATCACAATTACATGCATTTTAGTAGCTCACAAAAGAGAGGGAAAACAAAATTTCGCCAAAAGAATTGCATGTACATGTATGTTGACACAGTTTTTTCCTTTTCCCATGCCATTATAATCTTGACTTGATATTTTTTTGTAGTTGTACCAGGGAAGTGTTATAGACACTTCCCTGGTTGTACATGTAGCTCTGCATTCATATTTTTTAATGCATATTGTCCGAAGACAATTTCATCTACATTAAGAGGATGTACATATGTACTTCATTGGAATTTATTTAGTCGGTAAATATTTTCCCACCTATATCAACAATCTATATCTATAAACTAATTCTCTTGTACTGAAGTGTATTTGTTATAGGTCTTATCTTCCCATATATGTGTTTTATTCACCATTTATTGTAGCATGTGTATTTATACTGTTGAAGTGTGTGTTGACAAAACTAGATAGAACTGTCAAATTGCAAACAAATTGAATACATATGTATATATTCCTATGAGAAATGAATAATGATAATGAAAATGGAATTATTACACATTTAGTTTAGCAATCCTTATTGTCTGAGCTGTTAATTTACTGACTTTAACAATTTATCTTAATTAAGGAAAGAAGCATATTTAGTTTATATATCTTATGCCTATTTTTTGGCATAATTTTGTATCAGAATTTTCTATGAGATGCTCAGGAAATATCCTTTGTAAATGTGTTAAAAAAATGTCTCTCTTCATTTTTAGCTCATCCAGCCCGAAGGGCCAGATGAGCTTACGCCGTGGCGTGGCATCTGTCGTCCGTCCACAATTACAAAATGCTTCTTCGTCATTTAAGTCTGATTTTAATTTTGTTTGCTTTATATGATAGTACTAGGTGGGGGATTCAGAACTTCTGCATAGAATTTTGAAACTCATCAAATATGCTAATTAATGCGCATTTTTTAAAATTCACAAAAAATACTTCTTTATTTGTTGACTGATTTTGATTTTTTTCTTCCATCTGATAGAGCTTCATGAGGTTCAACCAACTTGTACACAAAATTTTGAAATTTTGCGTAGAAAATTATGCTTTATTTATGCGAAATCCATAAATCACAGAAAATGCCTCTTCTATATTTGTTGACCGAATATTGAAATTTTTAGTAGAAAATCATTTACCGGTATGTTAATTTGTGCAAAATTTGTTCATAATCACAAAAAAATGCTTTTTCTTCTTTATTTCGTTGACCAATTTTGATTTATTTCATCATCTGGTAGAGCTACATGAGGGTCCTTAGATTTTCACAAGAAAATTATGTATGCACAATTTATTCATAAATCACAAAAATACTTTTTTTTCCTTCATTTGTTGATCAATCTCAATTTTGTTTGCTTTATATCATAGGTCGTGATGGGGATACAAAATTTCAACACAAAATTTTGAAACTCATGTATATGCTAATTTATTCATATTTTTTTCAAAACTCATGAAAAATGCTTATTTATTTGTTGAATTATTTTGATTCCATTTTTTTCCATCATAGAGTTACATGAGTTTCACCATGCAAGGTTCTACACAAGATTTAGAAATTTTGACTAGAAAGTTATTCTGATTTATACAAAATTTATTCATAAATCACAAAAAATGCTTCTATGTAATTTTTTCATAAATTTTAATTTTCTGTTTCCTCAATTTATGTCACCACTATAATTCACTACAGTGTCAACTGGGCTGAAATTAAAAATTGTGTTAAATATCGTTGCGAGATGCCAGATGAGCTCCACATCATTGATGTGCTAGTTTAGGAATTTATATTCTTTGAATCTTGATTTACATAAGTATATATGAACATGAGTTCTTGACATGAAACTACTAAACGCCAACTTCCAATCCATTGTTTTACATTTCACTACCCATTGCTTAACCACATATTTTACATTAAAATTAAAGCAAAATTTTATTGTATACCAATGTTAACTCCATGTATTATAATTTTTTACTGTTGTTATATGGCTAGATTATTCTTGTTCTTTTTTCCTAGTTCTTGGGGGACTCACTTACAGAGAAGGCATTTATATTGCAGAGGAAATAGCCCAGACAGGTAAGGAATCTACTCCATAGAATCCTCATGAAACCACTATCAGTCTTGGTTATGAAGCTCACTGAAACATGCACATACAGTGTATGTATTTTATCCCTAATAATAGCAAATGTTTGAGAAATGTATTAGCAGGGTGCTGTTATATATCTGTGGAGGATAGTTTTATGAAAACATGAAAATCCTTGACAAAATGATAGGTTATCTATTTTCTGGTATCCACTTCATTCGCTCAAATTGAAATTTCCCAATGATTATACAAAAGACGTTAAAAAAGCAACAAAAAATGTCTTATCCATATGTTTGTTTGTTGCTCAATTACAATTAGGATGGTCAGGGTTGAATAGTTAAGGTTTGGGTTGTCCATCACATGAATAGTCTTCTACAGTTTGTGTTGCCCTTTTGTATACCCCCATGAACATTCCTTTTGCCCACTTGTTATATTTCTCTCTTTGGAATAGTCTGTTGGTACAACGTACTTGAACAATTGGATGTAATGTGACAATGTGTTCCCATTATCTCAGATATGCTGAGCTCAATGGACTTGGTTGAAGTGAATCCACAGTTAGGATCCCCATCCCAACAGGAATCAACTATCAACGCTGGTGTGGATGTCATCTTAGCCGCTCTGGGCAAGCGTAAAGAGGGCAACGTACCTGTTGGCTATGAGATCTCCATACCGTGGGATGATAATGAGCGATTTGTGACACAGAAATCGGATGAAGCAGAGAGACAGAGAAGAGAGAGGAATGTGCAAAGATGAAAGAAAAGGGAAAGTAAGAAAGAAAGTATTTGGACTTGTTGAAACGAAGGCTGTCAATTTTGTTTTTATCACAAAGTGCAAATGTTAAGCCACCATTATCTATGACTAAGGTATGCATTAACAAGGTAGCATTTCAGCTTTGATTTGTAATATTGCTAATGGAGGTTTATTAATATTCTTTAGTTTCATTTTCCAACATTGGAAATGTATTTATGATAGCATTTACATTAATATTCTTGTAGTATACTTTTAGAAATCCTGTAGTAGACTGAAATATAACTCCAGACTTAAAGAGTATTCAGATATTTAAGTATTATTCATTCTTTTCAATATTCACTTTCATTAATTTGGCAAGATATTTTCAATCGTTGGTTTCGCAATATATGAGTACTCCTGTACTGGATCACTTTTCCATTTTCTTCCTGTCTTAAGTCTAAAAGGATGAATGCCTTTTAACTAAATATCATAATGTGGTGCTGATAAATGATTATAAACATCATCATTATACATGTACACTAAATGAAAGAATATCCAATTCATAAATTTCAGCAGCCCCCACCCCCTATCTGCAAAAAAGTTAATGGGTCCACATTTGCCTTCCCATGTATTTGAAAATAGCTTTTGTATTTAACCAGTCTGCATTTAATTCTCATTTTCAGCATGAATTTTTATGTGCAATGTATTGGTTTTTGTCTCACCTGCGAAGAAGAGTGAGACTATAGGTGCCGCTTTTCCGACGGCGGCGGTGGCGGCGACGGCGGCGTCAACATCAAATCTTAACCTGAGGTTATGTTTTGAAATGACGTCATAACTTAGAAAGTATATGGACCTAGTTAATAAAACTTGGCCATAAGGTTAATCAAGTATTACTGAACATCCTATTAGAGTTTCATGTCACATGACCAAGGTCAAAGGTCATTTAGGGTCAATGAACTTAGACCATGTTGGAGGAATCAACATCGAAATCTTAACCTGAGGTTAAGTTGAAGCGAACCATCAGGGCTAATAGCCCCATCTTAAGTTCCCAACTAATCAAATGTGGCCAGGTTCATTACCCATAATGCAACAGTCTAAGCAGTAGAGTCTTGTAATATAGGCACACTTGAATGATAACACACTAATTCACTACTCACTACACTAATTGTGCATATTACCAAGTAGCAAAACAGGTAGTTTTCATCTAAAAGTAAAAAGAAAAACACTTCAGTTTGTCTGAGAAAAAAAAAATATCAGTGAAGTTTCTCTCTGTAGTTATCTCAAAAGGCATATTTTAAGACCAGCTATTGATAACACACAGTCAATGGAAGGCACTGTAGGTCAGTTTGCTCCCCCTTTAAAGTCATTATGCAGTATTTAATTGTAAGAATATAAACTTTTGTCTAGCTAGCACTCACTTATTTGTAGAATCTAATTGTAGAATTTACTGGTAGTTTGGTTATATTTAGTATAAAGGCCACACTGTATTAATGAGAATGGATAAATATCTCGATATTTTCTTGAAATTTATATAACATTTAATCATGTTCATGTTATTTGAAATATAAATCTTATTAAAAGCAACTAATATGGTACTGAAATGCAGATTGACATTCTTTTTAAAATATTGTTCACATTGTATTTTATTGTACTGGTTTATAGTACATGTATGGTATTACTTATCATGATATATAATTATTTGAATACTGTATGTTATTAATATTCTTATATATTTTGTAATTTTGTAATTGGAAGTGTCTAAAATATTAAGTTTTATGTTTTTCTTGGGGGCGTCGTGGTCTAGTTGTTATGACGTCTTTCAATCACCATCAGAGGGACTTGGGTTCGAATCCCAGCCATAGCGTATTTTCCGTCAGCAAGAAATTAATCCACAGTGTGCTGCACTCAACCCAGGTGAGGTAAATGGGTACTCGGCTGGATTTATTCCTTGAATGCAACAAGGGCCTTTTTCCAACTGGAGCTAAAGCTGGGGTAATATACAGGGCGCCATTGAATAGGCAACTAGATAACAGGCGCCTCATAACTGCTATATATTACTATTATTATTATTAATTTGTCATTCTATAAAGCAATATGTTTTTTTAATATTTATTTTCAAACAATATTGGGAATAGTATGTTACAGCAGCTTATTCAAAAGTGTAAACACTTATTTCAAAGATTCACTGCACCAAAGCATACATGTAATATAAGTACCAAGTGCTGGAGCATGGTAAACCATAATCATTGTAGTTTTTAGTGATTACTTTTTTTTGTTAGTTGATATGTTGATCACGAAAATCAGTAAAACACTCAATTATATATATTAAAAAGTGTATTATATCCTCATGCAAACAACAAAATGCAATGGAATGAAATAGCTGTCTTGATAGAGGAATCACTAATATGAGGGTTAGATGATACTTACATGTAGATCTGTTCTGGTCAATGGAAAAATAATTTAGCGAATTGCCTTAGAGGGTTATAGCTGTCCCAAAAAGTAAGTAATTATACCATTTACTGATTCCATCCACTACATGTATTAACTGTTTCCTGCTGTATTATAACAGTACAAAATCTTGCACAAAAAGTATATTTTTCATTTTGACATTTAGATGATTGGTTTATGTATCTGCACAAGATCAATTAATGGGACCGTAAAATCATTATGTGTTCTAATTCATTTAATTCATGCATTGCTTGTCGTGAAGTCAGTGTATAGTCTACAGTTTTACTCTTTATTCATTAAAAGATCTTAAAAGGGTCTGGATAGATTATTATGCCCTCCCTTCTAGTTCCATAGTAGGGAGTTTTTGCAACCAATATGCAGACGCCTTCTGGAATCTATTGTCAAAGCCCTTAATGACAAAGCAGTCTTTGTCAATAATCAATGAATCAAAGCAGCTGTGTCGTCCGACTCTGAAAAAACGACATATTTGAAATTTTTCATCCGGTCTGAATCTTATTGGAAGATCTGCTGTCCTGGGGCCTGTTGCAGAAAGAGTTGCAATCGATCGCAACTCTAAAAATCATACGTAACTTGATTTTCAACCAATCAACAACGCGCATTTGGGACTTGCGATTGACTTTTTTACTTTCGTTTAAACGCAACTCTTTCTGCAACGGGCCCCTGGATTCACCAACTTTCGACAAAAACCTCTCAGCTGTCCATTTTAATCTGACATGTATTTTCGATAGATTTAGCATGTTGTAGAATCCATCCCTGTTGCATTTGCGAAAACTCCCTATTTTCTATCTAGACCATACAGACTGAATTTTCACTTTTGCTGCATTTTACCATATTGTCTATTGTGTTTTATGAATTCTGTATTGTCTTCATTATATATTATTATTTTTATCATTTATATACTGCGCTTTTCCCAGAATGGCCCAAAGTGCTTAAAACAAGAAAATAAATTGTTACAACAACTATAAAAATGAACCTTACAATCCTAAAAATCAGGATTTGAAAAAAGAAAGGTTTTAAGTCCCTTTTAAATGAAGCAACAGATGGTGATTGTCTAAGAGTAAAAGGTAAGCGATTCCAATATTTAGAAGCGGTTATTACAGTTTATGTAGTATTACTTAGAAGGGTGGAAACCTAATTGATGGATGCACTTGCATGGATAATTCATGGGGAATACAAATCATGATGTGGATTGTTTATTTCTCTGCGTAGAAGTTTGGACCTTCATGTATAAGGATGCTGTATAGTATGTTCTGTCATACTTTATTATCATTTTTAGTCTATAATGGGACCAGTTTGTGGTTTAACCTTGACTCCTTGATACGAGAAAGGTGGAAGTAATGTGTTTAGTTAACCTTTTGCACAAAATGTTTAGTTATCGGCTGAAGATGACATTCATTGAAATATAGTAGTTTTGGTAATATATTCAAGTTCATGTATGTTTCTTCTCTGAACAACCATTTAAGTATTGTATTTATAGAGCAAATCTTATATCTAAGATCAAGAAAAAAAAAGGAAAATTTATACAAGATTTGAATACATTTATTCACAATAGTTACTCAATTGCGTGTACTAAAATGTAATAATTCCCAGATATGTATTCATTCTTTGAAGAAAGAAAAAAAGATTTAACAAATCCCCTGAACATTGTGCCAATGTTATGTTATATTTTCTCTCTTCTGTTGAGGGTTATTTCATGGCTAGTACATAGCCTCTATTTTAAAGAAATTTATGTTTTATATATCATTGGATTCAGTTCCCAATTTGATTTGATTCTATCTGTATATGAATGTTGTATTCCATCCATAATTTGATTCCGATCATGTCTATTTTTATTGTTTGAAGCATTTGTCCATGTGGTTGTCATGGAGTAGGTATTCTTTTTACTTCCATTTAACTCTACTTTAGCACAATTTCACATTCATGTAGTTTGAATTATGATATGTATCTAAGTATTTTTGTAATAAAGATATAGCTTGTTCATGCCTTCTTACTATTGGAGATGATTCTTAAGATTTATCGTATCATTATATTGTGAAGAAAATGGTCTCAGTTCACAAAGTTTTAAAAACTGTATATTTGAAACCATGGTTTAGTATATATTTCAAATACAGGCATGAAGTACATTTTCACACTTACACTGAGAAATCTCTAAAAGTTTATACATGCCTTTTTTCAAAGATGTTAAGTTTATGCTTGCTATGATTTGAGACCAAGGCTTGCATGTATTTGAATTTGATATACTAAATCTGTGGGCTCATTAAATAATCATTAAATAAATTGTGGGTTCATCTGAATAAACTCAACCAAATCAATATGTGTCAACTTTGCACTCTATATCACTCTTGTCACTTGAACCTTTTATCATTCTATGTGCCAAATGAAGTGCACTTGATGCTTGAAATCTGCATAAACCTATTTTCAAAAGTACTTTTGTGAATTCAGGCCAATAATTATGTTCAAGTGAATGTATATTATCTGCCTGCAACATTGAATTAGATATACAGTAGCTTGTTATAATTCAATTATGGCCTTGACAGGTGATTCAAATACTCATTTTGCAAACTTAGCTCTATTTTTGAAGGTCAATGGATCATTGATTTCCATTTTAATTTGACAGATTTTAGTGAGGTTTTACTGCATCCACTTTATTTCTCCAAGGAGATCAGACAACATACTCAGTGTATGCCATGGATAAATGAATCATGTAAACTTAAAGCACATAAAAAACAATAAGTGCATATTGTAAAATTGCTGAGTTATACACATGTTTATTTTATATCAAATAACAATAATAATTCCATGCTTAATATCAACTGTGTCACTATTTCAATGCTCTATTGCATTGCTAAAAACTTATAATGAAATTATTTTTTTCAAATCTGTACAAATGTTCTGTTGTTAAACAGTTCTATTTTTGTTTAGAAAGTTGTTCATATAAAGTGATCTAACTGAAGTCATAAAATCTGGTTTAGTAAGAAATGATTGCGATCAAGTGTGAATTCTTCTGATTGTTATACTAGCAGTGATTAAGAGAAAGTGATGTAGAGAGATTTCTGGTAGAGATAATGCAGAAAAAAACATTTAGGCAACATTTTATAACCCTGGTGATCAGTGGAAAGTTGTAAGAATGACATTCTGCAATTTGAATAAGCATTTACAGTTCATAGATATGAATGAAAATGAGCCCTTATTTTTAATTGTGTTTTATTTTGTCATCAAAATACCCCATGTATCTTTGACGAGTCTAAGGTTTAACAGGAAACTATAATATAAAACTGATGGAATTATATCAATGATGAAACTGCCCTCAAGTGCTAAATGATAAACAGATAATATAAATACTTTAAGAATTCGGTCCCATTCAAAAATGAATGAATGAATAACTAACAGTAAAAGGCATTAATTAATCAAATGGAATAAGAAGCTAGCCCCTGAATGGTTTGGAGTAGGACTGTCCCTACACTCATTGACCAACTTCTGTATGCATCAAGTTACACATCAATTTGGATTAGTTTAAAAATAGGCGAAATGTCTTTTCAGATGTCACAAGGGTTATTTTGTGTTCTGTGATAAATTGTTATGACAGATTCTGTATCTGATGTCCCATTTACACACATAAAAAATTAGTCAATGAACTAGCAACACACCTGCACAATAATTTCCTTCAAACTTCTTTCTTTAAACAATGTTATCTTCTACTTGAAAAGGGGGCATTGCATTTTTTATTTGTTCTCTGAATTCCTGAATTTGACCTGCATGAAATTGATATGTAAGGAATGACCACAGATACAAACTGGATGAAAAAATGAATGACAAATGATGAAATCACATTTGCAAGACCAATTTATTTCAATAGCGATATTCATGCTAGACATCAAATGCGATTCAACACTTTAATTCATCACAAGGTTGACAAGGCTAATAGCTTACTGTGATTGATAAACCCATTTTGGTTTAAAAGAAACATCTTTACTTTAATTTTTTTTTTCATAGCTTTAACATTTTCCAAATATGAATGAACTGAATCACTTCTCATCGGTATATTTAAAAAAGCAATTGTGGTGCTGCAGGAGTGTTAAAGGATGGCCATTTCCTACAGTTTTTGCAAATGATCAAGAAATAAAGAAGAAAGATGTTATATGAATATTGAAAAGACTATGCTATATGTCATGTCACTACATAATTCCCCTATTCTTTCTTCGGAAAGGAATAAAATCATTTAGGTGACCTTTCTCCAACCCGTCACCCCCCCCCCCTTTATACATACAGCGATAACTCAGTACCTTATCATACAAAATAAAGAGAAGAAAACATACTGACTTCCCCCCCCCTTTTTTACATAGACATCCTAAAGATGCATGCTTCATTTTTTAATAAAAATAATAATTAGGCAGACATCAAATATCATGGATGTAGGCCATCTGTGTTCCATTTTTCTGTATTTTTTTTACCAGATTCTTTGTTTAATGCTTACAAAAAAGATACATTATTTCTGTGGTCAATGTAAGTCTCTTATTATTATAGCAGCAGTGAGTGAGATCATTGATAAATTTGCTACCATATATATAGGCTATAAATAAATAACATGCTTACAGCATAGAGGGAACTACGTCACAAACATGATTACCTTTACATAGAATATATGTATACATGATTTGTTTTTACATTTTCCCATGTTTGATATACACGCTCTACTTATCAAAGTTCTTCATTGTCACAGATGTCTACAGTGCAGGTGACAGCTCGTTCTGTAATACAAACAAAATCAATGTTATCTAAAAGAATCCACTATGAGTGCATCTTTTCATTCATAAAATCACTGTTAATTTATTTTTTAACATTCCATACAGTAATTAATTAATCCCTTCTTAAGAACACACAGTTGCTAACAATGATGTTTCATGAAAATTCTTAACATTTCGGTCGGGGGGGGGGGGGTACTCTTCATCAAAGCAAATCAAGATGGTAAGCTACAAATCTAATATATAAGAAGTATTGAAATACACAAGACAAGATCAGTATAAAAACGCTGTTGGTTTTACATCAAGGTCCTGAAAAGGTTAAGAGGCTACATAAAAAATCAAAACTGATAGAAGAATATGACTGCTGCATATAACATGTATAATAAGCAAGACAAAAGAAGAATGACACTGACAACTCATATTTAGAATAGCAGATTATAATTTACAAAAATAAAGAAAATACTGCATAGACCCGAGGTTCGAATATTGGGGAACTGTTTTTTTTTTAATCTGTCAGCTCTGACAAGTTATTTTCATAAAACAAAGAAAGTTGTTATAATGTTGATGATGCGCCTCTCTGTCCTATACGAATCAAAACCCCAAACAATTATTATTCAAAGACATAATATTAAATTTAGGCAAATGTTATTCTCAATGAAACCCGTAAAGTTTTGCTAATGCAGCATGTTGGCATAAAAAAGAATGGAGGAAAAGTTTAATTCTTTGGTCCATTCGAATCAAATAAATTACTGACATGAATACTTTGTCTCTACCCCATATAGGCTGAATCACATAGTTAACTTGATAGGTTAATCTATAACAAAAGGAAAGTGTGAATAGAAGTTATGTCAAATATTATAATCATTCTCCTGTCCTCTTCCTCTGCTGAATAAGAACCATGATCATAAACATGATAAACTAGTAATGTAAAAATATGAAACTTACCTTGACACAACTGCCCTGGAACGTGATAGAAAAATGAAAGGGTTTAAGGTATTATTAGCTAATCATTCATTCACGGCAGTGTGCCCTGAATATTATCTCATGTTCTGGCCTCCCATGCAGGATTTAAAGCAATTATTGTACTCAAGATTCTCCTTATAAATAATTCGTTATTCAAATTACTGTGTGCCATTAATAATTATTCTAATAATTATTGTCCCTTCAGATTTCATAATCTTTTCGAGATCCAATTGTATTGATTGTTTATGCATTTCCATATACACTTACATTTGTAAAGGGAACAATAATATAAATGAAGAATAAGAACAGATAACATGAATACGTGTGTTCAGAATACATAGTGAAATGACATTCGTGAACTTTATCACCTGCCAAGATCAAGGAGATAATAGTGCAATAAGTCAATTTGTAGAGGGTGCTATTCACATTAGGAACATAATCAACGTCGATGCATTTGCCCTCACAACAATGTAGGATAATTACTATCTCTCTTGTTATAACAGATGCATTTTCATATTGCTCTAATGCTAGCTATCAATTCAGTGTTGTGATAAGTCTAAATATTTGAGGGGCACAACTTGGCGAATAGGCCCAAATTTCTCAAAATCGTGAGAGAACAAAAAATTTCACCCTTTCTCTTCATTTTCTTTCCTTCTCCCCTTTATCTTTTTCTTGGTGTTTCTTAACCATTTACTGTTGGGGGGGGGGGGGGGGTCAAGTGCCTCCCCAAGCTCATATGCCAGTATGATCCCCCCCCAAAAAAAAATACAAAATAGCTTTAGGTGGGTGATCATAGTCTCATTATCATGGTTATGCAGACGATGCTGAAACTGTTGACTGGGGTAAAAAAATAAAAATCGGATGTGACTATGAAACTTCTTTAAAAATAAAAGAGATTGGTCTGTACTTGTTTCCATGATTGACAAAACCTGATCTTCAATACGATCCATTGGATCAAGAAAAATATTTTTTGGGTCTTTAAAGAATGGGGGGGGGGGATGTGCTACTGACCATAATGATAATATTCGAACGAGTCGTTTCTGATGAAATGAAGGCAATACTTACTTCAAGACAGAAGCTGCAAATTAGAATTAAAAACAGAAACAAAGAGGATAAGCTTTTCAATTCAGATAAAATCAAATTAAGGATAAGGAACAATCGCGATATTTAAATGCCCATCATTATTCCCATCTACTCGCAAACGTCAAAATACAAGTATCACCAAAGTTTTTGGTATCATTATCTTTTTTTTCTAGTTTGGTATGTTAATCAGAACTGATATTTGAATATAAAGATTGCATACATTATACAAATGACAAGAAATTAAGAAATAAAATATTCACCCTTTCTTCATTCTGCAGTCACCCTGTAATGAGAAGGGAAAAAATAGTTAAGAGAAGAACAGCTAATACAATATATAGGACATAGCGTGACTAAATACTTAAATTACTAGCAAATTATTTTTTCAAGCAAATTAAGATAGATATAAATATCATAAATGAATTTTAGACAATAATGTCGTGAAAATCAATTTAGAAAATTATGAAAATACATAGCGCTATACTAAACAAGAAACAAACATCAAGAAGACATATAAATTATCTAAAATATGTCTTAAACTTATCAGTTGATAAAAATAATCTAGAGGCTAATTTTGCGTTTAGACATGCTAGACTCTCTGAGAAAAAATACGGATTACTCATCATACATTTAAAGGCGTCTGTATAAAATGAATACTTGATAATGATTTAATACATTGTGATTGGAATCAACAATAATTAGTCTTTCCATCTGCGCTTTCTTATACTCACATTTGGACATTGCCTGCATTTGAGATGAAGAAACAAAACAAAACAATTTATTTATTTTCTTAGAAATTATATATAAATATCAGGGATTTACTTTTTACTAAAAATGAAATTCACTTTCATAATGGCATGAGTGCAAACATGAAAATTATCTCCGCAGCTCAAAAATGGAGGAAATAATTATTGGTATGAAGAAAATCATGGGTTTGAAAAGTAATATGGTAATAATGAAGGAAGACAAAGGTGAAGTGTGAGATGATTAGAAGGGCGAGCAAGTGACGAGAGATACAAGAAAAAACGGAATGTATAGTCGTAATACCTACAAGCATAAACGAGAAAACAAAGTGAGTGAATCCATAGGAGAGGGGAAGGAAGAAAGAGAGAGTGTGTGTGTGTGTATGTGTGTGTGAGAGGGGGAGGGGGAGACGAGAGGGGTAGGTAGGGGAGGAAAAGGGAAGTGTAGCAAATCATATCCTTTTTAAAATTTCAAATTATTAATCATAACGAAATCCACAATTAAAGCAAAATATATGCCTCTTTTAAAGAAATTGACGACTATGATCATGACGAAGATAATTCATTTTTTGATTAATTGATAATAATAAAATATCTTTATACATATATGACAGGGCCACATTTCAAAACCAATCCTTACCCAGTAGCTAGCATCCTCAGCATCTGAATATTATCATTGTTATCACTGATGCAAACAGACGATTCAAAACCAGAGAGTAACATCTTGTAATCAGTCATAAAGGCATTCAACTTGGTAGTTACAGCTTGGAGAGTACCTTTATGGTAAAAAAAGTTTCTTCTGTCACAAAATGTCTTTACTATAGCCTTTCTATTTTACAAATGGTTTGATATTTTCGGCCATTTGAAAATAAAAAAGGCGTTATATACCATGAACCTAACATGAACTGAGACATAGTTATAAAGTATAGTAGTATAATAACTATCATATTGTAACCGCGGTAAATTGCCAATTCGTCTACTGCCAACTCGTCCACGCACCACATGGTCTTGTTTCATTTAATCTAATGCCATTCCGTCCATCAACATTTCGTCTAACAACCATTTGGCCCATTAATCATTTGTTCCAATTATCACTACGTCTAATCACCATTTCGTCCATGACCAGATGGTTTAATCCATTTAATTTTCAATTTAACACTTAGATCATTTAGACCAAATGGTATATGGACTAAATGGCTATTGGACCAACTGGTTATTAGACGGAATGACATAAGACTAAATGAAAGTAGAATATGTGGTGAGTGGACGAAATGATGGTAGACGAAATGGTAGTAGACGAGTTGGCAATTGGACGAATTGGCATTAGACGAATCCGAAATTAACCGTAGCCCCCATGTGCAGCAAGTACGCGAGATTTTTGGTCTGGGAGGGGAGGGGCTTAGAAGACCTTTCCCATATCAGTGCTGCTGCACAATAGTCGAAATTTTAGGAAGGGGGAGGCGCACGCACCCCCTCCTTGGGGTTCGCTGCCCATTGTAGCCATTTGCGGCGGAAGCCAAAAATTTAGGGGGGTCCCCTGAAATTTGGGATGGACACAGGTAAAAAATTTGACAAGCAAAAAAAAAGGTTATCAATCAAAATTTTAGGGGGCCACCTGAATTTAGGAGGGGACGCAGGAAAATAAATTGACAGGCAAAAAAAAAAGGTTATCAACAGAAAATTTGGGGGACCGTCTCCCCCCTCCCGCCTCAAATTTAGGGGGACAGGGCCCCCGCTTCCGCCGCCTATCATTGTAGCCACTATACAGCTCTACAGTGCGTATCAAAAAAAGTTTATACTTTGAAAAAGCCCTGTGAATTAAATAATATACAACATGTGGGTGATTTTTTCGCATACACTTGAGTAAGCACTGTCCATTTTTGTAAAGCTCGCAGAAACATGTTTGCGCAGAAATGCTCGTTGTCAAAGGGAAAGGGCGAAATCAAACATACCCTGCGAAACATTTCTCATACATTTCCCTTGCACTTTTAGTCAATTGAATAAAAACGGATACATTCAAACATTTTGTAACAATTTTTTCCACCCAAATTGAAATTTCAACACTTAGTAAGCACAACCTTTACCATTTTTATGCCAGCTGGATCTGAGGAAATAACTGAATCTGAACAAAAGTTTATATCAGACATCTCCAGCATTTTTTTTTACTAAGGTTTTATAATTTAAAGTGAGTTACATTTCATTTTTCATTCAATATTTGTTTCTCCACACTTTTCCCAAGCCTAAGCCATTCCATGTAAATCACAGCTCAGTGTAAAGCAAGTATCGTCTCAATGGCCTTGGTGTGTGGGGGAGGTGGGTGGGGCGCAATGCACTCTTCGAAGTGTTATGGGCAAGGAAACAAGTTAAAAAGGTAAAAGATATCTTCTAATAAAATTTACTAGCTAAATTCCATGTGTTCTTCATGATTAGGGTCTACTTTTATTCCCATAACTATTTCAAAGTTCTGCGCAAATCATTTTTCACTAGCTTTTCAAAAGTGGTGCTCACTCAAGCGGAAATATTTTTCGACAGTTATATCGTCATTTGCTTAAATGGAGCTGTGCCAATGTTACAATGTGAAAAATCTTCAGGATATTACAAATGTATAATTTTACAGGACTTTTTCTGAGTGTAAACTTTTTTTTGATACGCACTGTATAGTTGCTGATCTGAGTACAGAAAGTACAATGATGTGCAGTATAATAGACACACAGGGAATAAATATAAAAAACTTGTTCAAGATTTTACTATAATAATTATTTACCTTGTTGGATTTGGTCATTCGCGACAAGTTGAGAAACGAATTGAAGAGCATTGGCGATGAGGGTGGCGTTCTCCACTCGGTTGCCGATTTCGTTCTCCTTGTCCACGAGATGTTTCAGAAGATTGGTGTATTTGGGAACAGATCGAGCTCGACATGCTAACACGTTCTGTGTATCGACTTAAACATAATAAAGAGTGGGTGATTATGTTTGGTTAAAAATGAAGCACGATGGGAGTATTTTCCGATTGGTTTTGAAGTCATTTTTCATTTTGATCCGGTTAAGCCATTGACTTAAAAGGAACGAAGCAAATAATCAACATTAAACGTAATACGTATTATAGTTTGTATTTTTAGTCTCATGGAATTGGATTACAAAACTCGAGAATGGTAAGTCGTAGTGTAGATCAAGGATACACTATGGGGGGGGGGGGGTCCAACAAAAATGTCTTCAAATGGGGAAGGGGGCATCTGTCCCTCATTCAGATCCGCGCTCGTAAACGGGGGGTTAGGTAGTGACATTTGATCACGAGAGGATTTTGTGTGTTTTAAGCTTGAAATAAATAAAATAATGCAAATTTTCGATGGATTTTGAAAAAAAAATCAATAAAAATGTGGAGGTTTGATTTGCCTGTTGTTGGGTATGTTACAGGAGGGGATGGGATAATAATTTCTGCCCACCCCCTCTGCGTAATTCAACTTTTTTGTTGGTTCTTCTCGACTAATAACTTGTATAATTATGCAAATTCCCACCATCGATTTTTAAGCGGTTTACTCCTCTTTCCTATATCTCTCCGTCTGACACTGAACTCTTATCCAACTCTCTATCTTTCTTTATCATTCATTCTCAATGTACTTTCAGTAATGACGGAGAAACTGCGGATGTAAACACCTGTTGTCTTTTCTGTTTATTCACTAGTTTAAAATGATCTTCACTATCTCTGCCACAGTTAAATTTCCGAGGGTCTACACTTGCTTCGTCTACTAATTCTACCTACTGATCTCTTTTTGTTCGTTTGTCTCGATCTCGTCACCTATAAAAGTTATCATTTCCTTGCTCAATTTCTCGACCAGCTCCCCCTTTTTGAAAAACAGTGATCCCATATGTCCCTCCTTCCTTTTGAATTTTATTAGGTATCACCTTTTCTCGAGAATAATAATGGCATCCTTTCAAGTCGAATATATATAGATATATATTTTGCTGAATTACCTGCAGGAACAGTAATGGATGCGATGTTTAGATTCTTCTGATTCGCAGTAGCCTCAAGTTTTGACCACTAACGAGGAAGGAAAATAGGAGTCGGTCTTTGAATAAAAGTGATGTCAACTATAACATTTTATGCAATAAGAATGATAGTTATTAATTCTCATCTAAAAAGAATAACGACAAACCAAAAGAAAAAGAATCACTTCAGCTGTAGGCACTTGGTACTTATTCTTAATTATATTACAAATGATGTACCTTGATAACCCAGCCTGTTTCAAAGTATTAAAGGATATGAAAAAATATAAAAGCGGCCACATCTCCACAGAGCAGCTGTTTGTCAGCTTGTTTTTTAAAGGGGTGAAGAAAATAAGAAAGAAATACGATATCAAAAGATAGTTCAATGGAAATGAAATGAAGATAAAAACAAGATAATTTGCTTATTTCTATATTCTTGAGTTTTATCGGTATTTAATCTAAAGACGTATTTGTTACTCATAAATAATCTCATAAATTAACTATGATGTTAGATTAAACGATTTATTCAATACTATTTCACAAAGGAATCGCAACAAAGTGGTATTTTCAAATAATACGAATTCTAAACAGATCCATCACTACTTTGATTGTATTGAGAAAATTAATTTGCTTGCATTTTCGCGGGAAATTTGACTCATCACTGTCTAAATTCTTTTGAAAGACAAAATAAAACTTTGTGTTGAAAAAATGGAAACAAACGTTCAACACAATAATGAATACCCATATTAATTATAAACGTGCATTGACTTTGACTCAATATGCCCATTTGAGAGATGTGATTTTCATATAGCATGAAACTGCACAAAGTTTATCCCTTACAATTGTAAATAATAACCAATCAATCTCTAGATATTCTGTAAATCTATATGAAGAGTTATTTTCAAATCACAAATGACTTAAGAATTCAAATCTAAGTCCGGATTTCAACTTGTGATAATCACAGTCGATTTAGATACATTATTATTAAAATTAATGTTTTTATAAAATAAGAAATTAAACCAATAAAATACCTGAGAATCAAGTAAAGAGAGTGCTGTCTGTAGAGGAGATAGTGCATCTACTACAGCAATGTGAGCAAGATCCTGAAGGGATTTGGCGGATTCTACCAAATCCATCGTCTGCTGCTGTCCTCTCATCCCGTTGATGCACACACACATCACCAAGGCAACTCCCGCCAAAAACTTGAGAGAAGCATCCATTTTCGTTCCGATCTCACAGACTTTTGTGAAAGGCTTTGATGGCTCTGCTTGGGTATAATTGCTAACTTCTTTAATAAAATCTATCGTTTCTCTCTTTGTTATATACCATAAGGTGGCAACCTTCGCCCTACTTGGTTCTGAAAGTACATTTCAAAGGCCTGTTGCCACCACCTAATCTGCGTGCTGTCGGAGACTTTTATCAGTTCAATTATAATTAGGAAAAGAGATAGCTAACTTGTCCTTAACACGTATCAGGCATTGACAGGTGCACCGATCTTGGAAACAAGTGCAAGGAAGAGTGATTGAAATGTTGAAAGTTCTTCCTTTCTAAAGTACAATCACAATTAATAAACCATTGATTGTTTTCACTTGGGAAAACGAAAAAAAACCCCGTGCATATCTATACTTTAATTATTATACCGGGTTATTTTCTCAGTATGAGTACTCCCACTTTGTGGAAAGCACTCTCTTCATTAACAATACGCAATGCCAAGTCTATAGAGTCATTCAAAGGCAACCTTAACCCTAAAAGGACTGGGGGCACGATGAACCCCTCAACCAACGCTTCGCGCGATTTTTTCGAAACGCAAAAAGATAGCGCCGCAAAATTTTGTGACTTTTTTGTTTGAAGTCTCGCGCAACTTGTGAGACCAAATTCGCGACATACGGGTACAGCATCGCGACGTCACATGACTTTTTACGAGACAATTTAATGTCTCACTTAATGGCTCATTTTCATACTTTGTGTACAAAGTCTATTGGAGATGAAATTCATAAAAGCGTGAGTATTTTCTTTATAATAGGTCTGATTGATTTAGGATTTAATTTAGTTATTAAATGGTCTGTAATAATTTCCATTGAAAAACAATGAAGAACAAAAGATTAAAAAACAAATGAATTCATAAAAGTTCTAAAAACAAAGGGATGATTAAGGAAAAAAATTGTCTTTCGCATTTTTTTGTGTGGAAACTATTTCATTAAAGATGACATCCAAAAGAGAAGAAAATTTGAAGTGAAATTGGGTGTTAAATATGCAAATAATATTTGCATATTATATTCATACACAGCAAAAACTGTGGTGTTAACCGGTGTACATAGAGGACCACACACCAGTTATTTTACACCGGTGTTAAATTGACAGTGTTAGTTTCGGTTGTTACAGTTACACTCTTTGGTGTTATATTCAATCTCTAGGGTGCAATTTTTACACCTCAGCGTGTGGTTCTCTATTAACACCAACTGGTGTCAGTTTTAGCACCTCAGTTTTTACAGTGTAACAAAAAAAATAATTCATACAGGCTTGTAGTTTTTGTGGTAAAGAATGTGCGTGCCAAATTTCGGAGGCGATCGCGCGAACGGCGGCCGATAATCAGAAGGGGGGGGGGGCATGGACCCCAGTCTTCAATACATCTCAACGGACATATCTATTCTCATCATATTTCAATAACACTCCCCTTCTATGTTTTGATATCATCTGCGTCTCTGAATATGAAACTACATAGAAGGTGCATTCTTATCATTATTATTAGATGGGGTTCGATCTCCGGTGGGGCCTGTTGCATAAGAAGAAAAACTCTGGCAATCATTTTTTTGCAATAGTTTTTCAATGTGTTAATGTCAATGACATACCGGTAATTTGGTTTGCAAGAGTTTGTTGTTGTTGTTGTTATTTATTTGCCTGAGTCTCTATACCGGTATGGCAAAACTTGAACGAAGCCCCTCCATGCCCTCGGATGGCTAATGATATTCGACACTCTCGACAGTTCCATCTTGCAGAGCGTGTTCATCAGAATTCGGATCGACATAATCTTTGATGCTGGCCGAATCAAATTTGTGCACGATTTACAGGCACTTAGACGACTTATTTGTATTAATCTGTGTATACCGCTGAGTTTCGTTTCGGACCCGTCGCAGCTAGCTAGGTTAAGTTAGCTCCGTATAAATCGACATCGGGAGCCTGCCTTCGAGTTCCGCCCTACCGGCGGCCGAGGCACATCGAACGATCAGATCACTAGACTCTTAGTGTTAGCTGTACCGCCGTAACCAAAACAGTCTACCCGACCTTACTGTCGGGCTTGTATTCTAAAAAAAACTCTATGACACTGAATGTGACAGTCCTCCTCAAGACTCGAGCCAGCTGATGATTTGATCCTCCTGAGCCTTAGGCCCCCTCTGTTTAATTTTATTGCTCCAAAATCAGAGAGACGTTCAATAATGTCTACAGAAGATGGGGGATTTTCCTCCTCGAGCTCAACGAACTTCCTTGCCGGTGCAAACAGCAGTGATACGATACAGGAGGAAATGTACACACCTGTTCGAGTGCTTGGAAAGGGAGCTTTTGGTGAAGCAGTTCTCTACAGGAAAACAGAGGTGAGGTTTTATTAACGTTACCTCAAGGCTGATGTTTGTGCAGACTCCATCTCCACTTTATTAAGTTACACTTCGACTACGTTCCACCTAGCAAATGCCTAGACAGCTGGCAGCCGTCTGTTAGTGTTAAACTAAGTTTCGAGGAGTTTTTTAACAATTTTTTTTAAATTTCTCCTCGTACACAGACGGCTCGCTATCCTGCAGCCACCATTAGGGGACTTGCAATGCAAAATCCCCCCATCTGGGCTCTTCAATTTTTGTCTTTAATGAATAAAAATATTGAAAATTAATGCGACCAAAATACAAATTAATATTCCCTCTTGGCATTAATTGCCAAAAAAAGGAGAAAAATCAAGTTAAAAGGAACAAAAACAGTGACTTACCTCGGCTGTCGCGCGAATTCACTTCCCCGTTTTATCCGATCTTAAAGCTTGTCTATAGTTTTGGTAAACCCACCAAAATGCACCTATCACTATTTCCAATTCATTGCTAGCTAATATGAATGGATATGCCCTATAACAGTTATGATGTGGAGGATATGAAATGAAAATGTGTTTTACAGGATAAATTTTGCGATTTTACATGGAAATTTACCTTGATCGGGTCACCCGATCAAATTAAAATATCTGTGTGTTTTTGTCTTTCAATTAAATCCTATTCCAAATCATGGAATGGGCTGAAACTTTCAAGATATGTTCTTTGTCTGTAACTTGTGGATATCTAATCACTAAATTTATAAGATAAGTGCTTGAATGTCCATTTTTTAATTTAAAACAAGCATCGCCGAGAGAGGGCGCTATATATCCAAGATTTGAATATTTGAAATTTTCTCAGAGAAGTGCAGTTGGAAAAATATCTAACGGTCTCTACGCTTCAGTAAGACTGTCATATTAGATGCTATTCGATTATCAATCACATTATTGACCCTTTACCAAAGCTATACACAGGTTTTAAGTACATAAACATATGGCCGAGTCCCCTGTACAGATCGCGCTAGAACTTCGGTCTCTGTATTTGGTGAGTGAAGCCAACGGAGTTCAGCTGAACAACCAACATAACAGAGACCAAAGCTTTTGGTCTATGTTCCACCTAGCCTGGAGGCGTTTGGGGAGTAAAAATCATAATACTATCGTACCTTTACTCCCTAACGCCTGGCGTAATTGGAGTCTATAGGGTCCCACGCACAGAAGGAAAAGGCAACTATACAAATAAATGCACCAAACTGCTAGTTATGTTTAGAATCTGAGGTTAACACTTCTGTACATGGGTAAAAATATCGGTTGGCAATGTTTGGCGAAAAATTGATAGTTATAGTTAAAAAACATCGCAGAAACGCGATGAAGAAATAAAAGTAGAAGAGAGTTTACTCACATTTGTTGTCATAGCCATCTTTGATCCATTGTTAATGCAACCTAGTTACGTGACGCGTATAGAGGGCTGCAAAATCATGAGCGGTGCTAGATTAAAAAGTGCTAAAATGTCCCGCTTCAACCACTGAACTAGAAATACGTATTTTCACTTTATTATTGTTAGTAAAATACATGTAACTAAGTATTAAAGTCTAAAGAGTCTAGCAATAGATCTAAAAAGTTAGATTTGGAGTTAGTTCTGTGAGCTTTTGAGTGTGAGTGACTGCTCTATCTCAGACTCAGTGACTTGGGCCTTCCAATTTCAACCCATGAAAAACTTTGGCCATCCAAGTTGGGCTAGATTTAAAGCTCAATAAGCTTGTTGTTAGTAATCTTGTTTAATATGATTTAGCTTAAAAGAATTTTGTGATGATTTTGCAAATAAATATGATGTACAGTAACCATAACGTTGTGATGTGTGGTACCCAAGTCTGCTCCCCTAACGGTTTGAGTTGAGATTTAACAAGAATTTCTTTTTATTTCACAAATGCTTTCAGTTTATCATGTGCCTTATATTATTATGAGTAAGTGTGCCAAATATCTCCAAATAGGCCTATATGAGTTTCTTAGAAAAAACCTCAGGCATTCATTTTCAGAGTTTAGAACAAAAACTGGTGCCCCATGTCTGTGCACCCATTAATTTTGCATGCAATTCCAGGATTTTGACGAGAAAGACTGCATTTTAAGGTTGTCACATGAAATCCCCCAAAATTGTTATTTTTTCCACCATTTGAGTAGGATTTTTTAATCTGTCTATGTCTTGTATAGCAGGTGTAAGGTTGATGGTCGTTGTGTATCTTCTTTCACTAGAATTGTGCAGGTACTCGTGTCCACAGACAAGGGGAACTGAGCATGATCGGTTAAGGGTTCGCATTGAGGTGAAAATTTTTTTTTAAGGTACTTTTATCAAATTTGCTTTTAAAATAATCTTTGATATCTCAGGTTTCAAAAAACTAAGTTTCATGAAGATTGATGATTCCGAAAGTACCGGAATAGTCCATTTTATTCATGGGGGTGCTGCTACCTCTCATCACGGACGGACATTTTTACTCAAATTAAATTCACTCTAGTTTTATTGTTTTTAAAGTTACTCTAATTTGGTTTGGATGTTCTTGCACTCTGAACATTTCTCTATTATCAGACATAATATAGTAGAAAAAAAATATTGGGGACTAATTTTTTTTGGTAGGTGTTAACATTTCCATTTTGAAATTTCCGTCCGTGATGGAAAAAAAGATGAAAAGTTTTTTAATTCTTTATCAGAGTAGAAATAAAAGATAAAAAGGTTTAGAGGTATCTCTCTAAACACTGTACATTATTTTATTTGAACATGGCTAAAATCCATACATTTTATCCATATCATAAAGTCAGTCAAAAATGATCACGGACGGACATTAATTTGATCACGGACGGACAAAGTTAATTCACTCAAATTCATTTCACTCTAGTTTTATTGTTTTCAAAGTTACTCCAATTTTTTTAATGGTCTTGCACTCTGAACATTAATCTATCATCAAACATAAATTAGTAGGAAAAAAATATGGGAAGTAAACTTTCCTTGTAGATGTTAACATTTCCGTCCGTCCGTGATCATTTTTATTAGGATAATGTCTATGGACTCAGCTTTTTATTCTTTATCAGAATAGAAACAGAAATAAAAGTGTGTAGAAGTATTTCACTGGACACTGTTCATCATTTTATTTGAACATAGCTAAAATCCATACATTTTATGCATTTAATAAATCAATGAAAAATGATCACGGACGGACATTAATTTCATCACGGACGGACGAGTGAAATACTTGTGGAAAGATTCATATATGCAAATGAGAAACTTTGCTGAGCAGATTATGAGTTTAATTTTAGCTTCTAATTGCAGTGAAAAATGGCTCTGAGAATTACTCAGAACTCAAATGGAATAAGCCTACAACTCTTCACAATTTTTTGTGATATCTTTGTTTGGCCGTTATTGGGGCTATATTGTTGTCAGGAAAATTGTTAAGCATTATTGGAATGCAGATAGAGTTGAAAAGCTGCATGTACATGTATATGCCAAAAAAGCGGGAAACAAAGTATGGCAAGAACAAGTCCAAAGCTGTAGATTTCATCAATTCAAGCTTGCAGAAAGTGATGGAGAAGAAGTAGAATGCAATGCATAATCTGATAAGCAGAAAAATCAATTTTTCCATGTACAAACTTATGGATTCACAATGCTTCTAACAGAACATAGGTTTGTGAAAATTACATGAATACCTTTTTTCGAAGTCCATTTTGGAGCTAATTTTAAGCAAATCGCTTATCTGGTAAACTGTGAAAATGCATAAAGCTTGCAATATAGTGTTTAGAAGTTAAGCTTTGGATTGGAATATCAATTTCAATTTTGGATTCGGTCAGGGCCTAAATACATGAGGGCTGTTGATGTTATGGGGTGTCTCCGCTTTGATATATGCAAAAGATGGATTTAAAGAGAGCCCCTGACAAGTGTTGATCCAACAAACAAGCATAAGGATCAGTGACCTGTTAATCTTTTAGATTTAGCTTTTGGACCTTAAAAAAACATCTTTGCTCTTGGAAAATTAATGCCTAAAATCATCATGATCATAAAAATACTTGTATCAACATGATCAATAATCAACTAGCTGTTGATTTTGAACCTACTTGTATTCTACACTTTAAATAGACAACAGGGGAAGGCGGGGTAAGTTGTGACACTTTTTGCATTTTGCACGTTAGAATTGATATGACTAGTAATATTGTAGAAATAAGTACCTTACCTTTAAATTTGATTCTTGGGAAATATTTTTCACCTATATATAACGTTCTACCCCCACGCTGAATGTCATTGTGACCTTTGAAAAAAAGGATGTCAAATTGCTCAACTTGCCCCATCTGTGGGGTAAGTTGTGCCATCGTCTGGGGTAAGTTGAGCCACAAAAACTATGTAAAAAATGTATGCGGGAAGAACCAGGATGTCAATTTTTCATTTAAAGTCTTTTCACTTGCTAATTCCCTATGAATACTAACATCTTCTGAAAGTAAAAGGACTGTCATGTGAATTTGCTCCTTTCTGCCTGCATATCAATGGCTTTTTACGTTTTTTTATTTTTTTATTATACAGTTGTACATCACCTATTCTTTACGTTCGATTTTGACAAGAAATGTGTTAAGAGCAATGGTATGTCTAGATTATACTGTGCGTCTAGCATAGAAATCAAGTTGCTACATCTTAAATCAAGTTGCAGCAACTTGATTGAAGTTGTAGCAACTTGATTGTGCAACTAATACTGTTTAATATTATTAAAATATGTACAAATCATCAAAACAATTGCATTTGTTTACCAAAAAAGTACTAAGAACTTTTTACAGAGTACTTCCATTGTATTTTAATTGTGTCCGTCCGTGATGTCCGTCCATGATGTCCGTCCGTGATGGAAAATATTTGCAATTCTCTCGGAAGTTTGATATTGGTTAAGAATTCAATATGCTGAACATAGAAGCTGACATACCCGAGTGTTAGGTGCATTAACAATAATTGGTCCATGTAAAGCTGTTTAGATAGAAACAATAAAAATGTACAAAAATTCTAAAAACCACATTTCTATCTTGTCCGTCCGTGATATGGCACATTTAGTGGATACCTGTGTTTGTAGGTAACCATGGCAACAAACTTTTTTAATCATTCAGCATACTATGTCCTACCCTTCACTATAAAACACAAAGGAACCTTGTTCATCTTATTCCTAATTTGTTACAAGCCTTCAAAACTTTCAAAATCTATCAAATGTCCGTCCGTGATGAACCGATCATGCTCAACTGTGCAGACTTGGGGGACCATACCGTATATTCACACCATGGTCTTTTCGGCTCCATTTGGATTGTTTAAAATTTTAAAGGGGCAGCAACAACAGCAGCCAAAAATCTCCTCCAGCTCCATTTTACTCATTAGCCTCTAAATAAGCAAGTTAAATTTTAAATTGTTGGTGGGATTTTACACTATTATGTCCTTCCACAACACTCCATTTTTGTGTAGCATACAAAATCAAATGTTAAAAAATTAACTTAGAAATGATTGGGAATATGACATATTTATAATCAAGAAAATATTTGACATGGGTGAAATTTATTGGATGCACATTACTTCTTTATTGGATATCTACAGTTCATGTCATTGTTTCAGATAAAATTAAAGAACTAAGTGGATTTTCTGTTTTGATTTGTGTGTTAAAAAGTTCAGAAATTCACTGTCCTTACGATGTGTGCATTTCTTATTTTTAGGACAATTCGTTGGTGGTATGGAAGGAGGTGAATTTGACACGTTGCTCTGAGAGAGTCATGTATGATGCTCAGAATGAAATAGAGATCCTCTCAATGTTAAATCATGCAAATATAATCTCTTATTTCAATCATTTCTTGGATGAACAATCACTCTTCATTGAAATGGAGTATGCCAATGGTGAGTTCTTTCAAAATTACATTTGAATTTGAATATTGAATACAGGTCAGCATACAGTACCAGTCACAATTCTTTGACTACCTGTTTACCTGTTTCACCAGAGAGCAATAGATACAGGTAGTCAAAGAATTGTGACTGGTAGTGCAGCAGGAATAGCAGTTCATTTCATGTTCAGTGTTTAAATTTCCCATCCAGTCTACTTCACTCTAATGTACATTACTAGTACCCGGTTATGTATTTACATTGGTTTTGAATAAGTTAATTATGTAACTTCTGAAGGTTTCCATGGCAAAGAAGAATAATGTAAGTAGGTTTCACAGTACACCATGTCAACATGTATCTTTCTTGGGCAAGTGTGGGTCCTGAAAAGGACCACCCAAACTCCATCACTCTTTATTGAAATAGAGTAGGAAGGGGGGTTGGGTGTTCGGACATATTTTTGAAGCCTTCTTTTTTGTCTTTGGATCTTCTATTTTTTTCTCTATGATATTTCCTAATAGTTTGTACTAAAAATTGATGAAACTTCGCTTGTAAATTTTTCAAAATGACTTTCTAAAATTGATCATCCAGACACACAACAACTGGGTATACTGGTATGCCAATGGTGAGTTCATTCAAAAATACATTTGAATACAGGTCAGCATAGCAGTTAAGTTTGGGTGGTCCTTTTCAGGACCAACACTTGCCCAAGAAAGATACATGGTGTACTGTGAAACCTACTGCACTATCAATAAATTTTGTGGAACAAACAGTGCAACTTGTAACTTTTGAAATATACAAAATATGAATAGAGTAATTGCTTTATTTTTATCAAAACATTTGACACTGATGTTCATTTTTTATTATGAATAATTGAATGCGTTTTCCTTGATTTTTAAGATTATCAAAGACTGAAAGTCAATCCAAAATAAAGCTTATGAAAGTGAACTTCAAATAAGCAAAAAATATACTGTTCCAAAGTAGTTAGTACTAATACTGCTACTGGAGAGCTGTATTTTCATATGACCACCATCCTTTGTATCATTCATTTCCCTATTCATATGAGAATGAGGATTCTCTCTCTTGCATCAAATTATGTTAGATATAGGACTTTTTAGATGGTTGTACTAAGTTGTTCCAGTGAGAAAGCAAATTTGCCATGTTTGGCATTCTAGTAGCAGAATATTTCTCAAGTACCAAACAAAAGAGCTAGCTCGTTGAATCATCATTTTTCACTCCTATTCTTTGGAAACATTCTTAGGTATTTTCACTTTTTGACGAAATATAGTGTACTTCTCTCATTGTGCAGAATTGTTATCCAATGAAAGAAAATAGAACTGTTGAGCTCAGGTCCAGGCCGTAAACCTGTAATATATTGTAGTTCATGCTGTCTGCAGGTGTATTTGGAATATGATTGAATTTGAATAAACTTTGCATATTAATGATGTTGGTGTTTCCCCTCAAAATGATTGAAAATTGATCGATTTTTTGTTGTATTATCATTGTGTTTGGACTGTTTATGAAAAAAAAACTGTTTCACATCATGTGAAAACCAGAATTCTAGTTAACTGATTTATACTTTAAATTATATCACTCATATTACTTTATGTTTACAATTTCTTCAAAGGATTAAAAGTGAAAATTATTGATGAAATCATTAATTCGTTTTCAGGAGGCACCCTTTATGAGAAAATTGTTCATCAAGATGGTACACTGTTTGAAGAAGAGGTAATGATTCCCATCAATTTTCCTGTTCAGACTAAGAAAACCAATAATTTATCATTTACACACTAGTTAGTCTATCTTTGTGAGCACTCCACATGCTGCAAAACAGAGACAAAATTTGTAAAAGCTGGTGTTTTGTTTTGATAACAAGTTGTCTCAAGTTTTGTGTGATTGTTTTGTTTTCAAACTATCTATACAAAAGGGTTGTGTACATATGTAGCTTGTAGAAATGACCTTGATAACCTTTATAGTGTATGTCACCCCATTAACAATTGTCAATGTGTTATGGTTACTCTGGTGTCCCAAGCAAAATAAATATTACTCTACATTGTAAGAACAGTAAGCTAAGAGTAGTTGTTGGTATTGGGGTTTTTACCTTTGTCATATTCCCATTGTATCAAATACACAAGATTTTGTAAATGTGTATGGTACATGTAATTTTGATTTGATCAATGTTTTATTTCAGTCATAAAACTTGTAACAATTTCAATGTCATAAAAGTACTTAATGAAAGTACACTAGTTTGACTTGTTATTTTGCTTTTTTTTCATTGCCATTTTTCATTATCATAATTTTCAATTGAGTGAAGTGATTGACATTTACGGTATTAATCAATGTATACAATGTACAGGTATAATGAAGGATATTGATTCAATATCCTTCATTATACCTGTACATTGTATACAATCATACCTATATCAATATGTATTATTATCCTCATTTTAAAGTATTGTAATGGGTAGCCCCACTTTTAAACTATTGACAAATTTTGACCTACTGTACATATCCATAGCATTTAGCATACAGAAAACTAATGTTTTTTTTATTTTATGGATACGTGTTTATCATTTTGGATAATATTCAGTCTATGGACATTGTCATGTCATACAGTATTAAAGTAGTTTTGAAGGAAACATAAATGATTTTCTTTGACATTTCAGCTGGTGTTATGGTATCTGTTCCAAACTGTTTCTGCTGTGGCATATATTCATCAAATAGATGTCCTTCACAGGTAATCATTTGTAGTTTGCACACTACATGTGTATTTTCACATCATAGATATTACACAGTTCATTATCATGAAAATGTAGCTTTTGAAATATTTTTTTTTGTAAGTCTGTGCGACATACATGTACATGTACCTATTTAACAATTTTACCATCAATGATGTTCTTAGTTGTAAACATCTGTAGCCTGTACACTTTTAGTAGAATATACCAAGCAATGTACATTAACTTATATTAATTTTTTATTAATTTTCTTAATTCTTATAACACTTGTTATATATTTCAGAGATATTAAGACACTCAATATATTCTTGACGAAATCTGGATTGATAAAACTTGGAGACTTTGGCATCTCTAGAGTTTTAGGGGATGATAAAATGGCAGACACGGTAAGAAAACCCTGGAGTTTACATTCTATGCTCATAGAATGTGAAATATAGATTTGTTTATCAATAAATAATTTTTTCATTAATGGCTCATTCATTGCATACATGTAATAATGACATTTGAAGTAAGCAGCAAATTTTCTTATTTCTCCCATTTCGAATTCTTCGGTGATTAATGGAGACCTTTGTTGCCTTCTTTTTTTTACTATGTACATTCTACATTGTAGTATTAAAATTATTATTTTAATCAATTTAAATGGAAATAATAAAACAAGGTGTGTCCACTCTATTTGTATGTGATGTTAATGATGCAGTCACATTTCCCCTACAGTGGCTGTACGACGAGTCGTCTGTCTGATTTATTAATTTTTATTCAAACCACCTACAACGTATGTAGCTGGTACCCAGTACAAATGTTAAAACTGCTATTTTTTACTCGCCGTACGGCCGCTGTAGGGGAAATGTGACTGCACCATAAACAATAATAACTTTTTATTCTCAGCCCAAGTTTTCCCAGGAATTCTGATTTAAATCACCTACGGTACCTACATGTACATGTACATGATTTTCCTCTTTTTTTTTGGGGGGGGGGGTAGGGTGGTATAGTATTTATATGGTTGTTTACTTCTCTTATTTATACATTTACAAAAACTTGTCTTGGTAGTCTAAACATAATGAGGTAATACAATATGTTCATGTTTTGAATATTTGATTTACTTTTATGTATTCTGTGCTTGAAATTTAAAACAGGTTGTTGGGACACCATTATACATGTCACCAGAATTAGTAAAAGGACAGCAGTAAGTAACTTAGGAAATTGTAGAATTACCAATTGGTTTTTATAGAAAAAGCAGAACTAATAGCTCTCATTTACATGTTTAGTTTCAACAAGTTGGACTACTCTCTACCTCAGTTCTTTTATGCAGAAAATAAGCAAATGACTATCTTGCAACCTTTATGATAGTATTTTGTATTGTGAAGTATAAAAAATTATCATTTGCTACTTTTCCTTCTGTCTTTTCTATCAATGAAAATATAATTTTCATTTGTTTTTAATTGTTACAATAAAATTCTTTTATATTCACAGGGCAAGTTACAAACTGTGTTTAGTGGAATTTATATTCAGTAATTACACATATTTTTTCCACAAACAAGTTGTTTTATATGAAATTGAAAATTGTTTTCCCTGTTCTTGTGGTTGGTTAGATGGTCAGATCAATTCATAAGAGTGTTACAAGCTTGACTCATCTACTGCCCTTCTGCCAGAACGAACAAATATCCATCAAAATAGTTCCAACAGTATACATGTAATAAAATATTATGGCTTTTCAATTCAGTATTTTCTAATTATATACATGTATACAGTGCGTATCAAAAAAAAGTTTACACTTTGAAAAAGCCTTGGAAATTCAAAAATATACAACATGTGGGTACATGTATTTTTTTCACATATAATCTTGGGTTTGGGTCTCATCTATCCAATGAAAGAAAAAGTTTTGACAGAATGCTACATTTGAGTGACCACTGTCCATTTTTGTAAAGCTCGCAGAAATTTGTTTGCGCAGAAATGCTTGTTTTCACTCTGTGCCAAGGGGAAAGGGCGAAATCAAACTTACACCATTTCTCATACATTTCCCTTGCGCTTTTAGTCAATTGAAATAAAACGGATCAATTCAAGCATTTTGTAACAATTTTGCCACCCGAATTGAAATTTCAACATTTAGTAAGCACAACCTTTACCCTTTTTGTGCCAGCTGGATCTGAGGACATAACTGAATCTGAACAAAAGTTTATTTCAGACATCTCCAGCATTTTAACTGTGTTTTTATCATTTAAAGTGTGTTTACATTTCATTTTTCATTTAATACTTGTTTCTCTACACTTTTCCCAAGCTTGACAATGATTACCAAATTAAAATCAAGCCTAAGCCATTTCATGTAAATCACAGCTCATTGTAAAGCAAATATCGTCTGGATGGCCTCGGTGTGTGGGGGAGTTGGGTGGGGCGCAATGCACTCTTCGAAGTGTTTTGGGTAAGGAAACAAGTTTAAAAAGGTAAAAGATATCTTCAAATCAATTTAACTAGCTGAATTCCATATTTTCTTCATGATTAAGGTCTACTTTTATTTGCATAACTATTTCAAAGTTCTGCGCAAATCATTTTTCACTAACTTTTTAAAAGTAAGTGGTGCTCACTCAAGCGGAAATATTTTTCGACAGGTATATCGTCCTTTGCTTAAATGGATCTGTACCAAGGTTAGAATGTGGAAAAATCTTCCGCATATTACAAATGTATAATTTTACAGGATTTTTTCAAAGTGTAAACTTTTTTTTGATACGCACTGTATATAGTATTTTATATTCATATAGTATGTATTATGTTTTCCCCCTAGATACAATGCTAAGAGTGACATATGGGCAATTGGATGTGTGCTTTATGAACTTCTCACTCTCAGAAGAGTATTTGAGGCTTCGGTGAGATTTTCTTTTTCATTCTGAAAAAAAGGTGATAAGTATACATGTGGAGATTTAAGTACAGTTTGATTTCTTTAGCGTCCATTCTAATCACTTCATGAATGATATTAAGTACAAACATTTGATAAGTAGTTATGATTAAATGCAGTAAATTTGTCTTTATCATCGGGTTGAATGTGATTTTACTCTTTTACTTTGTTGAGTTATAAATCGTTGAGTAGAAAAAATATGTGTGAGAGAGAGAGATAAATGAATATCAATAACAATTTCTTTCCTGCTCTTTTAGAACCAGTTGAAGGTTGTATGGGGGATCGTACAGAAGGAACATGAGGATATTGATGAAAGATACAGCAAAGAGATGCACAGCTTAGTTACACAACTCCTTGCCAAGGTACTACTTTGAAATAAAGAAATTTTCTTGAATTACAAAATATGAATAGAGATGTCCTGCTTTTAGGTCTAAAATCTCAATTTTTTCCTAAACAGGAGAGAATACATGTAAAATCTGTTCCTCTCACTTCAAGGATTTTGTGATGTTTACCTAAATTTATTTATTCATAAGTTACTGTTATTTTTGTCTTTGTTTTGTTCTCTTGTATGTTTATTACATTGGCAATTCCAGAAGAGGAGGGGTGCAGGGGATGCTGCCTAGGGTATCCTAAATCATAGGGATGGAGTTCCCATCCTTGGGTATGACACTGGATGTACATGTAGTCATTGATGTAGAAAATAATTTTCCTGTTCAAGAGATTAGGAACTACTCGCACTAAAATGAATAAATGTGCATAGTGTTACAAACCAATATCACAAGACAGTCATTATGGTTTAGTTGTGAAATTTTTGACAGCCTTGTGCTTAAAAGAACGGTACATAAGTTGTTACTTTGTGGAAAAGTAATTGTTGAAGGCATTTGATTGAAGACAGATTCATACAAGCTACTATAAGGATAGCTACCACACATGAGGGTGAATTGGCTGACCTTGTGACAAATCTAGTGTGGGCTGACAAGGGGGAAACAAAACACCCTCTACCTCTAATTGGTGTTGACATATGAACAGTGTTGGCATAGCAACAGTGCCATATCAATATATTTCAAGTATTTAGTCATATTTTTCCTTTAATATTTCTTGATTTTTTTGTTTTGTTGGTTTATGAAGAATCTTTGAGATGTGGAAAGTATCTATTAAGTAATGTTAATTGTGTTGATGTATGTATATCTTGTTACTATGCCAGTTTTCTTGACAGTTTAATTCTGATGCAGTAGTGAATTAAGTATCAAAGTTCATTTGAAATCTTCCTGCTTAGGAACCAGAAAAGAGACCAAGTGCTGCTGAAATCATGGCAAACCCATTGCTGAATGACAAGAAAAAGTGAGTCCTTTTCTCTGAACATAAATATACAGTTATCTTATTTTGTTTGTTTTCATTAGCCTTTATCAATTTGTATGTATTCATGTTTTAATATTCAGTTTCTTTTATAGTCTTTGAAATATATTATTTGCTTATTCATTAATTTTTCTTTTCTTAATTGACTGTTTATTTCTTTCATAATTCTTCATATATTTAGATTAATGTATCCATTTTATTCATCAATTTATTAATCTATATATGAGGGGAGGGGTATGGTGTCTTTTTTAATAAATTTCTTGGTTTTTTTTCTCCTTTTTTAAAATTCATTTTTTATCTTAATTATTTATTCCATTATCATAATATTTTTTTTTTTTTTTTGGGGGGGGTGTTTACTAAAGACAGTTAAAACCTTTGCATACCAATTTTGTGACAAGAACCTAGTTACTTTGAAGAGTTATTTTGTGCATATAACTTTCCACCAAATGAATAAACAAGAAGCTTTGTGTATCTGTGTTCAAAATGGAAATTATCCATGAAGTTGTGCCTGATCAATTGAGCTTTCATTTTATATAAAGTGTTCATTTAAAATGTTCCCAAGAGACATAACCCAATTTCTTGCCATTCATTTCAGTGTGTACTCACTCAACCATGTTATTTAATTATATCTCTTCATATTTAGCAGGAAAAGAATTAGAGCCAAATCTTATATATATTTTTTATTACTCTTGAAGAGATGAGCATCAGCATTAGCTCCTGACATTATGTTTACAGGCAACCATTGCAAAATATCTTAAGTGTTATTATAGGACGGATTTGGTCCAGCGATTAATGATTAACAACCTATTAATAATCAATTTCATTTTACACAGAAGAGTATCTTACCAGAATTCAAAAAAACAAAAACATTTTAGTTATGAAGTCAAACCACTTACATTTATTTGGAACTCATTTTTTGTGTCATTACACACTTCCTGATAGAGAACGAGAAAGGAAGGTTTGGGAGCTGAATGGCATAGTGAGGAAAGCTAAAAGTCAAAGCAGCTTCCAAGCAGAAACGGTACCAGTTGTTACCTTCACAAACAGCGAGGTATGAATCTCTTAAATAGTGCTTGATCAGCCATGCGTAAACCAGATTGTTTACTATATTGTTGCTATTGTAGGCAGCCAGTCTACATGTGTTTGTTGAATGAAGTTATGAAATTTCAAGCTGTCTCAAGAATCAAATCTTTGTTGGTTATTCATTGGATATTTTCTTTGATGGAGGTATATCAATATCATTAAAAAATATGGAACTTTTGTGATTTTCTTGTTTAATTTTGATGCCATAAATGTAGTTCAAACAACTTTTGATATCCTTTCTTACAGTGGTGCTCAAAAGTTTATGAACCCCTCCAGGAAATGAACATATTTAAAGAGTTCAAGTGTTGCCATGTGTTAGATATTTAATTGTGAAGTCAGGTGATAAAATACTACATTCAATAAAGATTGTTTCTTTGAGCTCTCCAAATATTGGATATTTGTTGTCTACATTCAACACGAAAGAATGCATTTTTTGGTGGGATTTACAAACTTTTGAGCGCAACTGTATATGTTTTACTCACTCATTCGTAAATAAGGCACCACATTAGTTGCATCTGAAGAAATTTGAAGAAACAATATGCTATACCATGTTATGATAAAACATTGTCACTTCTCTGTTTCATATTTTTTCTGGGATGCACTGTATAGGTGCACGTGTATAGTAATTGACATTGATCCCAGGTGCATATATAAATAGACCCAAACCATAGATAATTAGATCACATTATTTTTACTCCACATATGCAGCTGTGTTCTGAAATTGATACACTTACAATGCACCGTCACTTTCTTTACTATAAAATTAATTGATCTACCTGTAGTTTTCATTATTAAAGTGATTGGTCAACATTGGTTTGACTTTTAAAAAAAATCTGAACTAGAAGGTCACACTTGTCACCTGTGTCTGTGATATGTTACAAAAACTGAAGCCCTGAAAAAATTGCGTTTGAAAATCATTATTTAGTGCTTCAAAAATTGAAATATAAAGCGACCGGAAACACCATCTTAATTTCATCCCATACATTTATGTGTACTATTTAGGCGTCTATAAGACGCTTATTTACAAAATCGGGGTTTGCCTTGTAGTTTTAGCTTTTCATTCTCAATAATGGTTGTTTTCAGGGTATATTAGTTCTAATACATGCACTTGTACACATGTTTCATCTTGGTTTGAGTATTTTTTAAATCGGCTGCTCACAAAGTTAAACTATACCTTAAAGTCAGCATTGACATGATCTATAAATCAATATTTTCCCCATCATAATCTTTATATGATTGCTTTATATTCATATTGATATTGTAACATTTAAAAGCTGTAAACGATTAATTTAGATGAATGTAAACTGGAATGGTTTTTGAAATAGCTTTCCTTTCAGTTTGTTGTCATGACTAATGTACTGTCCTCTTCATACTGTCATCAACCTACTTACAGTGGTAATGATTGATAAACAATCGTATTGCTTTTCACACATTATAATGTTGCTGAAAAGAGATTTGCTGCTATTAAGCTGAGCTCTAGCCTCCACTTTTGTTTTAAAGTATGTCCAATCAGACCAGTATAAGGTTTTGTAACAGTATTTGAAAATGCTTCCAGTTTCCAATTGCCTTTGAATTAATGATTGAGGTGTACTTCAAATGACATACAGTAGATATTTTTTTTAAATTGGTTATTAAAACTCAAATTGAGTTACCCTCAAATTGATTTGATAACGAGAGAAAATAATTATATTTTTTATTGTTGATGGGATATTTTGTTTCGTTACTTATATCTATAGGTATTTTACTGGGGTGGGGGTCGCCTGACTCCTCTGAAGCTTGAAGCATTCAAAGATGGAAACAGAGCATTACAAGTGGCAGCAGGCCACTCACACTTTGCTGCTGTCACCGTAGAAAAGGAACTTTTTACTTGGGCAGTAAGTACATCATGTTACTTTATAGGATGGCTTACATTATGTCATTGTGATTTCACTTTTTTCAGTCTCTTCATGGTTTCTAGGCGGAATATTTCAGTAAAACAGCAATTGCTAATGGCTTACTTTTGGATGCCCTAACATTGATATGGCACATCTAAAACCTTTGTTAAAATGTTCAGTCAAACTAATTGTATATTACTAGTAGATAGTGTCATATTTCATTTTTATGTGAAGTGCATGTGACTTGCAGCAAAGTAGAGATATTAACTGAATATTTTTGTTATTAAAAATCTCACAGCATGCATACATTAATTCTTGCATTATAATCCACATTTTTTAATCATAAGGAGACCGTTTCTTCCACAACTGAACCTCATGCCAGAAATTATGTTTAACTCATAGGGACTCAAGTTTAGTGACTTTTGCATATTACTGGCAATTGACTAAACCAGTCTGCTGAATTTCCTATATTGCTAAGGTCATATTTAACTGGTCCATTCAGGGACTTGTTGGATCATATTAAAACATACATTATATTCCTGAATTTGGGAAGTGTCTTAATATTCTCCAGCAGCTGTAGGTTTCATCAGATTCTTTTCTGTTTGATATTTCTTTATTCATCTGGAGACTGATCCACCATTGTCAGATAGTACAGACTTATTTTAAGTTTTTCTATTATTTTGAAAGCTACATGATTGTTGTGTATCATTGGTTCAACATATATTTCTTTTTTGTTTGTTTTATATTTGACCATGTGTTTAGAATGTCCATGGTGGTCAAGAGTTAGTTGGTCAGCTTGGACATGGAGATACAGCTTGTTACAAAGCTCCCAAAAAGGTTGAAAAGCTACAGGGTATACCGGTCAAGGCAGTATCATGCGGGGAAGAGTTCACCGCTTGCGTCACAGGTCAGTAATGAAATGTTCTTGTATTCAATTGTTATTCAATAATATTCTGTTTGAAGAGAAATGATATACCAGATAATGATCTCTCTGCCATTGATAGTATCTCCATGGTTAAATTTCTCGATGGCCAATTTTGATCAAGATCTCCATGGAAATTATGATTAGAGTTAATGACAAATCAACAGTAGTTATTTTTGTGCATTGTAGTAAGTTTGTATTACCTTTTTCTCTAAGTCTGTGTTAGGACTAATCTATGTAATTATATTTTGGCAGACCATTACCACTAAGCCACTATGTGCAGTTGGAAAGTTGTGTTTGAGGCTGAGAGTTGGTCATATGTTGTGCCTGTTTGCCGGATAGGAATGGACTCATGTTCAAGATTTGTCTGTATAGGACAGAACAAATTTCAATGTTTTGATTTGTGTGAACTTGAATACTGACTGATTAATGTCTCTTTATGTCACATTGTGGCCCCGTGTATTATACTCTGGACTTTGAAACAAAGGATTGTGGTTTCAAATCCTAGCCATGGCATGATTTCCTTCAGCAAGAAAGTGATCCACATTGTGCTGCACTCAACCCAGTGAGGTTAATAGGTACCCAGCAGGATTAATTCATTGAATATGCAGCATCAGAAACAGCAGCGCAACCTAGTTGGTATAATAATAATAGTGTGCACTGTATTTTTGCCTAATATATATTTTTCCTTTTTTTCAGATGAAGGGAAGTTATACACATTTGGCTCAGACTACTATGGTTGTTTAGGAAGAGGCGAAGACTATGAACCTGAAGATGATGACGACGACGACGAGGAAGAAGTGAAGAATCCTATCATGGTATCATTCTTTGACGAGAGACCTGTAGATAAGATATCATGTGGTGATAATCACATCTTAGCTCTGACTCAAGACAAACAGGTCTACTCATGGGGTTGTGGAGAGTTTGGTGAGTCTTATATCTTTTGTTCACCTGCTTGTGTGAACTGTAATGAATAATTAGTAATACATATTAGTCAAACACTTTTATATTTAGGTTAGAATTGAGACGTTTGGTAGAGGCCCTGTGTGCTACATGGCATTCTTCCATCCAAGATTATAGAGACATTGATATATAAAAAAAATTGTTTCAGTCTTGGCCAGTATCCAGTTGATTAGTAAATACTCTGAAATCTGAATAATCAAGGATATTGAATACCTAATCCTAAAGTATGAGAAAGTTCCATTTGGCAAATGATTTTTGAGCTTCATAAAGCAATCGTTTATATATGCTCTGATTGAATTTTAATTCAGTGTGATATGTCCACTGGAGAGTGCCAATATTTTAATATGTATGTTTATGATGTAGAGTGTGTGGGTTGAATGTTCTTGATCTGTGTTTATAAATTGAATTTGATGAGATAATTTATCTGCCTGCTAGTTGAGATATGTTTCACATTTCATTGGTATTTACAGTATATAGTTTCAACAAACGTTGATTCATTGACTCTTTTTTTTTTTTTTATTAAACAGGACGGCTTGGAATTGGCACTGAAGATGATTGTAAACTGCCTCAGAAGGTAAATCATGACATTTCTAACATTCTATACCTAGTAAATAACAGCAAATAAAAAACTTAAGAAGAAAACTTAAAGAATGAATTTTTATGTTCAAGGATAGATTGTATAATTTTATTTTATTTTAAATTTTCATTCATCTGTTTCCTCATAAACAAAAATAAATACACACAGAGAGAAATATAATACAATTATAGAATATATGGGAGCAAGTAGAGGCCATTCATATATCTAAGTCTGGGCTCCAAACAATAACCATATATACTTTAAGGAGAGAGAATAGAAAGGGCATTTTTTTATCATCAACTATACAAATCCACTTTTAGGGGTATTCTGTTGTCTAAAGGTTATCTTTATAAAATGTATGTTCATGAATATTGATGGCAATGGCTGTGTTCTGCTGAATAGTTATGATATTACTATGATACACTGTGTGCATGCAGTGCAGGTGGAAACTAGCAATTAAGAAAAGGAAATCTGGCTATTCTACCCCATTTATAGTCTTGAAAATTAAACATCTCTGAAGAACAGCATGTTTCAAAGATTGGATATTAAGAATAGATACTGTAACAGCATGTCCTTGATATGTTCACCCGGTGAAAGACCATTGATTTCTGCTGTCACTGTCAGAGTAATGAGGAATCATACAAGTTTGAAGGGACACTTACTAGATGGCCATTTGCATAATTTTTTCCCTCACTAGATTATAAATGAGATTTTAATTTCAAAGAAGAAAGCCTTGCATCTGACAATGTTGAATTTTTATGTGGAGTGAAACAAGAATAAAAACATTGGTGCTATAACACCTCATGTATTAGATGTTATTTAATGCCACATAATTAATGCAAAGTAACTTAATTTGTTTAGACAGAGAGCTTGGATTCTGACAAGATATCACGTAGATAAACTACGAAGTCACTGAAATGTAATGTAAGAATTTGAGATGCCTGTCCAATCACTTCCAATGGTGATATAACTGCTTGTTAGTAGGAAAAGAACTCTTTTATTGGTATCTTAAAATTTAATTTTATTAAGTTTTAGTTCTCTTCTCTCCTTCTTCCTTCCACCCACTCCTCTTTGTGTGTTTCCGCTGTTTTCTATTTTTCTGTCTTATTTTTTTTTATTCATTCTTTCTGTCTTCCCAATTCAATTTTATTGCTGTCTCCCCTCATACTTGATTGATTACTGTCTGTCTATCTATTTGTCTTTGTTTATTTTTGTCTCTGTTTCTTTATCTTCGTTATTTGTAGTGCTTGTTATATATACTGCACTTTTCATGTTAATCCCAAATTGCTTACAATCCGCTGATTTAGAGAATTGTGTAATCTTAAAAACTACAAAAAAACAAAAAAGATTTGTTTTTTATGCTTTTGCTCTCTCTGTCAATCTAGGTAACATTCCAAGGTAAAAAGGAGATCAAGACAGTCTGTGCTGGTTCTGAAGGGTCATTCTTCCTGACTACTGATGGCAAGATGTATGCTTGTGGTAGCAATGAACATAATAGATTAGGATTCAACACCGTCACAGCTGGTCTCAGGAAGAGAATAGTCAAGGTAAAAACAATCGCTTGTATGCAAACCAGTGCAGAAGCACTACAAGAGTAGGAGTTCAGGGACCTATTGCATTAACATGCAATCAAGTACTTGAAGAAAGCAAATGGTTTTGAAAGATGTACTTTTGAGATGGGATGAAATGAAATTGTGAAATTGTGAGATATTTTGAATGGTGTTGATTGCAACACATCCTGATACAGCCCTGGATGTATGAAAGCTCCCTGATTGCCATGTAGTGTATGGAAATTGAATGATTTTGAGTTGAACAATGTTCATTTTGGACATTTCGGTGATTCACACATAAACCATTTGGAAAATAAAGTAAAGGGAGCAAGTGGTTTGCTATCAATAAAACACAAGGGAAAAAAGAAATGAAATTAATTATGTGTCGTTATGAAATCCAGGAAGTTGACCAATCAAAGCTTTAATGATATTTGTTTTCTCTATTCCGGTTACAGGAGTGCTATGATATCCCTTATAAGGATGTACCTACGTTAGTGAAACCTCTTAACAGATATAATATCAAGGCTATTTCAGCTGGACATACACACTCTGCTACTATTGATAGTAAGTAACATAAGGGAAACATGATAATTTGATCATATTAAATTTCATTAGAGACACAAATCTGAGTTATTATATTCTTTCTTTCATTTTAGATTCAAATTTGATTTTTTTTAGGGGGGGGAGTGCCAATACTGAGGATATCAAAATGAATTGAATGATACTTGATCAGTATTGGAAATGTAGTTTATTTTTATCTCTTTCACAGAGAGAAATTAATGCACATTTATTAATTAATCAACAATTTTATTTTTTGTCCTTGAACATGTTTATTGTTTGGTCATCATAATGGTTTTATAAGATGATTCTTTAAATATTTCCCGGAGTATGCTTAAAATGAATGAATAGTAGCATCTTGGTATTACACTTTACAGTGTTGTACTTTGTACCATATTAGTTTATTGCCCTGTGTACTCTCTCACCCAATCACACCTAATCACACTTAATACACATTTGAATTAAATTTAGTAGTGTAATTTATGTTTAGGTGTTATTTCTTGGAAAAGTATGGTCTCTTTTCTTTCTATATTTAAATAATTTCTTATGCGGAATTTAAAACAACTAATTACCTTTTCAATTCAATGGCTGAAAGAACAATTAACTCTTCCTCTGTGATTTGAATGTAGACACCATCATTCCTCAGCTTCACTTCAGAAAGATAGCTACATATCCAAATCATCTTTGATATGATATCTTGCCGCATCACTTATGCCAATTCTTTGCTAACTGAGACTTTTGTGGGTGGTGATTTTCACTGACAAGATGTTTCAAGAGAAGCTTCCCTGGTCTAAAATGCCTGAACTACAAAGCCCCTTTCATGTAGTTTCTTTCCTTGTTTTACAGGTTTTGGTCGTTTGATCATGTTTGGTTCCAATCAGTATGGTCAGTTAGGTGTAGGAGATTGCAAAGGAAGATCAGGAATATGTGAAGTGAAAGGCGTTCTTACTGGTAAACATGTAGTATCAGCAAGCTGTGGAGATGGTTTTACTATCATTGCTACCACAGGTAAGATACATCCTTCTTCATAACATTAAGTTTACATTTGATGAAGTCATGTAGGTCCATTCAAAATGCTTGACCATCCCTCCCCCCTCCCCGCATTAGGTACGGATACTTGTCCTTATATTTAGTAGTTGTTTGAGTAAGGTATCCTCCATAGATTTCCCTGGGGAAGTTGTACCTCTGGGGTTAACAATGATGGTGATGGTGGTGATGATGATGATGGCAATTACGATGACCATAATAATATTTAATATTCATTCAGCATTTAATAGATGTGCAATTCTATGTTTAACCAGCTGTGTACACTTAATTACATTCTGGTTTTCGTTCTTTTGACCATGTGAAATTGTATGCACAATAGAGTAGTTGCTGAATTTTGCAATTACTGATGATATGATATAGAAATGTCTAATGACCAGTTTCAGACAAAAGCATATTGTGAAGGTAAGTTTTACTGATAAGTAGCCTGTATTATTTCATTTATTTTCATTCTATTTGCTTTTACCTGATTAATCTCTCCTTATAGACAACCAGATCTTTTCATTTGGTCATGTTGATAGCGGTCGTTTAGGTCATGGTGATGACCTTTCTGGTAGTCATAAGAAGAAACAATCTATCTCTACTCCTAAACCTGTATTCGGATCACTTCATATGGTCTCTGGTCTCTCTTGTAGACACTGGCATACCATTATCATTGCAGGTAACAATTCCTTCCAATATCTTACTTATTGTATGTTAAGACAAATGATTAGTATAGAATTGATACTGGAAATTTTGTGTATTCACTAAAGGTATGTCACTCCAATTATCCCATTTGAGCTGAGCTACATAAACTGCATTAAAGGATTTTTTTCCTGCTGATACCTATTTGTTCCTATGTAGAGAGTGGCAAATGAAGATTAATGTCTTGTCAATAAGATATTAGTGTTGAGGTGGAATTTGAGCCCCAGACTTGGTTTTAAAAATTCTTAAAACCTATCCACTGATTCATAACACCTGTACCCCTGATAGATACATGTTAGTAACATTGCTTAGATAACATTGGCTAGTTAAAAAAAAATTCTTTTGCTCCTATAAATCACAAAGTCTGACACCATTCCCAATGTTGAAAAAAATGTATAACAGTGGGTTAATGCCACTAGCACTCTAATTGCTTGAAACAGCAGAATTCTGAGTTATGATTTATTCTTTTATTTAATGAATATTTTTATGTTATTTTTTTTTTCAATAACAGAAAAAGTTTTATCTAAATCAAAGACATTCCGCTCACCACGGATGGATAGTACATCAAGCAAAGGTAAAATAAATTATTTCAAGTTTAGCATGATACAAGAATGTTGTAAGCACTGCATATTGATTTCTTGTACTGATGTGAGAATGCTGTTTGCTCCAACATTTGTACGTTGAGCAATGGCATTTAAGGGCTACTTGGGCGCACACAAATGTGATGCTAAGAGTGCCCTTGCTTTGGATGAATCGATATTATTCAGTTATTTTTTTTCTCTGTTTGTAATTGGATTTCATCAATCAAATATAATTTTCTTTTAATTCATGATTGTATATATATTAAGTTTAAAGTGTCTTTGGTAAACTAATTTATGTGTGCTGCACTTCCCCCCATCATTAGTGTTACTTTAAACTACAAATGTAGTGTTGCAAGAAACTCACAATCAAGTGCATGTCATTTTTGAGTCCCAAAATCATTCACAAGTATTGAAAGTAATTGCAAAATTGGACTACAATGCTGGTCTGCTTTTTTAAACAAGAAAATTGGCTATACTTCAAATTGATCTATCAATTGAAAATTTGTTAATGATTGCAAACATACTTTAGAAGTTGCAAGAAACTAAATCTGTCAAGGGAAGGGAGTAAGGATACCTTACTCAAACAACTACTAAATCTGTTTTCATAGGCCTTTTAAACTATTAGCAGCAAAAGTTTGAAAGTGCTCACTTTCATCACCATCCCTCTGCATCAGATGTTGGAAGGGGCTCAATTTTAGCACCTGCTTTGGTACCGTTTTTTCTTACAAACCCAATTGGATTTTAATGTAAAGATGTCTAGCTCTTCATGTAACAGAAATTTAAGCTAAATACAGGGAATACATCCTTGCCCTATCTTGTTTCATTAAACATGGATCGTTGTGCCATCGTATATCATCCTATTTTGGTATTTTACCATACCATTTTCTGCTCCTAAAATAAACCCTTTTAAATGAAGATAAATTGTTGCAGTAAACCCTTAAAATTCTGCCAATATAGTAATGGAATTCAATAAACAATTTTATTGTAGAGTACTCAATCACACTAATTAACAACTCAAATGCACACTTCTGTTAACTAATAAAAGTTGCAATATGTTCAATGAAATTAATAAAAGCAGAAAGGTGATCACTCTCTTTGATTTGGATTCCTTAAAACTTAGCCTGTCATAAATGCTTTATATTTTGGTGAGCAAAATTGAAGAAGTTAGATCTTTTAGAATGATGTTACCACATTTTTATTTCAATTAAAGCTAGATTAAACTAACACAATATGTATTGTTTGCAGTGAAGTTGCAGTGTTTCTCTAATCTTTGTTTTGTTCAGTGAGTTCCCAAGTCAGCCAAGATAGTGTCTTTACAGGAAGCTTTGATCAAGAGAGTGAGAAGAGCAGCCCTGATCCAACACCTGTAAGAAGCTCTCAGAGTGTTCAGTCAAGACAGTCATCACAGCAAGGCCCATCAGTGAATCATACACCAGAGACGTCATCTAATGATGTAGAACATTACACAGGGAGTTCTGGACAGGAGACCGGTGGTAGTGTGAGCCAAAGAGATGAAAGAACTAATGGAGGAGGAGATGATGATGATGATGAGAATAGTGAAGAAAGCAGCATGCCACCATGGCTTAAAAATGTAAGTATAACTTGTATTAGATCTGACTCATGTTTGAACTTTTCTTTACAGATTCTAATGAAAATCTGATGAATAAGACATATAAAAAATCAATAAGTTTGAGCAACAAAATATAAACGTACCCCATCCAAATCTTGATATTGCAGTTCCATTTGACTGAAACAAGTTTACATTAGACAAAAATGAATAAATAAGAAAGTAAAATGAATACCAAGCTTTATTCCCATGTTCTGCTAAGACTGATGACATACAAAAACTGGAATGGATGAAACATTACCAGTATCCAATCCGATCAGTCCGGTTCCATTGAGATGACCTGAGGTACTATGGCCTAATATACCTAGTTTTTATATACAAATAGCAAATAGGCGTGAGTACGATGGTGTGAGATTTCGCATGAGGTGAAAGAAAGATGCTCTATTTAACAAGGCGTTAGCCGAGTTGAATAGAGCGTCTATTTCTTTCACTTAATTTTGAGGTCAACATTAAAGTTTACGTGCAAGGCTCTTATGAAAAGTGTTATTCCATCTCAGTCATTTCACAATGAAGTTTTGATATGATTCTGTTGCCTGCCTTCACAAATCACAATATTTCTGGTTATTTTCTTAAAATCGCTTTTGCCTTGTGTTACTATCTTGTTGACATCATTAGATGTTGAGTTTTTGTCATGCTTCCAATAGTTTTTTTCATACATTTATGAATTTTTACTCTACTCCTAGGAGCTGGAGGAAGCTGAGTTCATTCCCATGCCAACGATAGACTCTGTGAATAACGATAGGACGGATTATGCCACTCCTATCAATAACGATCCTTCTCAACACAACTCTACACCAAACACGCTCCCATCAGATAAACCCACATTAGATGGTACAGGTTCTACAGACAGTGGTTTCCATCGTCCTCACTTTGTACCTCCTCTAAGCTTTGCAGCACTCTCACAGTCTGGGGATTCTTTCAAGATGGGTTTGGCTAGAGATGCAGAGGTGGAAGCTCTGAGAGACAGGGTCACACATCTAGAAAATGAGAACCAGAAGGTAGGAATAAGATAGAAATATTATCTCATGTGTTCAAACTTTGAGCAGCATGAATTACATATATGTCTAATGTTATTTCTGAATTATTCATGAAAAGATGCCCAATTAAAAAGTTGTGTTCTTTTCTATTATTTTCTGAATCAAGCTTAAGTAAAGTAAGTTAATAGAATGTCATATAAATTAAAGTACATTTGGTTTTAACAATAGTTTTCTCCAGTCCAAGTATTTAAATACATTGGGAGGAGAAACATATCTATTCATTGAATTATCAGTTCATCATGAAATTACCATTTTTTGCCAGATGTTCTCATTTGTTCATTTTCACAGAAAATAATTCTTAACAGTATCTTTGTTATGACTTTAGTTTAAGAAGTATGATTGTTTGGCTATCCTTCTTTGCAGCTGTTTAACATGGTGTCTGACCATCAAGCACGTCTTCTAGAACTGGAGAAGCGATTGACACAGATAGAAGGAACAGGGGTATGATCTTTCATTTATCTGTTTCAAAACAAGAGACTGTCTTCGTGATGCATTATAATCCTCTACCATCATCATTTGTGACTTGTGAGATTGATGACAGATTCAGAGAGTCAACCTAGTACCATGCTTCTGAGCTAGGCCACTGCTGTGCTTCATACCTTGCGGTTCCACATTTAACAGTTTATTAAGAAAGCCAGTCAAGGTCTCCTCGTCATCTTCTTTTCTTGTAGACAACCATTTAGGATTCTGATCATCAAACGATCATCATGACACACTGTTGTGATCTAGCCATTTCGTAGGTCTTTCTCTGATGTTTGGAAGTAGCATACTGCTCGGAGGATGCATCAATGATGGAAAAAAATGGACCTTGAATCACTTGCAAAAATTGCTTTGTGGATAATCACCATTCGTAGATAGACAGACCTACAGTATGATATCTAGTTATTTTCAGTAATTTCTTCTTCTCAGGATATCTGAAATTAAAGATGGTTCATTTGACTAAAACAGGTTGTCATCCAGATTTAATTCAAGGTTTGAGACCTACATTTCGTATATTATATGCATTTTTTTGTGAGAAAAGCCTTAGCAGTGACCTCTGAGGATATTTGAACTGTCTCATCTTTCTCACATTAATGAACTCCGTGCATTATTCATATCCATTTAATTACAAAGCAATTACCAAGTGAAGATATTCCTATTAGTGTTTTGTATTTTTTACTTTAAGAAAAATTCAGCCACATGTTTGCTTCCAATGTACTTCACCTTACAGCTGATATTTGATGTTGATGAACAGATTATGGAAATGATATACTAGTAGACAAATGCCCGTCATCATTTGAATTGCTATTGAAATCAAGAATTAATGGTATAATTTACTACAAAGTTGATCAAAACATTCTTTCTGCATGTATGAGATAATTTTCTGCAGATACGGTTGATCTGTTGATTGCAACTATTGTAGTTGATATTTGCAGTAGAAAGAATGTAAGTTTGTTGGTACACCCTCTAAGTGAGGGACCACCATATCCCAATATGATGTGGCTGATTTCAAGTACAGTGTCAAATGCCACTGGGTGTTGGAGCAAAATAAACATCGGGCACAATATCCAACTTGAAACCTTGCTGGCGTTACTATTGACATCATTGAATTTGAACTATCAATAATAAAATAAGTATTGTTTTATAAACCCAGAGATTATTTTGAGCTTAATAAAGCAGCTTGATTTTCACCCTTAACATCAAATGCCAACATCGAACACTGTACTTAAAATCAATCAAAATAGTAGAGTAGACCTTGGTATTCATTCAGCAGTTTCACTTAGGAAGATTTAAAAGAGCTTCTCTTTAGAAATGTTAAACTATATTGTGATTACAAAAATGAGTCATACACTCATTCTTCATCATTAATTTAATATCTCATGATCTGGCTCATCAGAAAAAATAAATCGAGCCTGTCATGGCTTGCTGATTGCACACTAGTTCATATGAATGTACTGAATTTGATCAATTTGATCACAATCACATATAGGATGTCATGGAAGTTTATCATTCAAGTACATGGTGATCATAATTAAGGCCTCAAATTTTGGAAAGAGATAGCTAGCTTCTTGATATTAAGAATACAAAGTATAACATATGGTAATAATGACAATATTTATAAAATGAAACATATTCATTACTAGAGATGCTCCAGGCACATATATATTTGCAGACAGTTAGGTGACAGTGTGAGAGTAAAACTTATCGAGGATCGGTCAATGTTTTTGATGATTTCTATGTGGGTAAACATCAATATTATGCAACTATTGATTACATTTTAATGTGATGATATATCATTGATTAATTTCTATACAAACTACATTTCCGATTTATGCAATTTTCCATTATATATATGCCCTCTGTCTTTCATTCTGGCAGCATTTCATATAAACTGCATCTTTCTTCATTGTCTTATTTGAAAAAGAAAAATAATGTGTATGTAATTGATTTTCAGGCTCTCTGAGTGCAAACCAGTGATATAAATATTTGGTTCATTTTCATGTGGTGAAATTACTTAGTAAAAATCTGACTGTCATGAATTCTGTTGTCCTTATATATCACTACTTTGAAAAGAAATGTATATCATGTTTAATATTTAGCATTCCCTTTCTAGATGTGTTTATGATGTTTTAAGTTGTGTGCAAAAAGGAATTGTTTAAAGATATGTTTAAATGCTGCTTGCTGTGCATAGTTTTTGTAGTCTTGCCTTTTTATTTAGTCTGTATTTACTATCATAAATTGGTATCAGGGTTATTTATCACACTTTCATTCATTAAAAAAGAAAATGTGCAATGCTGTAAATATCCATGACAGACAAACAACAGTAATAGGTAATACAAACATGTAAGAATAATACATGCATAATCATAGCTGTATGTACACATGAAAACCTGTAGTCTATGTAGCTCTAATCAAATATTTTTTGCATATTCACTTTGTTTGAAATGACTGTATATTGATTCAAATATTTTATTTCAGAAGTTGGTGAGAAGATTATTTTTATAGAAACTTGAGAAGTGAAAGAAAATGATCGTCATTTTTCATCCTTCTGTAAAAATTGGACTTTGTAATTATATCTGAAAAGTTCAATTGGTAGATTGCTTTAAGCCAATATAGGAATGAATGAGTTGTTGTTTTAAGTTGGAAAGTGTTAATTCATGATTGAAGTGTGTATTCAAGTTGTTTAAATTATCGGTAATGTGTGTAAATTGCTTGATGACCTCTACCTGATTCTGTAGAACTGGTACACAAAGGTTAGTGATTGATCATACATGTGACTTATATGATTGATTGCACATAATGATCAATGCAATCAAACTTATAAGTCATTCCTATGATCAAACACTAAGCATTGTGTTACTGGACCCAATATAAACTATCATGATAGACATGTACAGTACATGTAGTTTATTTCCAACATTTGTATGTGGTGGAATGCATACCCAAGTGGTCTCATTTGCTTTCATAAACTTTTATATAAACATTGTAAATATAAAATTATATTTGTTATCTCTACTTTATTTTCTGAATTCTGAAATATAGAATAGAAGTGCATGAAGCTATTTTTCTATTTTTTTCATTTACAGAATAAGGTAGGTTGTATTAAAAGAGGTTGTCTTCTTTTTTTTCCTTTTAGAATCAATGTATTTTTCTGAAATAATTGTGGCAAAAATATTCATCATGCTTTTTACTAATACAAGACTTGGGCATTACAAGTACATGTAGTTAAGTAGTGTAGTTTTCAGTACTCTTTTTTTTTCTTTTCCTACTCTAGAAACAATATTTCAAGCTAATTTGAATTCTGGTAGAAGCTATTGGAACATAAATTCCAAGATGAAATATGGTCCTCTTTTCTGAAGTTAGAATTCAGTGAGTATTACAAATTATTAATTCAGTGAATATAAGGGATGAGTAAAGGCAATGATAATGGATTAATTAACTGCATGTGAACATGCAACTCTTGATACCATGCTTAAAAAAAAAAAGTAATCCATTGATAAAATTTGTAGTGTTTGAATATGATATCTGATTAAAAGCATGTGCATAAATATCATGTAATTCATTCACCACTAAGTAAGAGGATTCGATTACTAGCTCCTTATCTCTACATAACATTTTCTATTAATACTGTTCATTGTCAATTCATTATACACTGCACTTGTACATTCACACTCACAGTTAGCCATTTATTGATCTCATTAAAGATTCTTTTGTCATTTTGTTGTATTTCAACTGGTATGCAGTCTTTCTAACTTGCACCAGAGAAATGTTTGTTGCTACTTTTCCAGCTTTTTCTCTTGCATGCTTGCATTTCCTTGTGAACCACTCAGTATCCTCGGTTCATATTTAAAGCAAATTCTTGTTATCATTGTTATTTTTTTTAAACAAAAGTCACGCTCTCTTCAATACTCATCGTAGAAAACAAGCGACACATAAACACAATAACATGAACAATGATAATAACATATTGAGTTATGTTTTCTAAACTCTGAACACATTATGGTAGTTATTGTAGAGAACAGTATGAATTTAAGATTTGAATACCCATTTGATATTCCAAAAGCTGTGGAATATCATGTTAAGGGCCCTGTAACTCAAATGTTAGCGATTAGTTGTACGCTCTATTTTCATGATTAGTTGTATATTGTAGCCATTCATGCTATAAATGCAATCAATAAAAAGAAATGTTCTATGATGATTGGTAAGCTTTCTGTTACAGACCCCAGAGCATGTATAGTAAAAAAGTCATTTCCATTGTCTTTTTTGACTGGGCTCTGAACCATGTTCAATATGTGGTGTCTTACACTGGCTACACTCCTACTTGCTGAACTTATTCCTACAGAAATCAGAAGTATGGTCATATTTATTTGTCTTGGACATGGGATGTAGGTGTACTATCATTGTTTCCTCATGCAGTACCCTCTCACATGTTTCAATCAATTTTATATTGATTGTAAATAAATTCTAGCAAAGCAATTACTAAAATTGTCACTTAATTGAAACTATTGATTGTATCTATTTATGTTGCATGACCAAGAACTCTGTTCTTTTATTTGCAGATTAGTTCAGATAAAGTTCTTAGTTTTTAGGTTTATTAGGTATTATGTACTAAGCAACTGAAACAAAATCACTGGGACTTAATGTGTATGGTAATGTGACTGTTTTGGTTAAATTGAGATGGAAAGACTTACTTACAGTGAGAAAAGCGCTCACTGAAAAAGGATTGAAAAGTTTGTATAACATTTTCTTTCACTCGGTGTTTGAAATCAAGGCATTCTTGGTGAAGAGATACTTTTCAAAACAATTTCATGACCAAGTTTACTCCAGCTTGAGTTCTTGTTGCAAGCGCATTAATCCCCAGGGGTGTGTTTTACCTATCAAAAATTGAATATTTACATCAGTTTTGTAGACCCTTACAAAGATTGAAACCATTTTTTAGTACAATATGCTGACTTTGCAATAATAATGATGGTCAAGCTAACATATTCCAGATGGTGTTATGTCAATTTCACCATTCAAGTATGCAGGAAAATCGATTCACTATATTTACATGTGATATAGTGAAGAAAAACAAATGTGTAGTAGTAAAGCCCAAAATAGCCTAGTTTTCAGTCCTACTTAATCACAAAATGATGTCACAGACTTCCGGCTGGGGAGGACAGCACTTAATCTTTTTTTTTAGAGGCTGATAATTGACTTTGATATTCCCAAGCAAAATTTTCAGCTTGCAAGTGGTAAAAATACTTGAACATGGCATTGCTGTGTTTTGTAGCTTATAAGCTTTGAATTAGCATATGATTTAACAATTCGACTTTTTGCTTCAGTCAGGGTCCTTAAATGATTTCTTTAAATGAAATATCATTAGAATATAATAAGTTTTGCCCATATTTTTTTCTTGAAACTCCATACAATGTGTACCTTCATGTAACTGTAAAAGTGTGAGGTGGTTTTACTCACTGTAAAGTTGTGTTTATATTTTATTTTCAAATCTTTCAGACTTTAATCCTGTTTCCCTGTAATTTCAGAGAAAATTTTGTAATTTTCACATTCCCAAGAATGTCTGGAATTATTTACAGCTATTTACTGTTACATTCATGTAAATTTCATCCTCTTTCTAGTGGGTACAATGCAGATGTATCAGGTATAGAAAAGTGTCTTAACTACATACACTCATTGATAATGTTATCAATATATTTTGTGAAATAAAAGACTTGTTATGAATTATTTGTGTACCTGAGTTTTTTTTTCATTTTGTAGTTATGAGACAAATCCTCTATTTGGACTGGTCTCCAAAGTTATCAATTGCATAATGGGAGTTTTATGATGACTCATTTTCTAGAGAGTAGTCTGGATACATTTGATTAACAGGTTGAAGATCAACACTGCAGCTTGGAATAAATTCCAATGGAAATTGTGATTGTGTAAAAAAAAAGAGAAATGTTTTGAGACAATCTATGACAGATATGTTCTTAAGTATCATAAATGTGTGGTGTGACTAATGTGAAGATTAAAGTGGACAAATTTGTTATATAATAGGAGACTACATATGGTGTCATTTTAAGTTGTGAACCTGTAACTGGTTGAGCAAGACTCCAGCTGAGGGTATTTGATATTGAGGGCCCTACCATTTTGCCTTTGATGATTTTATTCTGATAGGCTGCTTCCATGCAATAGCTCCATCTAATGTTGATTGAATTGGTTGGAAGCTGTAGAATGGGAGGCTTGACGAGATAAATGTAAGACAGTGAATTCATTATCTGATTCTTATATTATGTTTGCCCATGGGCAAGGTATTTAATACAATATTCTCTAAAACAAACTAGTTAATATGACTAGATTGGTAGTCAGTTGGGTGCAACTAATATGACTAGTCCTATGGTGTAGTGAATGAAATGACCGGGAAATAATCAAATACAGTGTATGACTAAAATAACAGTTGCACCCAGCTGACCCTTTCTTTCTTTAACCTTTTTTTTCTCATCATAGTACTTTCATGTTTTCAGGTTGGTCTCAGATGTAAATAATCATATCAGAATCATCTGTAAATTCCCCAAATCACATGTACACTAATTCAAAGGTTTTCTCCCATAGGCTCCATTCTCTGTATTTACATTGGAGGTAAGTTTTTTTTTTGTAAACGTTCTTTATAATAAAAAAAGACAATCAGATTCTTTGTGAATAACGAGGGTTATTCAATATTATGTGAGACGATGCTCAAATACGTTAACATTTAATATTGAGCTCTATCAGGAAGTATAAAATTTTAGTAAATTAAACTTCTGTGAATAGTGAGTGCTCAATCATTGTTCGCTTATCTATAAATAACTGCTTTACGTGGATGTTGGTTTGTTGGAATGTTTAGTTTCGATTTCTTCTTTATTACACATCTGGTAGGTCCATGAAATTAGAATTAGCGAAAAGAATTAAAAGAAATTTAAGCTTTTCTTTTTTTCTTCCCCGGTATAACATCCCCCCATATGTTGAAAGACTATAAAATTAACGCAGCATAGGTGTATTGGAATATTAGAGGCGCGGTGCAATTGGTTCTTAGGCCATGAATACATTCATCCAATTTAAATATTAAAATTACAGTTATAGCAAAAAATGAGTAATTCTGAATATGAAGATTCGATTAATAATATAACCCTTTGTTGTTTCATATTCGCTAAAGAAAAAAATGCAAAGTTTTTGTGAAGAGTGTTCGCTCCCCCACCCCTCTATGTCTCCATGTGTCTTTTTTTACTCTATGTGTATTTGTACCTGCATTCAACGGCTTGTCGTTGGGAGGGGTGCTTTTGGCTACTGGGAAGGGAAAAGAAAAGAAAAAGAAAAGAATGGGAAAGGAAAGAATAAGATTTTTTGTGAATGCTATCTTAAAATCTATCAAAAAATTCATTTTAGAAAGTCCACTCGCTTAATTTGCGATCTCGCAAGCTTTCAGATAATTATGTTGCCGAATACGCCATGTTTGGGACCCCTTTTGGTGGAAAATGGTCGAATGAAAATTCTAGTTTACCGAGCGAAAAAAGCCATATAAAGAAATTCTTTATAGAACATCATAAATGTATATCTTAATCTAACATCTACTTAAGATGAAAACACCTTTTAAAATTTATCTGAAATTAGACTTTTGAACAATTCATTTTGAATTATCAAATACTTTTCATGTACATTTCACATGTTCACATTCCTTCTATAACTGTTGTATAACCTGGATTTTTTTAATGTATATTGACACAATCCATGGAAAATATTTGCTTAAAGATTCCCTATAAATAGAAGTTGTATTTGGTTTACGATTAAACTATTCGTCCAGCCAAATGCAGCCCATGCACTGTTGATATTTTCATCCACCCGTAGCCTGATATCCAAAACAAATGTGTATCATGTTTTCTTTTACTTTATATTATTCTAACGATTAGCCTGATTTATATTCCTGAAGTATGTAATTGGATTCTTATTACCCTCCATAAAAAGATGTGGTCATTCAGGCAAAACACTTCACGGTTAGAATAATTTCTATCTGCAGATTTTGTGACCTGTTTCTGTTTATAGTTCAGTATACATGTATGTAGGTCAGTGTAATGTAAATGGGCTTAACCCTGCCTTTATTACCACGTCTATATAGCCACGAGGGATATGATTATTTTGCCCTCGTTGGCCATTGTCGTATGCATCAACGGATTGGACGTTCAGTCATCCGTGATCATCGACGGCAGCGTTCTACTGCAAGGTCAAAAGAAATTATTATTTTAGTTATTGAAGAGATGAAACCTAATGTGGGCCTATAGCTCAGTAATCTGTTTTAAAAGCTGAAATGTAATGGCATTTTGTCTGCAACATCTTTCACTTATGACAACTTTTAAAATGCATTCACTTTTTTTAGTATTGGGTCACCTCTGATAATTATTTGTCATTCTGCTGGTTGGTACATCATTTTTCTTACACGAAAAACCCAAATGCACACTTAGCATACACATACTAGTATACTGAACATGCACCTACTCACACACACACACCCCGGACACACTCCTACCCCATACCTCAGAAAGTCTTATCTATCACACCAGCCCTAAACCCACATATTTCTATTCTCACACGTACACACCCGGACCCCCCACACACGCCACATACACATCTCTATACCGGCAGACACAAAAACACGTCCAAAACCCACTTATCTATATTCTAACACACATACACCCACCCACACTCTCGAAACACGCACACACACATTTTTATTCTCACACGTACATACTCGTAACCCCACACTCCCACACACGCCACATACACATCTTTATTCAGGCAGACACAAAAACACGTCCAAAACCCACTTATCTCTATTCTAACACACATACACCCACACACACGCTCTAAACACACACATATCTCTGTCCTCACACGTACATACCCGTATACACACTCACGAACGTCACATATTTACACATCTCCATTCTGACAGACACAAACACACATCCAAAACCCACAAATCTCCACACACACCTTCACACTCCAAACACATATCTCCTTTCTCACAGACACACACGCCCATTCACACGCACCAACTCGCACATCTCCATTTACATTTTCTCCCGGCTCTCTCCATCCCTTCTATCCTTGACTTTCCTTTTCTCGGTCAATCATTTTACTTGATCAGATTTACCTTTACCCTACATCCAGTCCTAGTAGTCAAACTTTTGTTTCCATTTCTAAATACCTTAAGATTTCAAGACCATCATTTTATTTTACTCAACAATAGGGAAAATGGCATTATTTCATTTCGGGCTTTTTCCCTCATTTTTTCTTTCTTCTTTAACCAATTCGCTGTTTCAAAAAGTCCTTGATCCATTTATCAGAGTTAACGTGTGATTGCATGTCATTACATTGTTATATCTTAACACAAACTCCCTTTTTTGCAGATGACTGGCTCATGGTGAAATAATCTAATAACTTACGTATATATTACTTCTTCATGACTTACAATCAAAACAATATTCGAAAATTGCAATCGCAATGTATGTCTTAATGGTATGAATATGATGTCATATCTAAGAAAACCTGATCATAAATTCGCGATATAGACTATGCGTTAACACAACCACTTCAATCGCCGTTGCCTCTCCATCTTAAAAGAGGAAGGAAGTTATCTCGAAAGAAAGAAAAAAAAAGTCACGTCACTCTCTTGCTCCAATAACTGCCATTAAGTTGATTTAAACCTACTTTGATGCCGTTTCCATGGTGACCAAAATAAAGGCTCTTCCTTGTTGGTTATTGCTTTTTTCCATGTCCACAAATGCATATTATTCATTTGAGAAAATATAATCTCATTAAGAATTGCCATATAGAAAGAATGGCTCTGTCAATTATTATCGGGAAAGTAGGTTTTACAAGCGTGACCCAGCTTTTTCCTCGTACTTGGCCTCATAATTATGATTATTAAGGATGGATTCAAAACTGCGTTTGTCAATCATATTTACAAGACCAAGATTAAATAATACCAAGACCTAGTACATTCAATGCTCCAGTCTATAATAAATGTTATACTTTGAAATCTTTAAGACCTTACATCCCTTTCCTTGATATTCTATGGTAATGGATTCCCTTTGCTTGTCTTGCTTTTTATGTATTCATATCACCTGTCTTGAAAGTGGCACATATTTAGATCTATATATATTTTTAAAGCTTTTGTTCTTTTGTTGTTTCTTATTCAACGCGATGATATGAGAAAGGGGTTTTGCACTTACTGATCCTGCTCTTAGCTTGTAAGAAATTGCACTTCCGTTGATACACTGATATGAAGAACACACAAGGACAAAATGCTTCACATTCTTAGATATCCACTGTCACGTGTCTCTTCATCTCGTCAATTCCTTGAGCTATTATTCATTAATGACAAACATTTTTCTCCTGACGTATTTTCATTCTCAATTTTCTGATGATTTATTTTTTATTCAACAATGTATTTCCTTGAAATGTTCATTAATTATCGAGGTATAGCCGAGTTCATTTCCTGTGACGTACGGAATATTCAGGGACACAGAGTTGATGAAGGTACATGACTGTATTTCAACGTTTAGAAAACAACTGATAAACTAGTCTGAGAATTGTAACATTCTACGATTATTTTCATACCAATATTCTTTCCATTAGCATGATAAAATCGCACTTTTTTAAAACAGATTGTGAATGTCCTAGTCATGGTGATGAAAGATCTTTTATTTTTAAGATTCCAATGATAAAATGTAAATTAAATCTGAGAGCGCCTATTTATAAGCAGTGAATATTTGTATGATTATAAATCAATGATGATGTAGATCAACATGCTTCATTCCTAGAAATCTGCACATCTCTCATGACGTCCGTAAATCTTTCATGTTCATCCGTTATCTTTTCGTCTAGTGCTGTTCCCCCTTGACCCACTTGCCTGGGAATGTGGAACCCCTCCCACTAATTCTCCTCCATACCCTTAGGAAGGAATCTTCCTGGCTCATGCCTGCTTCAAAGTGTGAAAATAGGTCGACCGTGATTTCATCTCGACGGGAAAGACATATTTCTTGAAGACCAGCTTCCGCACTCTTGCTATTCCTTCGTTGCTCAGGGCCTATTTTCCTGCTGTCTTAATTTTTCCGTCGTGCACTGGCGTAATTTCTGCTTCTTTTACCGATTTTGTAAGGGGGGGGGGGTGAAGGGAGAGGCGTATATGGGGGAAAACAGTTCTAAAATACTTTTGAACCTTCTTTCCGCACGCTTTGCTCATTATGCACTGAAAATGGTATCAGGAGGATAAAAATATTAGTATAACGTAAATAGCAAATAATTAAAGAGTTGGAATGATAGATAGGGGAAGGGATTGAGGGAGATGAAAAAGGGGGACAAAGAGAAAGAGAGAGGGGGAGAGAGAGAGAGAGGGGGGGGGGTGATTAGGTGCGATAGACGAGAGGGAGGGAGTTGTGTTTTTAGAAGTAATGGATAAGATGGATGGTGGTTACTGTATGGAATATTGTCAGCTGACCGGAAAATGAAAGAGTACGCCCAAGCCTTTCACCGATAAAATGTGTTATTCAAGATTTATTCTCCACTCTGATGAAAGAGGAATAATAGTGAAATCAGGACAACCTGAATATAAATTAGACCAATGGTTTCGAAGAGTTTTTTTTTTCAATAGAAAGGTGTAACAAAGGAGATTAAATATAGCTAGTTTATATGGATGTGGAAAGTACATAGTATAGAGTAAAGACTGGGGATTCAGGTTGAGAGAAGAAAAGGCGTTATTATACAGGTGAATATTTTTTTTACAAATTGACTTGATGAAGTGGAGGTGTTCTACATGGAAAAAATAATATTGAGGCCAATTTCGATAAAGTGTTTTAGAGGGAAAAGTTCACCCTACACGTTGATTTTAATCAATGCAGAAAAATTAGAGAAACGTAAAATATTTAATGAAAACTAAAAGAACAGTTATGTGTTAAAAATGTATTGTCTAATGTCATCATGCGAGCAGCCGCCCTATTATGTCATAGGATTTCAATACTTTTGAAGTTTGATATGGCTCCTCGGGATGGAACACATGACCTTCCTGTTTATGAAGCCTCCTTCCACAGAGGTTCTGTGCAAAATAACAGGTTCTGTGCAAAATGCTCCATAGAAAGAAAAAGAAAAAAAAGAAAAGAGAGATTCATTATTGGTATACATAAGCGAAGCCATGGTGTCTCGAAAGGTAATACAAAGCTCTAGTTTTTCGGATTCTGTAATTTCCCTTTTTTTCCATTTTTCTTTAGCAAGAATTCCATCCATATTATGCTGCACTCAACCCAGGTGAGGTAAATGGGAACATGGCAAGAGTTTATTACTTGAAACCCTGAAAGCATTACAGCGGCTTTGGTGTAAAGCCAGTGTAATTATGCTACATTATTTCTAAAATGATTTCTGTAAAAATAATTGTAATAGGTATATCCTTTTCCTTCCAGTACTTAAAAAAATCCTAAAGGTGGACGCCCCTGCCTTTTGAAAATCCATAATTTATTGTTCGAAATAGACATGAAATGAAATACTCCGAAAATTTGCTTTGCCCAATTGATCCTGGGCCCGGCAGCCACTGTGCAGCGCCAGATCGACGAGGCTCTATCCCTTTAATCGTTGAACGCCAAACAGGGTAGCAGCAACTCCCATCTTTTAACGTCTTTTGGTCTGACGCGGCCGGGGTTTGAACCCCCGACCTCCCGGTTGTGAGACGGACGCTCTACCAACTGAGCCAACACACCGGTTTTGCGAAGGATTTATATACATGATAATATTGTGTTAATATCTTTTATTTTAACTGACGTGCAATAGATTACATATTTCATAGGTATTTATTTCAACAATATCAATAATGATCAATGTGCACAGGACTGTGATTGTTTGTGAGTAACCTAATATTTTCATTATTTTGTTTGTGGCACTTCACTGTAGTGTAGTGAGTGATGACATCCAATATGATAGCAGAAGTGGGTCAATTGTTATAGGAGTATGGTGAGAATCTTCATCCCTTGTTGGGCATGCCTGGAAAGAGATCTACCTCATTAAAGAACGATCCAAAAACGTAAATCATCGCTCAACACTTGATGATAGTGGCCTAGCTGCCGTAATGAAATCATTATATGGCACGGATTGCCAATCATAAGCTGGGTATTTTTGTCGACTATCCTACTCGGCATTCGAAATGATGAAGATTTAATGCCCCTATCTGATATTGTTCCATTTGACTTATAGTTTCTCTCAGGAAATTGAATAGCAAGGAAACCAAAGGCTTTCGTCGGCATTGTTGGAAAGTAATCAATTAGGTTTTAATATATAACTGTGTTGCATCAAGTAGGCCTATGCAGGTGTATCTATCTGTTTTGCATTTCCTACAATTTGAAAATGCATGCTCAAGTACATGATTTTAGTTTACTCGTGTGTTTCGTAAATAGAATAAGGTGATTCCCTTGATTAAACGATACGTCATTTGTAATTATTACCAATAACATTGTCATAGTTCTTAAAACAATATTCTGGCTTCTTTAAAAGAAGAATTGACATGTTAATGAAGACCTCGTAGCTGTGATATAAAAAAAATCGACTTATGGTTTGGTTGATTGTATAGGCCATCATTCACAGAGGCATATTATTTTTTCAAGATGAAAAAAAGGCATCGCAATTAAGAATTAGTTGATTTTTTTGGCAATCAATATTCCTGCTGTTTTATTGGCAGCATGGATTTATTTGATATGTCATTGTTTTTTTTAATATTGTTACCTAGTTAGTTGGTTTGTAATTGCCATTAGAAGATGATTGACGTCAAGTCACAGGTGTTCCACATTGCATCTTGGCATGATGGCTACACGCGCTCAGCAGTCTACGCAGCAGGAATACATTGCATGTCAAAATGTTATCATCTTTTGATGTGAAGTAAAGACTGGGTCTTTTCTCCTTGTCTCCCTCTATCCATATCCCTTTGTCTGTCTCTTCATTTGCTTTCTTTCATTTTGTCTCTTTGTCTATGCCTCTATCTCTCTCGCTCTCTCCTCTTCTCTCTCATGCACGCACACTTACACGCATCCGGGACACGCATCATGTGCAGCGGGGAGGGATGAGGGTGTGTGTATGTGTGTGTGGGGGGGGGGGGAGGGGTGGGATATATGAATGGATATAGCAGTTACCCCATGAATTTTGGTATGGAATTTACACGAAAAGTCTGTCCAAAGTATTATGATCTAAAAACCAACCGGGGTAAAATAACATGCGTGATCATTTCGGTCTCTTCAGTCCATCACTTGCATTAAGTTCTTGATATTCGATAGAGAGGTTCTCTTGTTTACCATGACATTATAAATTAATTGAAATATTTAGAATTCCGTCTTATTCAATAAAAAGGACAGTGTGTAAAATCATTGATTTCCTCGATAAAAATCACTTTGTGTTTAGTACTGATTCTTGAAAAATGTAAATCTTGACCAGGGCCCTTTGAACGACACAACAAAAAGTTAATTTTGGTCACGAGTAATTTGAATTTGACAAGCCCCCCCCCCCAAAAAAAAGGAGGGGTTTTTACTATAAAACATGAAATTTATTTTGGTAACTAGAAATTTTGTAAGCAAAACAAGAATATACCTACCAAAATAATATCCAGGGGGTGCTGCGTACAGTGAATAATACACGCAGCACCTTCCAGGTTTATAATGGGTGTGCTGAAGCACCCCCTGCACCCCCACTTCCCAAAGCCATGATCTCGACAGTGCTACAACTTTCTCGTTCAAGGCCAGGTCCCACTACCCGACGGGGGAAAAATGTATTCTTAAAGGACACAGCGGACGAGCAAAATTTCCATCCGTTTTCATCCGCTCCAGAAATGTGCATATGCGAAAACATAACGGAAAATAACGGACGTGGGTCGTATGTAACGCGGATGTTAAACGGTTGTTCATCGAAGACCTTGCGGATGAAAACGGATGGAAGTGGATGACAGCTCCGAAAGGGTTACCAGAGGATGCAGACAGGATACAGCGGACGTTTCACGGATGAAACGGACATAGAACGTTTTTTGTTCGTATATGTCACATACTGTATATACATCGTACACGGCGGAAATGTCATCCGTTCTGAAAGTTGTTGTGCAGCTCAAAACTTTTTGAAATCACAGTGGACGGATGCTCGAAGGATAGAGCGTGTGAAACACGTATGCAATGCAATGGGTACACAACTGATGCAAAGCGTATTCCGACGGATGGAAAGATTTTTTCCGTTTAACATCCGCAAGCGAGAGGTAAATGCCTTGATATCCGATTCTGATAGGGTTTGGAATCACATTTGGGGTGGACTTGGCCTTTATACAGTGCGTATCCAAAAAGTTTACACTTTGAAAAAGACCTGGGAATTAAAAATATACATTATGTGGGTATTTTTTTCACATATAATCTTGGGTTTGGGTCTCATCTATCCAATGTCCATTTTTGTAAAGCTCGCAGAAATCTGTTTGCGCGGAAATGCTAGTTTTCACGCTGTGTCAAGGGGAAAGGGCGAAATCAAACTTACCCTACAAAACATTTCTCATATATTTCCCTTGCACTTTTAGTCAATTGAAATAAAACGGATACATTCAAGCATTTTGTAACAATTTTGCCATCCAAATTGAAACTTCAACACTTAGTAAGCACAACCTTTACCCTTTTTGTGCCAGCTGGATCTAAGGACATCTGAACAAAATCTTATATCAGACATCTTCAACATTTTTTCACTAAGTTTTTATCATTTAAAGTGGGTTTACATTTCATTTTTCATTTAATACCTGTTTTTCCACACTTTTCCCAAACTTGTTAATGATTAACAAAATGAAAATCAAGCCTAAGCCATTTCATGTAAATCACAGCTCAGTGTAAAGCAAATATCGTCACGATGGCCTCGGTGTGTGGGGGAGTGGGATGGGGCGCAATGCACTCTTCGAAGTGTTTTTGGCAAGGAAAAAAGTTTAAAAGGGTAAAAGATATCTTCAAATCAATTTTAATAGCTAAATTCCACGTGTTATTCATGATGAAGGTCTACTTTTATTCGCATAACTATTTCAAAGTTCTGCGCAAATCATTTTTCACTAACTTATCAAAAGTAAGTGGTACTCACTCAAGCGGAAACATTTTTCGACAATTAAATCGTCATTTGCTTAAATGGATCTGTACCAATGTTAAAATGTGGAAAAATTTTCAGGATATTACAAATATATAATGTTACAGGATTTTTTTACAGGATTGTAAACTTTTTTTGATACGCACTGTAGTTTACTTTTTGAAACCATCCTTCCACTGTAAAGATTGTATTACGAAAAAGAGTTTTGAAAACAAATAAAACCAGCCATATTTATCTTTTTAAACTTGGTGAAGCGATGAAGGGATGATGGGAGCTCTAGTTGGTGATGCAAGCGAGAAATGCAATAATAACAACAAAAACACGAAACAAAATAAAATGGTGTATCTTAGAAAGTGAGGAGTGTCGAAATCGTTTGTCAAAGGAAAAAAAAATCTTGCCCCCATCCTCAAACAATATTGAGGGCATAATGCGGTACCACGATATACATCGAATTGATTTTTTTTAAGTTATAAGTCATTACTGTTGAGTGTTGTCGAAATCGTGTTTCCTGATGATTGGTTTATTGGAAAGGGGTAAAAATAAGCTTTCTATCTCGAGTATCATGCCAAACACAATGCCCTGGAGTAGAACATCAATAGGGAATAGTGCATAGTCGGTCATTGGCTCTCACCATCCTCACTTTTTACCCTAAAATTCATTTATTCCACGGCTCAGCTCGAATGATTGCGAGGTGTTCTATAACACTGGCTAATTATAATTTCAGGCAAACTGCAGACACTTCCTCCATCCTCACCCTATTCAAAGAGATGGTGGAGATATGGGGTCATTCTACTTTCATTTCATTTGAATAGTATTATTACGAGTCTCATCACGGCTAGTAGTTTTGTCTCTTGCTTTTCGGTCTGTCGCTCTCATTCAATCTCTGGTTTCTCTGCCATACACGCTGAGGTTTCTTCACACTGATCGATGATTGCTTGAAACCATTAATCCTCTTTCACTCAATATTAATATCTACTCGTCCTATGCTATCATGCATGATAATTAGAATCTTGCATTCAATGGCCCCAAATTCGTGATCCCTGTTCTATGCATCCTTTTTTTTGTGGAGATAATAACAAGTTTTTATTCTGGCATGATTAGTAAATCGTACGATAATACTCTCCTTTCTGTCTCTACAGTGCGTATCAAAAAAAAGTTTACACTTAGAAAAAATCCTGTAAAATTATATATGTGTAATATCCTGACGATTTTTTCCACATTTTAGCATTGGTACAGATCCATTTAAGCAAATGACGATATAACTGTCGAAAAATATTTCCGCTTGAGTGAGCACCACTTACTTTTGAAAAGTTGGTGAAAAATGATTTGCGCAGAACTTTGAAATAGTTATGCGAATAAAAGTAGACCTTAATCATGAAGAACACGTGGAAATTAGTTAGTAAAAATTGATTTGAAGATATCTTTTACCTTTTTAAACGTGTTTCCTTCCCCAAACACTTCGAAGAGTGCATTGCGCCCCATCCCACTCCCCCACACACCGAGTCCATCGTGACGATATTTGCTTTACACTGAGCTGTGACTTACATGAAATGGCTTAGGCTTGATTTTCATTTTGTTAATCATTGCCAAGCTTGGGAAAAGTGTGGAGAAACAAGTATTAAATGAAAAATCAAATGTAAACCAACTTTAAATTATAAAAATTTAGTGAAAAATGCTGGAGATGTCTGATATAAACTTTTGTTCAGATTCAGTTATGTCCTCAGATCCAGCTGGCACAAAAAGGGTAAAGGTTGTGCTTACTAAGTATTGTAATTTCAAATTTGGGCGGCAAAATTGTTACAAAATGCTTGAATGTATCCGTTTTATGTCAATTGGCTAAAAGTGCTAGGGAAATTTATGAGAAATGCTTCGCAGGTTAAGTTTGATTTCGCCCTTTCCCCTTGACACAGCATGAAAACAAGCATTTCTGCGCAAACAGATTTCTGCCAGCTTTAGAAAAATGGACAGTGCTCACTCAAGTGTAACATTCTGTCAAAACTTTTACCTTCATTGGATAGATGAGACCCAAACTCATAATTATATGTGAAAAAATTACCCACATGTTGTATATTTTTTAATTCCCAGGGCTTTTTCAAAGTGTAAACTTTTTTTTGATATACGCACTGTATATTAGTATTTCATTTTCTATCTTTCTGTATACTGAGATATCAAGAATAAGATTTTTAAAAATACAAAATTTGAAAAAACAAATTCATTAGAGTATAAGAATATTCTTAATTATGTCATGTGTGTATTGCATTTTTGTGAGAGTAGCTCGATCGAGCTTCTACTAAACAATGAACCCTTTCAGGAAATGATGTGACAAGAGTATTCTAAACTGCTTGTTTGATAAAAGCGAAGTCTTAATAAGATTTCTCGTCACTTACATTACAAGACCTACCGATCAAGGCTAATATTGCCTGAGATCATTTCATATCAATCTAAACTAATTGTAGGACTAGTGTCTCATCGTTATTGTCATTACCATGATTACGAACAAATCGTCTATTATAATATAATGGCAAGCAGTATCCACACTTCTTCGGCTCTAGACATTAAATGAACTGTTACTTAAAAATGAATTGTATGGTTTTGCGTATGACACAGGAGGGGGGGGGGGGTAATCAAGAAGATAATTATATTGCCCTTAGATGAGAGGCGATCTGATTTCCATCAAGACAAGAGTAAAATGTATTTTTAATGAATAACGATCTTTCAACACGACTCACTCTTGAACAGCCACAACTCAGATAGACAGTGTGAATGCCGTAGATTTAACATGTTAAGACAATCGTAAACGAGGTTAATGTATTCAATGTCTGGTTATTCATACCATATCTGACATCGACTGATCGAATGAATTCAGCAATCAACAAAATGATCAATATCTTTAACAACGACACTTATCATCACCATCTGCAAACAATGCCCAGATTGCCATTTCCCAAATTCTGTTGACATAAATACCTTGGTCACATTTGCTCTACGGCGGCCGCACGGCGAGTCGAAAAACAGCAGTTTTAATCATTTTTATTCAAACCACCTATATAAAGCTGGTACAAAAATGTCAAAACGGCTGTTTCCGACTCGCCGTATGGCCAAATGTGACCAAGGTATAACCTCTCACCTAACCGTTCTGACAAACTTGCTCGATAATATCCAATGCATAGTTCACAATATCTGGGCCTGCGATGTCCTTAAGGAGCCCCAAAACTGATCGTATACACCACTGTGTTAAGACAATTCCGACTGAACGATATTCGTACAGTTTTACTTATACTCATTAAGAGCGTCGTAAGTTCTGAAATATTTTTCAGTGTATTGTTCGACACATTCATAAAATAAAAATTATGAACCGATAAATCGTATAGTCTCATCGTAGATGATAAGGCGATTATCGCGCGGTGACTGTACGATTCTGAACAGACAAGAGGACCAAAGAAAAAAATCGTACATTGGAATGTCACTGCGCAATCTCCGTTCAACCATTAAACAAACATCGTAATATACGGTCTTCTTACGATTTTGAGAAGAGGCTGTAGAGACTGCATGTAAGTCCTTTTCTCTCACTCTCACCCTTTCTGCTTATTAGTGTATATTTTTTCTGAGTCCCTGGATATATTTTTTTGTTTCATCCGTAATTGCATCAATGCCATCGGGTCTATTATTCTACCACAATTTCCCGACACCAATGTGTCACTTCTATTTTGATAAGTGACACATTATTCTTCCCTTTTATATCTTTTAAGAGGAAAGAGAAACACTGCGGGGGGAATTCATTTATCTGTTCATTGCGCTCCAGATACAATAACATAGGACGGAAAAGATAGCGGCTGCCACATTTGAAATTTTACAATGATTATTATTTCCTTTAATCATATCAGTCATTTCTGGCCCTGTCATATAGTATTTAGAATCAATGTATATAACTAATTTTGATTATTGCTACGTAGTTTGAGGAAGTTTAAAATGTCGGTTTACAATGACAGAATTAATAATAGGCCTATATTATAAGTATCAAGGCCATGCATGACGTATTATACATCTATACTGTTGTTCAGTGTTGTTCATCACAAGTGTTGTAAAGAAATGTGAATCAGATTCTACGCTCTGTATATACAACTATTTCATTGTAATGTCAAATGATAGTACTATATTAAACAAACGAAAGTGTCAGAAAAGCAGAACCGTATTTACGGAATTATGATGGATAGAATTCTTAATGCGAAAGAATATTATCTTTAGTGCAAAAGCTATAAATCAGAAAGATTTTCTAAAATAAATGCTAAGATATATATTCATCTAATAACTGATTGGACCATACTTTTTTGTCATATCAGGGTCATACATAACCTTTAGATATCAGCTCTAGTCCTAAACTACCAGAATATAGTTCCTTGGAAGAAACTTTCCCTTTAAAATTCAAATAAGGACTTAACTGAACTTAAAAAGTCCCATCGACATCAGTTCAAGCAATATACATTATTTGATCCTTATCCCGAGAGTCAGTGTGGCACTTAACCCTTCAAAAATTTGATGAGATTTTGATAATTTACATGGCGTGCTCATGCAATCTGTTATCCTCTTATCTGATATAATGTACACTTCTTTTATATCATAATTCACAACGTCAGGTCCAGGTCGAGAGTAACTTCAATTTAAAAATATATATATATTTAAACAAATAATAAAACATTCGGATAACGATAAATCCTTGGCATCAGCTCTTGTGTTGTCACAGGATTTGATGTATCTATGCAATAGGACAGCTCCACAATTCTATGATAAAAGCTACACGATTGATTCCTTTGAAAACGATATTACCATGATTACCAAGGTTTGTTTTTATATAATATATCATCCAACGAAATGCTATCTTTTACAACAAACCTTATTTCTCGTTATCTTTTGCGACAAAACTATCGTCTCATTCTTAAAGAAAATGGGAATCTGTGGATCATTTGGTTAATTTCCTAATGGAACACCGTCTTAAATTAAACATCGAACAATTTAGTAGCTTCTTCTTAATTAGTTTTCCACCGTTCCCTCTCACTATCCCTCTTTCAGATTTTCTCTTCTCCTCTCCCCTTCCTCCAAGACAGATGCACCTTGATTTTAGGTCGACAAATTTCGGAATCGCTTTCAATAATCGCCCCAGGCAGCGACAAGATTCGGCTTTTCTTTGCACGCAATAAAGAAGCTGTAGTATTTTCATATCTTCTAATGATATTGCTTAATGTATTCGATCGATGGAAAGAGACAGCGGGTGAACGGAATGACGGTACAATACTGACAGAAGAAACTTGAAGTCGCATTTCTATACATTTTTGTGGAAAGGTATATGTGAGCGTTGATGTGTTTGTGAGAGGGTGTGTGTGTGTGGGTGTGTGAGGGGTTAAGAGTGTGTGTGTGTATGTATTACAGTTTAAAAAACTTTCATACTTATATAATGTATTGTGTGTTTGTGGATGTGTCTGTATGGGCGTGTGTGTGTGAAAGAAAGTGAAATTTAAATACTTCTTCCTCCCTCTCTCCCCTTCCTCCGCTTATCTAGCTCTCTAATAGTATCTTAATAGAGGAAATGAAAGAAGATTGCACATAGTGGGTTTTTGCGGAAGAACATTATGATTCAATTAATTCATTGCTACATTAACGAATTACATCAAATTCAATTTGATTTCAGTATCTTGCTCTGGCTGTTCTGACTCGCTTGAAAACAGAGTGTCACGGATTCCCAGCATGTGGTTAATTTCAATCAGCAAGAAAGTTATCTTCATTGAGCCGTCCTCAACCCAGGTGAGGTGAATAGATAATCAATATCTCGAACGCAACAAGCTGCTGGAGCTGAGGACGCGGTATATAGTGGATATCCAATATACACAATGTTCCATAATAACAGTTAATATATTCCTCAACCCTCGCCTTTAAAACATAATTTTCAAAAAAAAATTGAAGCATAAATAGATAGATGAATAAAATAAATACACAAATAAATGTATGGATGAATAAATGACGAAATAAATAAATAAATAAACAATTAAAAATGAAATAGAATAAATTAATAATCAAGATGAACTGGTTGAGGCCAGAAGAATAAAAAAAGAAATACTACAAAATTTAATGTCAGACAGATACTTAGCTAAACATTTAACATAATATAGAGAAATATAGATTGCAAATGGCTATTAAGAAAGTGCAAGATAAAGAGAAGAGGGGGGGGGGGGGGTTGACGATAGTGAACAAGATTGTGCATGACACATGAGACTGATCCTCATGAACTAGTTCACGTCTCAGCTTTTAGGAGGCAATAGATGCACATTTCTTCCAGGCTTAATGCTGTAGGCTCCTCATCGCATCGATGGATGAAAATGCTATTAGGTCACAAATAATAGATTGCCATAGATTAGAGAGGGTATAATGCGATAGAACACATCGATATTAGTGATGTTTGAGATATAAAGAACGGAATACTAAATTGGATAAGTGACCAAAAATATGGGGCACATCTATGCAGTACATCCATACGACTCAAGTCATAAATTCATTATCAACGCAACTTTGTCACATTCAATGTATCGTAATCAGGCATTCTTTGTCCCCTCTCTCACTTTCTCTCCTTCCCTCACCACTGCACTCCTATTTTCACCCCATTTGACTATGTCTTTCTTTCTCTCTGGTAATTTCACCTCCACAAACATGAGGAATCAGTGTCATATCGAATCACTTCATCTCACTTTATTGATTTTTTTCTCGTTTTACTTCAGAGCAGCAGGCCGAAAATATCATAACCATAACAAAATATATCAGCGTAAGAAATCTACACGGGAATGAGCATAATAGGCCTATGCTTGATTAAAAGGAAATTATGTAGTACTTATTTTTACTGTACTGGATTATAGGACATGCTCATAAGACCTGAAAAATACAACTTTTCATATTTCCCTCAATAGTATTTTTCAGTTATTCAGTAATTTAATCTCTCAGTCAAACTTGATAGTTGTCGTATCGTATCGATATTTGTATCGGACAGGTACATGTACTCTTGTATTTGTATGTTGTTTGAATACATCGACATGCTGTTCTGACTAATTGCTAAACGATTATGTTTGTTGTCAGAATGTTTTTTTTTCAAATGTAGCATCATTATATCGTATCATATGTCGGCAGGAAAATACGATAATCTAACGCGTATGAACGCGAGGTACATAAACTGCAAAAGAAAAGAGAAAATATATTGACCAACATTATGGCAATGTTGTTATATTAGCTTATTTTGATCATGATTGCAGGGATTTAAAGAAGGTTTACAGTATTCTCAACGGATGGCATAGATTGTACTCTCGTCTATCGAGAGATAACATTTTGGCGTCTCTTAGCCCCCAAAGATCTTTAAAATACTCTCACCATGGCCATATGAGACGTCAAGATGTGAAGTCATGGCTTCAGAAGTGCTCTCTAAACTGAACCCTTAAAGATCATATCTCAAACCTGACTGGATGTAAATATGAATAGTGTAGGAAACGTATTGCCTTTAATCATACAAAATGGCCTTCTTTTATTTTTATGGCAACCAAACAAAGTTGACTATTTTGGTTTTGAAAGGATCCCCTGGTCGTCTCTTCAGCTATACAGTGCGTATCAAAAAAAGTTTACACTTTGAAAAAGCTCTGGGAATTAAAATATATTCAACATGTGGGTCATTTTTCTACATATACCCTTCGGTTTGGGTCTCATCTATCCAATGAAAATAAAAAAATTGACAGAATGTTACACTTGAGTGAGCACTGTTCATTTTTGTAAAGCTCGCAGAAATCTGTTTGCGCAGATTTGCTCGTTTTCACGCTGTGCCAAGGGGAAAAGGCGAAGTCAAACTTACTTTGCGAAACATTTCTCGTACATTTCCCTTTCACTTTGAGTCAGTTGAAAAAAAACGTATACATGCAAACATGTTGTGACAATTTGCCAACAAAATTATAAATTTAACATGTACTTAGCACAACCTTCACCCCTTTTGTGCCAGGTGGATCTGAGGACATAACTTAATCTAAACAAAAGCTTATATCAGACATCTCCAGCAGTTTTTCACTAAGTTTTTAGCACTTAAAGTGGGTTTATATTTCATTTATCATTTAATACTTGTTTCTCCACTTTTTCCAAGCTTGACAATGATTAACAAAATTAAAATCAAGCAGAAGCCATTTCATGAAAATCACAGCTCAGTGTAAAGCAAATATCATCACGATGGCTTCAGTGTGTGGGGGAGTGGGGTGGAGCGCAATGGCTCTATTCGAAGTGTTTTGGGCAAGGAAACAAGTTAAAAAGGGTAAAAGATATCTTCAAATCACTTTTATTAGCTAAATTCTATGTGTTCTTCATGATTAAGGTCTACTTTTATTTGCAAAACTATTTCAGAGTTCTGCGCAAATCATTTTTCACTAACTTTGCAAAAGTAAGTGGTGCTCACTCAAGAGGAAAATATTTTTTGACAGTTATATCGTCATTTGCTTTAATGGACCTGTATCAATGTTAAAATGTGGAAAAAATTTCAGAATACTACAAATGAATAATTTGACAGGACTTTTTCTAAGTGTAAACTTTTTTTGATACGCACTGTATTGGTCATATTTTCTTTTGACGGCTAGAAGGAGGGGGGGGGGGGGGGAATCCCCCTGAAAACGCCCTTCCTGTATAACTGTCCAAGATTACTCTTAGGAGAAATAAATAGAGCCATGCGAATTTACTTTTACAGGCAAGTTCTAACATGTCTATCGGCCAGAAAAGGTTTTATTCTCTAGTTGCCCCTCGGATGATGAGTGCAGGACTGGATGAGTCACTGAGTAATAATCAGGGGCGTCAATCCATTTTTCAGATTGGGGGGGGGGGGGCAAAAATATGAATCAACGTTCCAAAGGCGCTCGATCACATGAAACGAACAAACTCACTCACACCCACCCCCACACACATACATGTAGGCCTATATTATATATATATATGCATATATATATATATATATATATATATATGTGTGTGTGTGTGTGTGTAAAGTTATACATGTACAACAGCTTTTGGCAACTCTTTTTTATTTAAATATTGTAAGGAAATGGATGAAGAGAACAATGGTAGGCGTAGCTTAAATCAAGGTTCCCCAGAGCTTTCTACCCTTTGGAAAAATTGGTGATGCCGAAAAAATGTCTCTGCCGGGAATCGAACCCGGGCCCCCAGCTTTGAACGCCGGTGCCTTAACCACTAGACCACAGAGACGGTTAGTAGTTAGGGCGAGCCCGATCCGATTGACCGTCAAATAGACAGATTTTCGACACTATACCAATTATATATTCCTTTGTCGGGTGAAGGTGAGTTTTGAACAATGACAAGCCGCCATGCCTCAGCTGGATCAAAGCTATTGCTTCGATACAGTACACATATGGGAGAAGAAATACAAATGTGTAAAGTTATACATGTACAACAGCTTTTGGCAACTCTTTTTTATTTAAATATTGTAAGGAAATGGATGAAGAGAACAATGGTAGGCGTAGCTTAAATCAAGGTTCCCCAGAGCTTTCTACCCTTTGGAAAAATTGGTGATGCCGAAAAAATGTCTCTGCCGGGAATCGAACCCGGGCCCCCAGCTTTGAACGCCGGTGCCTTAACCACTAGACCACAGAGACGGTTAGTAGTTAGGGCGAGCCCGATCCGATTGACCGTCAAATAGACAGATTTTCGACACTATACCAATTATATATTCCTTTGTCGGGTGAAGGTGAGTTTTGAACTCACCTTCACCCGACAAAGGAATACCATTGTTCTCTTCATCCATATATATATATATATATATATATATATATATATATATATATACATACATACATAGAGCTGAAAATTTTGATATTTCGATCTGGAAAAAAGACAGTTTAAAGAACAAGATATGTATATATCCAACAAAAGATTATTGCAAATCGAAGCGGGAGTTCTTTTGGGGTTTAGAACTGAAAACGGGTCATTCTACTCACCTATTTGATCATGAAATTTTTAACATTTAATTCTGAAAAGCGGACATTTTGAGCACGATTTTAAATCAAAATCGAGTTGGTATCTCGCTTGCTGATTTCAGTGTAATATTACAATCTTGTTGTATTTTTTAGTTGCACATGCGGAATTATTGGGGGGGGGGGGCAAAACGATATGTTTGCCCCCCCCAATATTTTCATTGGTGGGGCGATCGCCCCCCCCCCACGGATCGACGCCTCTGGTAATAATGGTTACTCAATAATAAAAGAGAGAACAGTTTTCATACAAACAGTAATATGCCCAGCCTGCGAAATACGACTAAACAATAGTCGTTTGAAGAAGAGGAGAGAGAAGACCTTGGAGGGCGAGGGGGGGGGCACTCGGGTTTGGATAGGGTTGTGCGCCATCAAAATCTAAAACTATTCCCTTAAGATCTGAAGAAATGAAAAAAAAGAGCTTATGGCTCTCTGAAATGGGGGTGCTTGGGAAATGGAATTTAACATGAAATGGTGGTCTTCGTGAACTAACGACTGAAATGAGGGGCTTAATTAGGAACGGGTGAGAACGACTGAAAATGATATGGTTGGGAATTGCAAGCAAGGCGGTGAAAAGGGAGCTTAAGGGAGGACATACCCGTACGTACTTTCATTATATGTGAGTGTACCCCTACCTCTCTCTCCAGGGAAGGAAAAAGAGGGAAGGACGCTGAGGAGAGGAAAGGATGATAAGGAAAAGCGTAGGGGGAAAAAGAAAAAAAGAACAATAGGAAGAAGAGAAAAGGAAGAGGTGGAAGGAGATTTAGACGAGGGGATGGAGGCAGAAGAGTAGAGGTATGGGGAAGGAGGAGGGGGGGGGGGGTAGAGGAAGAGAAGGGAAAATGGGAGGAGGGATGGAGACGAAGATGAGGAGGGACATGAGGAGGAAAAATAGAATAGAAGGTTGGAGTGGAAAGAGATGAAGAGAGAGAGGGAGGGGGAGAGGAGAGAGAGGGTTCTGGGCCTACATAAGGATGATGGGGGAGAAAAAAAAAGAAAGGAGGTGATACGAAGATGTCACGTCGATAAGGAAAGGAAAGTAAAAGACAGAAAACGAGGAGGCCAGAGAGGAGAATGGAAAAATAACGAGGAGGAGGAGGAAGCATGAACTCACTTAGCCTTCATTTGACACATTGAACTTGCATTCATTACGAAGATCCAGTGATGTAAGACTTGACTCCTGTGTCACCAGTAAGTATGGCAGTCACGCACTGCACCCCGTGCTATGATCCTCTTCATGAACATTTAATGAGCATGACGTCTGTAACCGGGCTTTGAACCCGTTACCTTGGCATGAACTGACAAAAATGCACAAACAAAAGTAACATTTTTATAGAGGTATATGAGAAAAGATTATCACCATCCATTGCATTCCAGATTGAATTTTTGACAAGATGATGGATTGTACTGCATTGATTTACTGATCTTCATTTTATGGACTGATTACAGCATCTAATCATCACCTTTGGGCAGAACGAGAACGCTATAGACGCAGAGATGGTGGTTGTTACCAAACAACAATGCTCAATATCCTATTTTTTTTAAATCCCAGTGTGATTATTGAAGAAGAAAGTATGAGAATATTAGAACAAAAATAAAGTGTATTATATAATAAAGACGGAAAATGTGCAACTAACACAGACATGTACAATGAAGACGGTAATATCAAGCTAACAAAAGCTTTATCAAAATCCATGTATTGAATCTTTCTCCATGGAGATATTAAAAAAATATTTCCCTTTTTTCACTTTGCGCGATCGCGACTATCAGTTGACGGTAAGTTAACTTGTTTTAATGATCGTTAAGAGCGACAAAATCTGAATGCTTAATGTGGTCTGACCCTCTTGGCTCTCATACTTGACAGAAACAAGATAGACCTCACAGAGATTTGAACCTTTGACTGCATGAAATCACGTCACATCTGAAAATACACACGAGGGTATTAGTCCAGAGGAAAACAACATCTGTTTTCATTGCTATGGTGATTAAAAAATGATTTACGCTAAAATATTGTGAATCGTAAGATGAGAGGAGTCCTGTCTTAACGCATACTTCACCCTATGACCGCTCCATCACCATCTCTCGTCTACGCTAGGGGGCTCATTAAGATCTACGTAGCATGACTACTGTAATCTGAGAGGATAATGACCCATAGGAATACAATATTATCAATCTCAAGAGGTGTGTTGACTACACGAATGTCAAGAGTTCCCACTTGGTTGAACTTTCACTTTTAAAGAGATTATGATGTGTATAATGTTGCACATTATCTGACTCGTAACACGACGTAATGAGTCAGATATACTAACACGACTTGACAAGACAAGAGAGAAAACGGGGGAAACAATGTTATGTCCGGTATTTCGAACCGTTAGGGGCGTGAGGGAAAGAATGCGTAATTTATTCTAAATGGCATAGAACTTTCGAACATTGGAAAAATGGCGAGATAGAGACAAGAAAAACAGAAAATAAATAGTGGAAAAGGGTTTGTGCCAAAAAATAAAGTGAACATGCGAATATTAGGACATGTTTCTATACAACCATCAAATATTTGGGCTCCAAAGTTCAAAACATTTTTTTTTCGGCTTCGTCATTTCATAGTTCCTCAGTCATTCAATGCGGAATCAGTCACTTGATATCCAATCCATAACGAAATCCAAGATTTGTTTCTTGATAAGAAACTACTTTACGTTGTTTATTTATACTGCAAACAACTTAATATCTGATGTTGATTTTTCAATCACTATCAATAATGATCAATTTTCATCAAATATGTATAACCTAGCTTAAAATCAACGACATTTTTACGGTTATGGATCATAATAACATAACAATCAAATTAGGCAAATGGACTGTCGACAGAAACACATTCATAATAAAAGTTATATCAAAGAAACTGAAACAAAATCGTTAAAATCTTGTTAGGGTGAAAAGGAAGAAACGACCGGAAGAAGAGACAGTGGAAACGGTGGAAAGAGATGACCGCCCTTTCAGAGATCACCATAGATACAATTCTGAAGTAATATTTATTTCCTTCGATCAAGACCATTATCTTTTTTTGCGTGCAGATCGCTTTTTAAGCATCGCTAATGATCGATCACCAGTGACCATTACACAAAACAGATAATACGATTCTGACGTCTGCCCAACATGGCAACCACGTACCCAGGGTGTCATCAAGGGTTGTATGTATCGGTCTTCTATACTCACCCATGAAGGGTTCATAAGAACATAGTGAACTCGCTTTGACTCTACTTTATGATATGATTACTAGTGACCACCTGTGTGTTTCTGAATGTCACATAGTCATTCTCGTTCAGAGACCTTTATACGGTAAATGGGTTCTGTGTTTGTACCGAATAGCTCAAGTTATAACCACGATAACCGGTCGTTCTGTGAAAAGGACGAACATACAGTTTTGTAGGTTGCACGAGATTTATGAGAAATCAATGTTAAGATAGTTCCTCTATTTCATTGATTAATTTGCACATTTGCATATAGAATTATTCATTTCATCTATTCAATCGTGTAACTATGTTTGTTGTTTTTTTACATTTATTTATTACTTTTATTTAAAATCGTCTTATTGATTAATATTTATTTATTATTATCATCTCTTTGAAAATAACTTTCATTCATTCATTTTCTATTTTAATCTCCATTTTGTTATACATTATTAGTTTTGTTATTCATTTAAATTATTAGTTTCTTTATTTCTTTTTTTTAACTGGGGGACTCTGAAAAAAATGCACATACACTATAAGCCTAATAACATGCCATCAATATCACTGAATTATTGTAAGATATGTAACTTATAATAATTGCACACAACCACAATAAAAATGGACTTGTTAACACACGCCTTATCATTTGGATTTATCTTTTCACTTTCTTATTCCGACCTGCAATATGTATTATAAGCTCATAGGGTGACCAGACGTCCCGTATTTCCCGGGATTGTCCCGTATTTTGCTCCTGTGTCCCGGCGTCCCGACAAACCCTTCCCGGGACGCCTATTTGTCCCGTATTTCAGAATATTGAACAATATGTAGTTAATACATTTAAAAGTGACGAACTTTCATTAAATAACCAACAGCTGACGAATCAGGAACAACAATTAAATCGATATTTACTGTAAACTTTTGCAAGTTCTACGCCCTTCTGCGGTGATTTCTTGCTAACCCAATACATTGCAAACGAACTGGCCTCCTGCCTGTGTGTGGCAGGCTACTATAGCTAGGCATCTAGGATAGAAGCAAATTCTCAACAATCTCACATGATAAACAGTTTTCCACCAAAATAATCACAAAATTCTTATAATTATACTATGGATTCTCAGATTAATGATTTGGAGATGTAATCGGAGGAACAAGTTATTTACTTTTTATAGATCTAGTTTTTTCAGCTTTCGTTTTGAGTCTAATTGGTGTGCACGATGCCGCGATGTAGTTTTAAGTTTAACAATATGTTTCACTTTGAAATTTTATTCATTTCTAAAACATTTTATTTTTTAAATTTTAAAAATACATTTAAAAAACACCAAATGAAATTACGATTTTTATTAGATGATTGGATTTTCTTGTTTACTTGAAGTTTGAACTTTTCCCTTTTTCTTTCTTTTATATATACCCTATCCTTTCTGCTTGCCCTTTTTTGTTCCATCTATCTTTACTTCCAATACCATACTTTATCCGTATTATTTATTTTGTAATTATCTGTGTTATTGCTTGAATATTTTTTGTGTCTTTATTAATTATGAATACATCGCACTTCGGCTTTAGCCGCGATGATGTCTTGATTTTTATTAATAAACCATTTATCTATCTATTTCCTATCTTTCTTTCCTAGACATTTTCTTTTCTCTCTGTTCATTTTTCTTTCTTTCCTTCTTTCTCTTACTTTCCTTCTTTGTCAAATATCCTTTTTTATTTCCTTCATTCTTTCTTTCCTTATATTTATCTTGGCTTCCTTCTCTCTTCGTCTCCTGTTTCTTTTCGTTCTTTCTCTCCTTCCAATATTTTCTCTCTTTTTTCGTTCTCTCCTCCCTTCATTCTTCCCTTCCACTCTTTCTTCCTTTCTTTATTTTTTCCCTTCTTATTCTTTTCCCTTATTATTTCTTTCTTTCTTTTGTTTCTATCTTTCCCTTCCTTCCAGTTTTCTTTTTTCTTTCTTTCAAAGAATGAAGGAAATATGTTTATTTCCTTCATTATTTCTTTCCTCCTTCTTTTTCTTACCCTTTCCCCCTTTAATTCTCTCCTTTATTTTGTCTTTCAGACATTTATTAATCTCCCCTTTCTTTCTTTCTTTCTTTCTTTCTTTCTTCCTTCCTTCCTTCCTTCCTTCCTTCCTTTCTTTCTTTCTTTCTTTCTTTCTATATTCATTTCAAAGAATGACGGAAACCTTTCTCTATCTCTTTTATTATTTCTTTCATCCTTCTTTTATTCTAAATTTCTGTTATTTTTTTCTGTTTTCCTTTATTTTCTTTCCTTCTCAATCATCTCTTTTCTTTCTCTCCTTCATTCTTTCGTTCATCTTCCCTTCCAATTCTTTATATTTTTTCACAAGTCTAACACTTTGTGTGGGCTTCTTTGTTGATCTTCGTTTGTCAATTGTCCCGTATTTCATTTTGTGAAATCTGGTCACCCTGGGCTCATTGTGAAAATGCTGATGGGATATGTAAATATGACAAAATCTTGTAATATGGTGATGGAAGACGATTTATGGCCATCAACTGATTCTTTTCATCTAATATTTGGAATACTGCCCCCAAAACAAAAATAAATAAATAATAATAATAATAAAATAAAAAATAAGTAAAAAAACTTTTGATCAATAGTTGCCACAATCTTCTAAACCTCAGCATATAAAACCAAATTTCAAAGCAATGTTACATGTACTACATATTTTCACCCATAAAAGATACATAATGAGACGATTCACCCATCAACGTCTATTAACTTGAAAGTGGCGCAATAGCTATGCAATTCACACTGGAGTGCCTATGTCGCTTCGATTAAAAAACTAATCTTTATTCCGTAAATAATACCTCTACCCCGCGTAAATTGCCAATTACGGAAAAGTAGAGCAAGTCATGTAGAAAGCATAGCAAGCTGGGGGAAAGGAAATATGATGTTTGTTTTTCATATCGGCGTGTTTAATTTGCATTATAAAGTATGATAAAGTTCAATGAATATCACCAAAGGTATCCGTTATATTTTTAATTTTCATTCTCGTTTTAAGAACAAAAAGGATCCATTTACATGATGGATAGGTTTCAGGTCCTCTGGGTTTAAGATCTCATAAATGGTTTTAAATACATAGAATATTTAAAAAAAAAAGCCTGGCATTTAAGCTAAACCACATTATTGAAAATCGCGTGTCAAAGATCACAGGATAAATCACAAAAGATTCAATTTAGAAATAAAAACAAACCCATTGTAAATTTGATAAAACGGAAGCGTTTTTAGAAAGTGCTTGACTTGTGTAGAAATTGGGGGTTCTTGAATGCTGAAAACTATATGGTAATGAGTTTTTATGGAGTTGATAAAATATTCTTCAGCAATACTGCAGAGTACTTTACTTATTTTAACTCATTCCTGATTTTGTTATCTAAACTTCCCCCTCTCTTTTCTCCTCTACCTATCGCTATCCATTTCCCCTTCTGTATACCCTTATACTTGAAGGAACATCATAAACTAGATTTTAGAGTTTATGAAGATCCTTATTATGCACGCACATTTGAATAGTCCTACAAAATGTAGGCCAAAGTACTCGGGCTAATCTATTATGTTGAGGAAAATGCTTTATAGATCTAATCAAAACAAATCAGATGTATGTCGTTGAGGACGTTGTCTGTACAGTGGTAATTCTAATTGATTGCATGGTCTAGGAAGAATGCTCTGAGACGGCATGTCAGGTTGTTAACCTTTGCAGTCTCATTGAATGTGTATGTGTAATTAGACCTTGACACCTCTTATGGCCAGGAACACTTGTCTCTACTACGAGCATTCATGATTATCATCAAGATCGATGTTATCAAACCCTCCGACCTTTACGATTCTTATTCCAAACAATCATCTGAGAGCAAGAAGGATATAAGCACTATACTCTCATGCAAAAAGGAGATGCGTCTTTCTCTTATTCAACATGATGTACTAAACGCATTTATAAGAACATTACGATTGCTGTTCTCAAGCACTGAACCTTTATTACCATCCTTATGATCATCCCCCCGAGAACAAGAAGGATTCGAATGATTTTGATGAAAATAAATATGAAAACGTCTTTGGTTCACTGTAATTATGTGCTATCTTCTAAAGATATGAACATAGTACTTATAGGACTCAGGAGGGAGGTTTCAGAAACGGTGCCGTAGGCGATTTTTTAGGCGAATCTGTCCTCAGCCAGTCAAATATAAGGTTTTAAGAAGTTTATTCAAAGGCGTCAGTGAAACATATGAAAAATTGCTACATGAATCGCTCCCTTTGGACATCGAGGCAGATTTGTTGAAAGAATCAACGAAATGCTAAGTATTTGAGTGAGTAATAATACACCCGAAAAACCTGTGATAATAGCCCATAGAAATCAGAAGTGTTATTTTTGGTAACATTAAGTGCAGCTGATATTTGGAGATGTTACCTAAATTGGCTGCCAAGTGGAGAGCGATTGAGGATTATTGACGCCGATATTTAAACAATGATCGGACATTTTATAAGAAGGAGGTCAGAGTCGTGGCGATTCTCCGATAACACCGAAAGAAGATGGATTGGAGAGGGTCATTGACACGTCCTTGTGGATGATGATGGTTGATCGAACTAGCCAAACACCACCTGCAGTGCTAGGCATACCATGTCTATCAGGATACCATCAACATAATAACCCCATGCTAGTCAGTAAATGCACACACTCCCTTTACTCACATCCTTCTTCCTCCAGATCCTTCGTTCTCCTTTACCCCCTCTCTCCTCCTCTCACATTCTCTCGTCCGTCATGCGTATCGCTCTTCCACATTTTTTGTTCAATATTGACCTTTTCCACACTCCGTAAAGGTGGCACAGTTGACCCTATTAATACTCCAACTTTCTCGTAACTGTTATTCATCTCACTTTCTCGAAATTCTCCTAAATGCAGTACCATCATCTCACCACCAACACTCATGATTATCAGGATAATCATCAAGATCCTCATCCACCATCAACGATCACCACCAACAATTATCTTATCTGTTTTACTCAGTCAAGAAAATAAACCAATGTTGTAATTTGAAAAATCTACTGTTGTACTATATTCACATTGTTTCAATCGTAACATTCACTCTCTTTGTTAGTATTCATTTCATATTGTTATTTCAAATTGATATTTCAGATTGATGATTCTCGAAAATATTGTAAATCTTTTATCATATTGGATACTCAATATAACAAGAATATCACAAAAAGGGGGGGGGGGTATACACCATGGACAAAAAGACTCTATTTAGTCTTTGAGCTATCCTGGAATATTTTGCAGTTGGTCGCAATGTTTTTTGAGAAACAAAGCTAGTTCTTTATCCAAACTTTGCTTTAAACCACCAGTTGCGAATCGGAATATCAACAATTTTCATTTAGGAAGTAACCCCTCGTAATATATGAATAGAGTGTTTAATTGTAGGTCGAAATCTAAAAAAAAATATCAGTACTTAATAGTTTCCTTTTCAGGCCAGTTTATGAAATAAAATCAGCTAGTGATTCGCACTCGCTTTATCTAATTAGGGATTATGAGATATATGTATTGTTTATAACAATAAAGATGAGAAATCACTGTTAGGACTACCCTTTTAAAGAAAACAAAAATCAACTTTTAGCGGCCGATTGGAGAAAATGTGGATTAAATATATTTTTCTGGCACCCCTATTGGCGAAATCTGGATTCGTCCCTGCTATGCGACCGATTTTAGAGCATTTAAATTTTAATACTCCTAACAAATATTAGATCATTGGACGATATTATTTCTCATTGAATATTTGGATAAAACTAGCTAATCATCATGAATTCCCTGGAGCATGAGTTGAATGAACCTGGTAAGCCATTAGCTTGATGAATGTACTCTGTATGGATAATAGACGTGAGCGGATGAAGGCATTTGAGAAAGCAATTAAAATGCGTTTAGGGAGGAATCCTATAGCTATGTCGTGTGACCGCCTTTTGTCTAACCCGAAAACACGAGCCACCATGCACTTCTTTTTCAAATTATATCCTCGGATCCTAGTTTGTTTAAGATTCAATGCTGCTTTTGCTAAGTGAGAGTTAAGCAGATGTACAGCAATGATATTGATAAATTGTCAGGCGAACAAAGACGAATGTTGGGGATTCCTCGGTGAAAAAACAACAAAAAACTGTAGGTCTCCATCACACGACAAATTCTGTGCTGGAGATGTTTGTTCATGTACCATCTTTGAGTTGGTTGACCTCGGATGTAGAAAGTTCACGGTTTATACCTGAACTTTGCAAGGGTCCAATAGCCCGCAGCTTTGTTCCAATGAATCCTAATCACTTGTAAGGCCAATGAAATCTGAGGCATGTCAACATCCTTTAAGTAGATTTAACTCGTCGGATTTCGACTGCATAGGAGGATGGACAATAATCTGATTCGTCTAAAAGATGAAATCAGATAAATCGTTCTAATCTAGTTATATACTGTACCATATCCCATTTTGGCTATAATGTCACAAACTAACATATCAACATGAGAATGAGAATTCGGTAAGAACGTCTGAGCTATTTATCCAGAGAAATTACTTTAAATCATTTGGCTGCATCTGAAGCGTTGTATTCACAAATATCTCATTTCTTTCAACGCCATTTTAAAGAACTGAATGATGTTATAATTTTACATTGTTATTCTCACTGATCAGTCTTACATCATCAATCATTGTAACGGTAATAATTCAATTGAATATTATGTTTAAAGCTGCGACTGACAATAATTCTTACGATGTGAGGTAAGAGATGGGCTATGATGATAAATAGTGAAGTGTTAAGCTACGTGATAGAAAAGAGCAGGTGTAGGATGTTTTCAAAGCAGCATAAACAGGAGACAAAGAGATCATAACTCATCTTCTATTTGACATCAGCTGCTACGGAATGTTCATAGGAGACTCTGAGATCTTCCAGTCACCCCATCAAAGCACTCACATATCCGACATGCCTATTTCAATCTTCAGGAAGAAATCATAGCCTGGAAGTATCGTTTTTTTTTCAATGTTATCGAGTTTGTTTCACCACTGTGTTCACGCTATCGATGAACAATGATGAAGGTTCTGAAAATTTGATTTATTGAAACCTATAGATACAAATGACATACATCATACATTATCATACGCACTGAAAAACATATATCACACATGGAGGAGACTGCTATCTTGAGCGGCAAGCTTGAAACCGATGGCGGCCTCGAGATAAATGAGGTGTAAAATAATAATCAAAGCCTTAATTGTCGATCAAACGGCAATATTGACAATAGTACATAATGTGATTCCATGACACAACTTCATTTTCTCTATGAAGATACTTTTGTTAAGATTTAAATAGAAACAAATTATAACATACATCGTTATACTTTCATGGAGCCTTGTATAGATACATCCACTTTGAAGAGTATATTGGAAGAATGAATAAACTGCTTTCCAATGAAAAATATTAGTTATTATCTCACCATGTAATGAAAATCTTGTTAAAATTATTGTTCGATTGGGTGAAGAATCTGCCTACAAGCCAATTTTAATTGATAAGAATGGCAACGAAAGCCTTTTCTTTGACTAATCAATAACTGGAATTTATCCCAATATTGTAAATACAAAATGAAACAGGATGCTGTCAAACGAGGAAAAGTTTTTTTTTCTTTGGGGGGGGGGGTTCTCCTTCGAAAAAAATACTTAGGAGTAATTTATTATTGAAAACGTCATTTATAATTTAGATTTACATACGTCTTTTGTACCCACTTGATGTGTCTCTCTCAGTCTCATATAGATCATCGTACAGAATCTGATTTATAATAAAGCCCATTTTACGAAAGTCAAAGCAGTTTGAATTCGTTTTGTAATTTTTAGCATCATCATAGTCTTCGATTGAATTGCTATTTTTATGATATTGCAGTGAATGTTGCAGTTCTGCATAAATCGATGATGAATGCAGATTGCAGGCTCCATAAAAACAACCGTGTCGGTAGTTTCAATATTGTAGTTCCGTTTCAAACAAAAATATGTAAAATCTATATAGGTAGCTTTAATAGTCTGCAGGTGGATACGGTGATGGAAGAGAGAAATGGGAGGGAGAAACAGAGAAGGGGAGAGAGTGAAATGGGGATGATGAAGGGGGAGAAAAGCTCGAACGCGTTTTTGTTGGTATTCATTTGAATGAAATAATAATCCTGTAATTGTCAATGTTTCGACATGTATTTTAAACACCATGTCAATCTTTAAATACAGATCGATTTTCGTACCGGGTTGTTGCTATGGTTTAATTGCTAGTATTCATAACATTTTTTTTTAAATAATAAATTAAAGAATATACTATGACCAACTTTTTGATGATAATAGTATGTGAGAGATTGCTCTGAACCTATTTAAAAATCTATTGAAATACTCTTTCTCCAAATGGACACAATATCTCAGCGTTCGTCTTTGGCTGCAGCACGCTGAAGAAAGACCGGATGATAACTCAGTCTTGAAGAAAAAATACCGCAAAAAGGTAAAGCATAATATTGCCCTTTAATGATACCGATATAAAGTCCCGATCATATCTAATTTAATAACGACAATATCTTTAATTTGTAAGTTATTTCAGGAACATTGTGCGATCACTTATCTAACTCTCATCAGAGTTGACTGAAAGCTGGGTCAGAATAATCATTAATGGTAATTCATAGTGTAGTAGGTTTCAGGGTACACCATGTATCTTTCTTGGGCAATTGTTGTTGTTCCTGAAAAGGACGACCCAAACTCGACGTTTCGACAAGCGTGTTCTTGTTGTCTTTAGAAGAATGAGCAAAGTTAAAAGCAAATAATTTATTTCAAAAGTAATTCATCAATCCAGAGGCAATGAGGCCATACATTTCTATTAATTTACATGGCATTTTCTTTGACGATTTTCAAGTTGGAATTCACACAAGATCTGAAATTCATAGTCACAATGCCTTAAGAAAAAAAAATAGATAAGAAAAGCCATATCAATTTTCTGCAGAATATTTCGGCAATGTCAGCTTGTATAACCGCACTTTTCTTTTTGATTGCGACAGCCTGATTTGATCTTATCATTCTCGAGGGCTGATCATATAAAGTTAATGGAAAATAGAACAAAAGTAATGGCATTTCTTTAATACCGAACGATATAGATGAAGAAAGCTTTCCATGATCATTCTGTTTATCGCTCACCGCTCTTTGAAATCTCCCAGTGGATACTTTTCTCTATAAACCTTGCCATTGAAAAGTTCGTGACTGGCATTAACATTACTTCTACTGGTATAATTTTATTTCTATGTAAAATCACAATCGCAGTAAGATCCAAATGAGTACTCTATATAAATCAGTGCGGAAATACCACAATATTTGACGTCACAAACGGGTAACCACACACTCCCATCTCCATTCAAGGCTATATTTTCCTATATTCTTGACCTGAATGCGTTTGATAAAACATCCCTTGCTATCATTGCATAACAGAGAGTTCACTCAATCTGAAGTATTCTGCCAAGCCCATTCAAAATGATAATTTTTCCGAACCAGTATTATTAAAAAAAACCACTGAAATAAATCGCAGAAGCACTGAAGGTTGGTACTGAAATATACAGTTGAAATCATAACATATTAATTTACAATGTAAAATCCCCTCCCCACTCCTAACTGTTGCCACACACAAATGCATCCGCCATTATGCAACACACGCACACACCCCCACACACAAAATATTCACATAAACATACTCTTATTTCCTCTTTTATAAGCCTTCACTCTCTCTCTTCCTTTCTAAAAGACACCATCATTACCCCCATCTCAATATTCTCCAAGCTCTGCTTGTCGGCCAACAAATTGTGTTGTCGGCCCCTCTTGATCGTCTCGAACACATTACCACCCAGCATGCCCCCATCGATTCACCCTACCCTCAACTCATTCTACTAAGCTTCTATTCATTCAATTTTATATCATCCCCTTACGAAATACCAAACAATGTTATAATTATATATGACAGCTAAAGAGGGAAAGGTGGTGGATCGCTTACTCCGGTGTATTTCATATCATCTCCTATACAACCACACCCTTAAAATTGTGCATAAGGTAGTATGATCTTTATGATAACTACTTGAAATTTTAATCATGATTATGTTGATCTACAGACCCCCATCGAAATCACATGAAGCCTTTGTGGTGTCTTTGAGTAGTCATATCATCATTGGAAAACTTGTTATTGACAAGAGCCAGGAAGTGACCTTGTGCACACATAAGAGAATCGGCCGTTCATTTCATCATTGGGTAACCAATCGATAGCCTAGGCACACAATCTCGGTCGATACATGGCAGGCCATATCAAATACATGACACGCGATCCTGACCGATCGATGGATCGTGATTGATCTTCATCAACATTTCATTATCGATATGAAAATTGATAGCGCTGAAGTAATTTGAAATAAATAATGTGATCGATAAAATAGCTCCCAATCGTCCCACGATGTCATCTGCTTAACGTCATCAATACGCATTTTACACAGTCTTGCTCAACAAAGTTCCCCTTTACCTCCATTTATAATTATGAAATTATGAATTCAACGTGGATCATGTGCATTGATTACACCTTTAAAAAGACATTTCCCCTGTTATCAAAGTAAAACACCTTGCAAACTACCTTGCGTATATTAGTACTTAATATTATTACAGAACAATTACTAGCTTTTCACCAGAATAATAAAATTCTGGATCTTATCCGAACAACAGGGGGTACTTTGGTAAAATTGTGAGATAATTCACCCTTTATGCCGTTAATCGTTACCACAGCAGTTGTATATATTTGTAACATTAAATTATATTGATGAAAAATACAAAACACATATGCAGTAGATTCCAATAATGTCTGAGAAATATGAATTGAATTCTCCTACTTAAGAAACGACCAACTTAAGATCGTTTGTAAAAACTAGGCAATTTGCACGTAGGCAAAATACTTTATTTAATCAACTCGAGATTAATAAGTTGGCTTGAAAACAAGATTGACGAAAATACCGTAATCTAGCTATGTTGCGTGACATGACTATGGTCTATTCACCAATGTTTATTCAGGTTGCCATTATAATGTAAACAAAGATGTCATTTTCTGAGAATCTGAGACGTGTAAAATCCACGATGAAGGGTGTGTTTTCTTAACACCATTAGAGCTTTAATGTATGTGATGTCAAGGAGCACAAATTGCACGTAAGCCACAACTTTGTGCTCTTATCCCTAATTTTAATGAGCTCATAGCTGAATTACATAATACTTGTAGCCATAGATCTTATGATATAATATTCGAGAGTAGATCGATAAAAACACACACACAATTTATACCCCCTCTCTCTCTCTCCTTAAGGTAAATGAGCACAACACATCAAAAGTAAGTGTTTGTTCCTTTACGAGCTGTGAAAATGTTAACATTTTCGACGTTCATTCTGACAGAAGATAAGAAGGATAAGAAAATGATGATAGTTTTGTATTTGAAATATTTCTTATTGACTGAGAACAGTTTAAATAGTTGACATCCTTTTTATATATAAAAGATAAAAGAATGAATAAACACGCAACGAGCATATTTTTTTCATGTGATTAAATCTGAGATTGCCTAACAGTCTTAACTAATAAGTTATGATTAAACTTGTAGAAATGGTGAAACGTAATGTTTGTCATAACCCTAAAAAAGAAGGGGGATTAGGAATGGTTGACTTAAAGAAATATAATGTTTTACATCAATTTGTAATCTTATACTTCAGTCATTGTTAATGCTTTCAAACCACTTAAAACCCAAACACTATTCTTGAATGGGAAATTATACCCAGGAAAGAAATCCTACAATAAAACAGATAGCTTATAGGGTGATGAAAACCCACATTTTGATTATCTAACAAAAACACGCGTTTGAAAATTACACTGTTGTTAGAAATTAATCATAATATGTGCTACTCGTATATGGGGAAAGAAGTAAGAATTACAAAAAACACACACATACACACCCACTTTTCAAATTTTCACACACACCCACCACGACACATCCGCATACACCCGCACCCTTATCCATGCATATACAGTAAGACAAACTCACCATCCTATACATACACTTAACCAAAACATAGCAAATATAATCATACGCTGCTCATCGATTATTTTATCACTGTTGTAAATGCGAATTAATCGAAAAGATGTCTCATATCACGGCTTTATATCTACTAAATGTTTTTTTTAATATTGCAGTATCAGTATAGACGTAGCAATACCATATACCATATTAATTGAACATCATCAAAATACTTTGATTAGAATACATACATGTTTTCAATTACTAATTTTTTCCATTAATTCTAAAAGAAAGATCCCAAAATCTTTTACGAACAGTAAATGTAGATCCTGTAGATTAGGGAAAAACATATATACTATACAATGCTTTCCATTATACCCTCATGGAAATGGAAAGAACATGAAATAGAGGTACATGTATGTTTTGTTTTTACCCATCCTTCGGGAATAGACTATGTAATGGTTATTGACTTTTTATTTGACGTCTAGAAAGAATGGGACCTTCGGGCACATGGACATTTGTAAATTATAATCAAATGATTGCAGTTCAATTTAGTATGCAGCAAAGTATAGACGATGATCGATTGTGTAACTCAGATTGACCTCGTATACTTGGAAACACAATGATCGGTCTTGCTTGGGTTCAAAGATTCGACGTGTTGTGTTGCATTTCGTTTTTTTTTTCAGCATTATGGTCAGTGATATGTCACTATGCCAACACAAAGGATAAATGAGCCACGCCAGATGCTTTATTATGTACTCTTATTTATTCTTGCATTGTTCGGGTTTGAAAGCGAGAACGGGTCATACGCTCATAATGTTTTTTTTAATTATATACTATCGTTCTTTCATAAAACGAATGAAACGAAAGATAAGATGGTATTAATTATACTGCACAGAACAAGATTACACCAAACGGTAGATTATATTCAAAAATATCCTTAGCATTCTGCAATATATTGGGCGAATATCTGGTTATAGAAATCTCATCGCTATGTCTACATCTACCCCAGATATAAGAAGACTTGTGACAACTGCCGAGTCATGGCTCAGTCAATAAAAATCTTTGGGAATAAAAATACTCATTGAATGGCGTAGTCATGGTTGTAAATTCTTGAACAGCGTTTTATAATTTCCGTATTGTTATCCGTAATATTCTGTGCTCTTGTTTCCGGTATTTATTGTTTCTTTTGATACACCAGTACGAAAATAAAATTGACGTTTTAATTGACAAGTCTAATCATTGTGAAGCATACTATGAATACCTGCATGACCTTGTTAGCATTGTATCAGAAATAATCCTGTTTCATAATGTCATTGTGAAAATAAGGCTAACACATGGCAGACACCTGAAAATCAAAATGCAATTGCATTATGCGGACAAAGAAAACTCCATTAGCGAGGCACGACCTTCCTCCTGTAAACGCCAACGTAAACGTGCTACTCTAATCACCTGCCTCAAAATACGCCGTCAAGCAATATAATCAGGTCAAGTTTAACCCCCCAGGTCAGCTTTAATCGACATATCCAGGGCAGTTTCAATGCAATACCCAGGTCAGTCTGTCGTAATGTTGTACCATGGTTTGATCAAGTGCTGCAGGGGGTTGGGGTAGATAAAGCAAGTTCCTATGCGTGACAAATGACTCGATACAAGCACGGACCCGTTCAGCTCCTAACCCGGTTCAAGTTTCAATTAGACTCAAATGGTTGACACAATCTCCAAGTTGCGTTGACGTTATTCTCCTATAACTCTTCTGTATCAGTGTAGTATCAAGAAGTTTATTTCCGTTGTAGACGTTCATGAGTAAATGAAACATTAAGCTAGTAAAGAATTACGATAAGACCAGTCAAGTAAATTTCGAATGCGTTCGGATGATTAAAATATCTCTTTTTTCCCTTATCTCAACTAAAGTTAGGCAAAATAAAAATTGCTTGGCCGAGTCAGCCCGATGGGGAAAATATAGAAAGACAATTTTCTCAGAAAGACACAACAGTTTTCCAATGAACAGAACCGACTTTCGTTTCCTTTTTAATTTCAATGGTACAAAACCTTTATAGACATGCTTACTAAACCCACTCCATCCAATTCAAAGTGTCTCTTTAGTTGATAATTATAATCATTTCATATAAGCAGCAAAGTTAATGATATTGACCCGTCTAATAATGCCAAACCTTGGAGCTTGAGGGGAAGGTTCTCATTTCCTGCAACCTTCTTTTCTGTTCCTACTTCTTCCCAACTGGATGTAATCGAATGAAACTGGAGAGGTCCAGGGGACATTTTAATCAGTATAATATGGTGTTAAATTTAATCAGCGCGAGTAAGGAGCCAGCACTTTCTACCGGAGCTATTTTCAATAAGATGTGGTTGCCATGGAAACGCTCATGTCATTTGACGCAGGGAAGATAGAAGGAAAAGAAAAGGGTAGATCTTTGTCAGTTGTCGATGATGGAGGGCCAAAGGGCTTGGCTCCACGTCTTCTTAATTCCTGACAGTCAGTGCTCACAGCATGCATCCTCGTTCCAGTCTGTATGATATCTATTTTGTTATTGTACACGAATGACTGAAGACTCGTGTGGATCCAAACCAAAGTGAATTTAAAGAATTTTTTAAATGTTGTACCTTGTCATGGGACGTTACTGTTACTTATACCATGGTCACATTTGTTCTACGGCGGCCGTACGGCGAGTCGAAAACAGCCGTTTTAACATTTTTGTACCAACTAAATATAGGTGGTTTGAATAAAAATGAATAAAACGGCTGTTTTCGACTCGCCGTACGGCCGCCGTAGAGCGAATGTGACCAAGGTATAAACTGGCGTTGCTTTCAGACGAGGGTCCAATTTTTTATTCCTCTTTCATTGCGTTTCGGTGTGTAGTAGCTCCCTCTTAATACATGTGCAAGCTATTTAGACTTTGTCAGGGGCGGCGGAAAGTATTTTCGTTAGGGGGGCAAAGCCACAAAAAGGGCACATGTCAAAATGGGCATTTTAGTGCAAACAGATTTTTTCACGATGAGATTATCATCTGCGTGAAGTAGATGTGTGTTTTGTAGTAATTAATTTGAGCAAAGCCATTTTAAAGTAATTTCTAAATGAGAAGATAATGTTATAAGGCACGAGCGAGCGTTTGTTAAGGCCCTAAACCGCAAATTGCACCTAAACCGCAAATCGCCGCCTAAGCTTGTAGAAAAAAGTTTAGTCTTGTTTACTCAATAGCAATGCACTCTTTGTGAACTGTTACATTTTCATCTTCTTCTCCAGAACGGCTGGTCCATTCTTGACCAAACTTGGTAGGAATCATCCCTATGCGTAAGGGATGCAAAGTTGTTCAAGGGATACCTGTAGCTCCCATGGGGGCCCTGGGGGAGGGCCCCCAAGGGAGAAAACACTGTAAATTTCAAAAATCTTCTTCTCCAGATCCAGAAGTAGAACAGTCAAGTTGTTTTGTGTGTAGATACCTTAATAGGCGAAAAATAAAGTTGTTCATGCCAGTTCCTGGGGTGCCCCCCTTGGGGCCCTGTTGGGGCTTAAAAGTCGGGGGGTGGGGCACTTCAGGGAAAAAACATATGTTTTTCTTCTGTTTCAAAATGGATGGTCAGATATCATTCAAACCTGGTAGGAATTATGCTTAGGTGTAGGGGACACAAAGTTGTTCAAGGGATACCTGTAGCCCCCATGGGGGCCCAGGGGAGGGCCCCCAAGCCGAGGGGGAAACCCTGTAAATTTCAGAAATCTTCTTCTTCAGATCCAGAAGTAGAACAGTCAAGTTGTTTGGTGTGTAATAGGTGAAGAACAAAAGTTGTTCATGCCAGTTCCAGGGGTGGCCCCTTTGGGGCCCTGTGGAGGCTTAAAATTTGGGGGTGGGGCACTTTAAGGAAAATCCTATTTTTTTTCTTCTTTTTCAAAACAGATGGTCAAATTTTATCCAAACCTGGCTGAAATCATGCTTAGGGGTAGGGGATGCACAGGTGTTTAAATGGTACCCCCTGGACCCTGTGGGGGGCATCTAGAGGCAAAACTGTAAATTTCTACTTCTCCTTCTCCAGTTCCAGAAATGGAAGTTGTGTCATGCATAGAATCTTATTGAGTGAAAAATTAAGAGTTCTTCATGACAGCTCCTAGGATGACCCCCTTGGGGCCCTGTGGGGGTTTAGAGTTGGGGGTGGGGCATTTCAAGGGGGAAAATATTTTTTTCTGTTGCAAATTTGATGGTCAAATTTTATCCCATATTGATACTGGAATTGTGCTCATGAATAGGGGATGCACAGATAATATTCACATTGTAAATATGGCCCTCGCGGGGACCCTGGGGGATGGGTGGGAGAGCCCAAAGGGGCAATACTCTGTAAATGTCTAACTTCTAATCCAGCAGTATAGGAGTAAGTTTATTGTGTCCAAATACCTTCATAAGTGAAGAATGGAAATTATTCCTGAAAATACCTGGGATGGCCCCCTCTGGGGTAAGGGGGGGGGGTGCTCCAACGGTAAATATAATTTGTTTTGTTCTTTGAAATGCATGTTCCAGTTTTATCCCAACTTTGTAGGTATGATTCTTATATGTTTGCAATGCAAATATACATGTGCTTGTAAGCTGAGAAATAAAAATTGCTCATGTCACTTCAGAGGGTCTTGCCATTGGGCCCTGTGGACCCAAGTTCAATTTAGGTCCAGTAGGATTTCACAGTTCTAATTGATGCCATGCTCCTAGTTGCACCAAGGGAGCTTGCATCAGCTGAATATCCGTCAGCTCAGGTGAGCGTTGAGCCCCCTGGGGCTCTTGTTAATAATTTCAGGGTGAGAAAATCACTTGTCAGTATTGATGTTTGGATATTTATATTACAGTGGGTTTTGAAGAGTTTTAAAGCTACACGTTCGTCCTTTAAGCATTCGTGATTAAATCTTTTAACATGAATTCATTGTTCTTCTATCTTTGTTTTTCCTTTTCTTTTTAGTTGTGTGGAACATGTAATTCACGTAATGCCTATTATAATATGTCACCGAAGTTTGTTGTTTTCATGTTATAGTTGTCTGATACTTTGTCAAAATGATGGTGTGTGTGTGTGTCTGTCTGGGTGTGTACCTGTTTGTGTGTTTGTGTTTATGTATGTGTGATTGAATGTATGTGTTATAGGATGAGAATAGAGAGAAAGGGGTGGACAGGGAAATTGATATAAAAGAACAAGAACGCATCAATACCTATTCTTTTGCTACTTGCTTTTATTTCTCTGAACTTGAATACCATCAGCAAACTGTTCACATAAAAGTAATTATAATGACAATATCACCACAGAATTTTTTTTGGTATTCTCCCGCTAAAAAGAAGTGAAATATGACAACTGGGACTATAGTCGTGACTTTCATCATGGAATATAGCTTTGAAGTACGAATCACTTATACAGTCAATCACTTCGGATGACATGCCCTTATCGCTTTCAAAGGACAGTCACTCAATTATGAAAATATTGTTCTCTCAAGGTAGGCCACCGATTGCTGTCATTTCAACAGAATGCTAAATTTAACATGTTTTTCTTGAATGGTGATAAAGGAACTTTGGATTTCAAATTATCTAATTGCAATAATTTTTGGCTGTTGGAATCAGGGCTGCACAGAAGTTTAAAAAAATACACATGAATATATTAGTAAACCATAGGTTTACTGCTACTCCTACTACTACTACTACTACTACTACTATTTTGTACTGATTATGACTATAATAATATGAGTACATGGCTTCATTACCCTCGTAACATTTCGTATTAAAGTTTTAAAAAGATTATAATAAATATTTAAAAAATTATTCATAGCGATTCTTTCTTTATTTTCCCCCTTTCATTTCTTCCCTTTTCCTTTTCCTAAGCTTTGCTTAAACCTACAGGCGTTAGATTATACTAGGGGAGAATTAGGGATACACAAAAAAAAACACCCCCCCCAAAAAAAAAAAACGGCACTATGTACAGCCCAAGTTGCCCAACTCCCGCCATAGCCAAAAGTCCCAAACCAACAAACTAGATAAATAAATAAATAAACAAATAAATAAATAAATACGTGTATCAACAACAACATTTCTCATAAAAATGAGATCAGCGCCCTAGTTCTAATTCCTCACTCTTCAACTTCTCTCCTACTGCGATTTATGTTTGCCGCCCTCTGTGTTCACGCCTCTTACGCGCGCACGGTCCTTGTTAATATTCTACATGCTTAGGCGGCAATTTGCGGTTTAGGTGCAATTTACGGTTTAGGGCCTTAACAAGCGTTGCTAGTGAGCGGTTTGGAAAAAAAATCAAATCAGAGTTTGTGAAACTCGCTTTTGGCCTATTATAGCGCTATTCTGTTAGAAGGGCATCTTTGTGAAATAGAGAGCTCAAACTTTGGACATTTCATGTAATAAGACATTAAATATTTTTTTTATATTCTGACCAGAAAAGTAACCTGTTAAGGACGTAATTTCGTGTCTCATGAATATATGTACAGGGACGTATACATATCTCACCAATCAAATAATGCGAGCACCAAGCGCGAGCTTTAAGTATTTTCTTTAAACAAGGAGCAGAATGGGTACCTTACTAAACAATAATTCTGGTTACGAATCTAGCCTTTCAATCAGACGGACGTGGGTTCGAATTCCAGCCAAGGCATGTTTTCCTTCAACAAGAAATTTACCAACATTGTGCTGCACTCGACCCAGGTGAGGTGAATGGGTACCCAGCATAAATTATTGATACCTTGAATGCGCTGAGCGCTGGAAGGCAACAAGAGCTAAAACTGGGGTAATGATAATAATAAATAATGCGCCTCTGAATGTATTATTTCTAGAGAGATTGCGTTATATACTGTAAAACATATATAACGTTATGCTTATACCTAGCGACATCTTAACAAAAAATAAGTATTCAAAATAAAGATGTCCTAACATTTTTGGTTTGCACAGTAATTGTTCAAATTACCCGTAAGTCTTCTTGATTTCCTCGTTTTCCTATATAATAGCTTACTGCGGTAAGCTCAATCAATAGAATCATCGGTCATTTAACATTTTACAATCATCTAAGTGGAATTGTTTTCACTTCCAACCTTATTAAGTCTGTTCGGTGCTTTGTTTGATTGGTCACCTTTCATCATCAGCGGTAGATATTAACCTATTATTACATTCCATCGTACAAAATTATGCATCCCACGCCATTTGAATCAAATGCCTCACTTTAGCAGCAATAATCACCTAAATATTACGAAAGCCACATGGGAGATGCGTATCAGTCTGTTAAAAGGTCTAGCATTGTTCCTTGTAATCACCACTGCACTTCTCTACTTTCAAGAACAACTTCAAATCCCGTGCATTATCTTGACGGCTTTGCATTAGCGACTGATCCCGTTACTCCGGGAACAGGCGCCAAGAGGTCTAAAATGGTGGCAGTACTGCATGGTGCAGTAGTTAATGTGTTTGTGTTTGGGGGAGTTGATGAAGAGATGCTCTGCGGGTAGTAAGAAGCCCGTCGCCCCATTCCCCATAGGTTTCAATTGTTACTAAGCCATGTTGAAAGCATGCTGAAAGGGATATCATATCGATGTAATCATGTGCGAGCTCATTAGAAAGCTTATGGGTGGTACTTCCCCCGACAAGGTCACGCTGCTGTCTTCCAGGAATCGTGAATCTCAAATCTCATTTCCGTCTTTTAGAATAATCGATCAGGAGCTTATACAGGCTATTATTATTCATTTTTATTATTACTATTATTATTATATTCGCTGATCCTCTGTGGTACAAGTGAAGAAAATTTACATTATGCACATTGATGAAATACCGTACTTGCGCTGATTTTATCATCAAGGATGTTCTCATTGAATATTGTATCCACTAATATGAAAGCACATTGTCAGGCCTAAACGTCATTTGGAACAATGTAAAACAAAAATTTTAATCCTTATATTATCATAAATATCTACCTATAATTTTATGTTTATTACAAACAGACTTTTATACACAGAAAAACCCCTTATGAAAATCCAAATTTTTGAAATGGACATTCACAACAAACCTTTAATTATCAAAACAAAAAGGAACAACACTGTAATTTTAGGACGATTTTGATCGTGTGAAAGCAAAGAAACTACATTTTCTATTAAAACACCCATTCCTCAAAAATTTCCGGTGTGGATATGAGTTTGTGCGAGTCGTGTGTGTGTGTGTGTGTGAGTGGGTGTGTTTGTGCGAATGGAATTAAGGAAAAGTGTGTGTGAGTGTGGGTGGGTACGGTAAGAAACGTCAAGCAACAGTATTTGAAGATGTGACATGGTGTGGTGTGTGAGTGTGTGTACATGGCTATGAGCATTTAGGTTGAACGGTGTGGGGATGTGTTCAAGTATCCAGGATGGTTTTGGACTATGGAGTAATAGGATTTTTTTCAAGTGAGACCAGGAGGCCTTGTGTATAATCTGTGGTCAACTCAAATCAATATTGAATGAATAAAACAACTTATCGGGGCTCGAAGTTATACTGGGAAAGAAATCAACCTCTGATATACATTTCTTGGGTGATAATACCAATCTTAACTTTTTAACTGTCAATTCGTTGAGGTAATAATAAATCTAATTTCTGAAGCCAACAAGTCTCCCCATTGCCATTTGATGTTTAATATAACAAATAAAAAGTCTTTCTAAAAACAATTTGGAGGAGATGGTGACCACTTTTGAGCAATGATTAAAAAAGAGGAAGAAAAAAAAACACCATTGAAAAAACACGAATTACCACATCTCAGATCTTCATTTTAACAAATTATTGTACCTTGCACATAGCACACTGAATTGCCAGACATCTAAAAACTCTACATTGCGCCAATATTGGTGTCATGTGATATGATACTATTCTATATGACTTGTGTTCTATAAAAAGGCATGAACTTTCCTTTATTCAGTGTAGACTCGTAGACCCTTCTTGCCATAATGAATTCACAAGGTCATATAGGGAGTCGCTAATAATACATTTTGATATCATCATTTATCGAATGAATTAATTTGCTGGTATACAGAGACGATTTGAGTTAAATAATTGCCAAAATGTGCGGAGTGAAAAAGGGCTCAATCAAAGAAGATACATATTTTGGCCCATCAATAAGTAAATGACATTTTCTTATTATTTTGAGTTCATCATAATAAAGCCAACCTTAGTGTTAATATTGTGTTCCTCCAATGTACTGATTTATTATTATTTTGATATGTATATTCATATCTATTCATCACGAAAAGTGTAATCCATGAAGTGGTCTATTTGAAATGATTTAAGAGATGCAATTTCTAAGTAATTCACAGAGGATTTCTTTCCTAATTCACCTCTAAATCTTCATCAACATAACAGTTGTCTTCGAACAAAAACAAACATCATTAACAGGATACATAATTCACAAAATAGATTCATTAAGTGCAGATTCCTGGAAGTCAAATAACCCTCAAGAATCTCATCTTCTCAGACATGCCAGTTCGAAGACAATCTTTACCATCATTTAACAAAATAATCATGATAATGGACCTTCATTTATAAACTTGCTTCGTCCTTTATGAATCACAAGGAATTTACTCTTGCTGAATAAAGAACAAAATTGTTAAAGATTATGACTCCCTATGGAAGATACATATTCTGTATTATAGGTCAGTATCATCAAGGTGGAGGAGAAAACCAGAGAGGTATGAAGCCATAAAAGATCACGTCTTATCCTCGGCTGTCAGGCAAAGTAACCCTTTTTGTTGGTTTACTGAGAAATACGACTGAATGACGGTATTGAGTTGTAACATAAGAAAGCAATCTCCGACTGTATTCCTATATTCTACCTTTCGGAAATCATTTTGCTCTAATTCTCCCAACGCTTTGAGAGGATTTCTCAGTGGCAGTGAGACATTTCCTGTCTTTGATTTCAAAGCAGAGTTGGGTTTCCTTTTGCTTGATACAAGACAGAGCCGGAAGCCTGAAAGCAATCATTTCCCTGGAGTAAGATGTTTGTGATTTGTATATTATTGTTGTCCACCAGAAGTGGCACGTTACCTTGCCTCATTAGTGGGACGACAACTGAATTTCTTGAGGACTTTTTCCTTTCCGAGAATTTGAATGTAATCATGCAAAGCTCGATAGAAAGTATAGCATATTATGATTTTTAAATCGCTCCAATCTTTTGATTGTTATCTGAAAGATTTGCTTGATCGTTGAAATTTTTGATCCTTGCAATATGCAAGAAAATGCATAATGAATAGACTTGACTCTTTCTGCAATCTTAGATAATGGATGGTACCAGTAGCGTACGCAGGATTTTTGAAGGGGGGTGGGGGGTTCAAGTTGAATGAAAATGTTGACACCCCAAAATTTTAGGTCGTTTCCTACCTCAAAAATATTACAAGCAAAAAAAAAAGAAAAAGAAAAAAGGACTTCACCACCAATTGTACGCCATTTTGTAGCTACAAAAAATTGACAAGCAAAAAAAAAATTAAAAAATAAAAAAAAAATGTAAGGGGGGGGGGAGTTGGGTATTAACATATTTAAGGGGGCTCGAATTTCTGTAACAACACCCTGCGTATGCTACTGGATGGTACAAGAAATAATACTTCTGCAAACATTCACTATGTCGTTTCAGAAGTCTTTTCTCTAATATCATTGATGGTTTTGAAGTACATTTTGCAACGAATATCATTCCTATGCTGTATAAGCAAACTTGATTAGGAGTTATGCCTACATGACTTAAGCAAGCAAAAATAGAACATCACTATCTACAAGACAACCTTAAAAAAATCCCATTCATGTACGTGGTGCTAAGCTTTGTAAAAATAAAAAACGTAACATTGTCGTGTAATGTCATAATGTGTGTGTACAGTATTGTTGGAGTGTCCTGTATTATGATCATGACATTATGAAAATACAACGCATTTGGTATTAAAGAATAGTCTCAGAAATATTATACAAATATATATGGCCTATCAAAAATATAAGAAAAATTACGAAAAGAATATACCAATATGCATGTGTATAGAATAGCGTGCACTTGCTGAATAGACGCAAATGTTTACTTTGCAATCTTTGTGTTAAAAATAAAGTTTACTTCAATTAATTTATCCATGATTGACACGTTATACAAATAGGGAACCTGAAATATTTAAGTGGCGTGTCGTCAATGTAGATAATTAAAAAGTGAGCACTAGATACCGCCTACCAATCACATCCTAATTATTACTTGCTTATATCACATCACACGTGGACGGAGTCGATCTAAGGCCCTTGATTCATTTAAAAGACGATGGGCCCCCGAGGTGTGATGCGTGTAAAAGCACAGAGGCACATGCTTCTCAACAAAAGAAATATCAGTTCTCATGGCGTATTATGGCATGGCTTCAGGCAGTTACTTAGAATTTATGATGCCGCTTTCATTTCGGAATGACAGTCCAACTCGTACCATCTGCCAAGTGTGAAGAAATATTGATGCTCGGTAGTTAGATACAATCAAGATGGGGCATATAGAGCAATGTGGCAAACATGCTTGCAGGGGTGCTTGGCTGCTTGCACGTGAGATAAAACAGTGTCATTGACTTACAAGATGATGGAAAATATACTGAATATGTTTTGTAAGGAAGCTTGTGGGAATATGATAACGACGCCACAAAGCAAGTGAGCAATTTTCGTAAAAGGAATTAAAGATCTCGGGAACTTGCAATTGCAATGTCTGTTGGAACTTACCAAATTTCATGTTATTGTGATTATCGATACTCTTAGCTTTAAATAAAGTTGACTGGCCAGCTTTTTTTTATTTCTATGTGATGGATGAAATTTGTTCATCCCCCTTTACCTCGATTACTTGATGAGAACTGTCATGGGTATCAAATTCTGATCATCACATTTATCTTCATGTGATGCCTTCAAATCCATTTTGTCAGTGGATTCTATCTTGTGCGTGTCAAATAACGAAACACTATCTGTCACGCACACAGTACTTCTATGTAAGGCAATCCATAAGAGAAGAAGAAAGACAATATTGACATTTAATTTTCTAGAATCAACCCGATGGTGGTTTGGATAAAGATGGAGATAGCGAGTAAAAAAAAGGGTTGTTATGACAGCATCCTTCAGCCCTGACAGCACACTTAGAAGTACTTAAGGATCTTACATTGTGTGATGTTACACCAATCATTAAAAGCTTTCATTGATTGCCGGTTTAGCCTCTTCTCACAATCATCAAAACCGTTTTAATTTATTAAGTGCACCAGGAAGAGAAATAGTGCATAAAAACGACAGATAAATGGGGACAATGGAACTTCTGATATTTACAAAGAAATAAGGCAACACTCATAAAAAAACACTGATAAAGCAATTAATGATTATATCGGCAGGGGATTAATATTTTACATTTTGATTCAGCTATAATGTTATATGAATCGTGACATAAATTGCCGGGGAAATATATAATAGATATAATATTGGCAACTAAAGATAATCACACACACACACACTCTCACGTACACACGCATGACATGTCAGTTTCCCCACTGTGTAAATAATATTCAAGTGAATGACTGCAGACTAATATTTTGCCAAAACATAATTATTTCGTTTGGTTCTCTGTTTTAGCTTTCATTTTTTTTTCATTCATTTTTGCCCAATCCTGACCAAATATATACTCTAAAAGAATGATTTTATCTGAAGTAATCAATGTAATGAAAATAAAAACCCCAATATAATCGCCGATGGATGAGGATGACCGGGGGTAAGAAAGTGTCCGTTCAGGCGAATCTGGGCCTTATATGGGAAGCAGTATAGGGGCAAATTAATAAAAATAAGAGTTTTCTAAATTGGGTAACGCGCCCCTTGCATAAATTTTCTTTTCAATTTCTAAATGAGTATATGCGCCTTCAAAATATACAGAGCTAATTTTGTTTAAATTAATCATGCAAAGTTTTCCCTATATATTTCACAATAACAGAAATTATGATTAAAAAGGTAAAATTAGAATTTAATCATATTTTTAGAAATATATTGTCTGAGGAATGAAAGCTATGTGAATATTGTACAGAATGTTATTATTGTCAAACTCAAATATTCACGTTTAATATGAACTGCACAAGTTAATTATAATTATTGCTTTATCAGTGTTTATGGAAAATGGGGATGATAATACATGCATATTACTTTCAACACTTGAAATATGGTTGACCCATGTATTTTTTTTAAATTCGCATTGATATTATCATAAAAGATCAAACTCGATAACTTCGTATAAATATTGATCAAAATTGATAACTTCGTATAAATATTGATTTTTTACATAAAAGAAAACAAGGAATATTCTCCCCCAATCGGACTTAAAGAAATTCTGAAAAAGGTGAACTCACTTGTATATAATATCATTATTTAACCATCATGCGAAAAATCCCAGGGGTTTGTGTACACGCACATTTTTGTCAGCATATTGCGTGCGCTCCGCAGCGCTTTCCAAAGCAATTTTCTTCGAAATTCATTCTTGGCTGAACGAGACTCATTGACCGTGTGATGAATTCATTGCCACAAATCTGCCAAAAATTTACAGAGGCTCCCTGGATTACATTAAGTGGGTTTATTCGGTAAAAGTTCTCAAGATTCACACCTTCCTACAAAAGTAGTATAAATTTATAGGCAGATAAAATTAATGTATAAACGAGACCTATAACTCGTGATTGATGATAATACACATCTTTTTTTATGTAGCGCGAATTACTGTCTCGGCTCTCTCAAATAGGTGACGCGAAATTTGCCCCTACGACATTCGCTCCGCTCTTAATATCTAAGAGGGAACAGGGTTAGAGTTAAAATTGCAATAGAGTTGTTGGTTCAGAATGAGGTAAAGAAAAAATAGAATTTATTCAGTTATGGAGGCTAGGTTTTATATTTGGCTTAACGTGCAAATTTTCCATCATCGAAGCAATTATCTTGCCATTGCTAATTGGGATGATATATTATTCTGTCAAAACACTGAAATTGTTTATAATAAATTTTTAATGGAATTCAGTAACTAATACCCCTTTCATAAACCCCATTAAAATGAATTAGGCGGCTAATAGCAGCATAATTTGGTCGTAAAATTGGAGGAGGACAAGAGTTATCCGCATTACTCTGATGCTGCTATTATCCGCATAATAGCAGCATCGGGACAAGATTTTGAGTTTATGAACGCATTTCCAAATTATGCGGATAATTGCCATGGTGCGGTCACAAGGTCACCCTTTTCCAACACAACCGCATCGGAGGGGGCGTGTCCAGTTGTCATGGCGATTATCCCCCTTTTTCAGGACGGGCGCTCGTAAAAATAATGCGGCTTATTTTCGGAGTTTATGAACGCAATTTTTATTGAATTATCCGCATTACTCTTAGGCGGCTAATTGGAGGATAGGTTTATGAAAAGGGTATTATATAACAATATCTTTCAAAAAGTTTCAAGATCCAAAGAAAAGAGAAAAGCAAAGAAACCATGGATTGATTTGACACTGTTAAAACAGATGAGGAAAAGGAATAGACTATTTAAAAAATATCGCGAAAATCCCAATGAGATTTCTAAGAAAAAATATGTGAAAATACGTAATTTTGTAAATATAGCACTAAAGAATGCTCGTAAAAGATTTTATGAACAAAAGTTTAGAGAGTCTAGTGGTAATTTGAAAAAGACATGGAACATTATTAAAGAAGTTCTTGGAAACAAAAAGAAAAAGCTACCTAACTATATAAATGTTAATGGTAATAATGTTCACGGGGATAAGAATATAGGAAACAGTTTTAATGATTTTTTTGTGAAGATTGGTGTTGAAGATAAATGAATCTGGAAACTGCTTAGATAATAATGATTATGCCAAATTCTTGCCACAGGAATTTATGAAATCTTTATTTTTTAAACCTATCACTGAGACTGAAATACTTGATATTGTTAACAAAATGAAAAATAGTAGAAGCTGTGGAATCGATAGTATAAGTCCCATAGTCATTAAAAAAACGATTATACTCATTTCTAAACCATTATGTCACATATTTAACTTGTCATTATCATCCATATTAACCATGTTAATAGGTTCATTGAATAATCAAAGACAGCCATTCACGATCAGTTATATACTGACTTATATACGTAATCAGGGAATAGAGATATCTAAACAGATTCACATAACTGAATCATGATGCAACGTAATATTATATATATATAATTTTGATAAATATAATACAAGTTTCGCATTAACTTCTTATTATAGAAGTTCCATCAACAAGATAAGAGTATTTCTTTTAGTAATCATCTACGTACAAACTGACTGAAGATAGTATACAAGACATGAACTCAATCATTAGAGACTACTCCAATGATCAAAGCGAATCAACAAATGGATAAAGAGGGGAGAAAATCAAAAGGGGGAGGAAAAAAGAAAGTAAGCAAAATAGAAGGAACGAGGCGGCTTGATCGTCAAATATACACTTACCATAATTATATAGACATGTTTTCCGTTAATAATAAATTAATATGCAGGGGAGTTTTGCCCCGGCAGCCCCCTTTTCTACATGGTTGTGTACAAGACAATACTGTAACTATCGACTATATAAACCTAGTAGATATATATATAGGTTAATTCTGATATGATATCCTAGCTTTTAAGAAGCTGTTGGAAACATGTTGAATTCAATAGTTCAGAAAGCAATATAGTAAGACCGTACACGTTTATCAAAAAAAAAATATATTGATTAATGAGCACTAGGTAAAAGAGAGATCGTTATTATGGCAAGCAGTATATTGAACTGCCTTGTAAAATGTATTATCATTGCTATACTTTAGGTTGATAGAAAGGATAGTTCGTGTGTGCACGTTCGACTAATGATCTTGGGAAATATCCCGCAAAATATTTCGCATTGAAAGAAACGATGTCTTTTGGGTGATGGTATAAATAATTCATTAATAGCACAAAATAATCACTTTTAGAATTGATAAATAAACAATATTCCATAACTCGCTATCGTACTTGATTACTGCACGGCATCGCCAGCTTCATGCAGTGAAATGGAACCAATTACCCCCCCCCAAAAAAAAAGAGAGAGAGAGAGAGAGAAGAAAAATCCATCTGTCCTTCCAGAATGAGTACATCATCGAGGGTGTTTTATCATGGACATGGCAAGTTGAGTGGAAAGGAAGGAGAAGAGAGAAAGAGAGTATCACACCAGGAGGCTTTTCTTGACCGCTAGTATCCTGTATAGTAATGGAGTCCACTCGTAGCACACGGCATGCCGCTGACGCCACGATGTCGCTCCTTACTGCTCACCGCATCACTCACTTAAAGTTAAATATGCTTACAAACCAAATTTAGACTGTAATTCAGACCCTTATAATGAGTGGGAATAATCGACAAGATGCAGTTTCATTCATTTTTGTTTGTTCCTACGCTGTTACCATTGATGTAAAGTAGATAAATGAACACGAATCTTTGCTCAATTCGAGCACGATCGTGGTAAAATATTAATATCGCTGTATTTTATGAGTGCTTGCAAAAATATTAGGCACACAAGTTGAATGCAATATTTATGTGAAAATCAATCAGGGTATAGATTATTGAAAGATTACATTTACGGAATGTGGCACTTCAGATGAATGTATATCATCATACAGATATAACGATATAAAATTGTATAGCACAATATAGACTATAATCGAAGATACGGTGATTTTTTTCTTTGGAAAATAAATATTAATATTTACAATCCTTTTCTTCTGAATTTTGCTTCAAAACTTTAATTGCTAATTCATTTAAGCAAATTGTTTCAACATGTAAGTAACTATAAATGTCGTGTGTGTTTTGTACAGTGTATAACATCATAGTTCATTGGAAATAATAGTTATAAAGATGGTAAAAATATTTCTATAAGATATGTGAGTTTTGTCGTAACATAAAGCCTAATCACTGAAATCCATTCATCCTTCAGAGGATAGATTATTGAATGTTTGATTACTGTGATATCAATTTCACATAAAAGCTGTTTCATGGTACACGGGAGGATCCCGCATAATCGCTCTCTTTCTGTTTCCAAGTACAGCTTGAAATCATCGCATTTCATAGTCCCTGCATGCATTCTAGAGCGTTGACGCCACTTGTTTAACCTTCGATTTATTTGAATATTACCCTGGCTTCTCGACTTACTCCAGCGAGCACGCAAACTCGGAACTGCAGGCGTGACTGTTGATAACCTATTGAAGAGTGTAATGGGTTTCAACACCCCCATCTCTTCGATTGAGCTGTACCCAAATTTTCAATATTTAATGCACATTTTAGGTTGAATGAATAACAAAACAAAAGGCAAATGATAAAAATCTTCAGTTTCTTTTCACAACATATCGAGATATTTTCAAATGTAAACTTTACATATTATTCAATGAATTACGACTCCAAATAATTACAATTCCCTAAAAATATTTTGTTAAAATGCAAGGAACCATATACTCTGTAAGAATATAATACATAAACAATGTTAGTGAATATAGGGTCTATACATAAAACATTATATTAATTGGTTTCCGGAAATCTTTATATAGCATATTCTTATTTTACAAACATAATTATTTGGGACTTTGATAACACCTGGATAACGATAAGTTTACACATTTTCTTTTTATATAATATTTTCATCAATTTAATGGTTTAAAACCAAGTGCTTTGTAATAATTCATCAGCGAAATCACATAGGCTTAATATGCAGATAGTAATTGATGAATAAAGCGGCTGATTTAGGTTACAGCTTGGCTGTGAGGGAAGCCGGCACCATGCATTCTGAAATATCTTCATTAATTTTCGCACGATGTTGACTATCATGCATCCAGGGTTGAGAGCTTCATCACTAACCCCATATACAATAAAAAATGTATGCATTGATTGCAATTATGCGACAATACCAGCTGACGGTGCATAGAGTACTCTGCCCTCACATTCGGGCGCATGATGTACAGTAGTTTAGCTGGGAAGACCAACCGAAGCGTTAACAATCAAGAACAAAGACCGAAACAACATCGCGGTAATAAGTTCCTGGGACTGAAGAGCCAGGCTTTGAAAAAAGACCTAGAGGCTATAAAACAACTCGTTTAAAGTAGTCAGATAGGGCGTGCGTAAAACCATTCGCACTGGGAGACCGAAGGGGGAGGCTTTCTGTTGACTTTAAGCCCCCCTGATTGTAAAGGCATAACAAAGCGAAGCGTGCTCGTTGCCTGAGTGAGCGATGAAGCTGATCTCTGGTAGACGTAAACCTATTCCTCTCTCTTTACAGTCTATACCGCCACAATCCCCTCGGGCTTATATTTGACGAAACTTCCCGATAAATAAGCACTCTGTCAACCCTTATTATCGTCCAAAGCCCCGCTGATAAATTGAACTCGGGAAATGAGATTTGGGGCCTACTCTCACTAGATAGCATTATATTATGAACGATGAAGAAAGGACGTGTTTGTCTCCCCGATATCTCTTGGCCCGGCTTTAGAAGCAATATTATTGATGCAAATTCGCGTGCTTATAGCCATGTCAACAGCATTTGTGAACGCTCAAAAAACCAGATGCAGTCCTGACCATTGAACTATGATGATGAAATATTTTCAATCTAATAAAGAATTCCCTGGTATGTTGAATCATTCAAAGTCTGTTTCTGAACAAAGTCAGTGTTTGCATCCGTGTTGTTCACACCGAAATACGAGAGCCCGAGGTGTTCATGTTGATGGGTGCCTCGACGTAAGGTCATGGACGGTTATAGGTCTGACTTAGGTCTTTTCAGAAATATTCAAGCACAATAAACATGAAAATATCATTTACTCACAGCTAGGCCTTCATGGTAATCATTACATAGTAAAATAATCCAGGACACATAATGTATCAAATTACAATTCAACATCAACGGCTAGATTTTTTTAGAGTGTATGTGTGTGTGTGAGAGAGAGTGAAAGAGAGAGAGAGAGAGAGAGAGATAGGGAGGGGGGTGGAGTACAGGGTTTATAATAAATGGATGGTAATAATACATTGCACATTGACGCCCATCATTTAACAGTCATGTTAAAACAGATGGAGGAAAATAATACGATAGTTCCGCTTACACACACGTGAAATTAAGGATCAGATCAAAATGATATTTCTTGAAGGGAAAATGACAGGAATGCTCACCGCAGAGTTTATATTCACGTGTTTGATCATGTACATTCATTGATCTCGTAAAATAATTATCACGTTTACAGGACAGACGTCTGCATGCCGTAATGATTTGTTTGAAGTCACAGACCAAATTTAGTTAGATTCCCTTTAGATTTATACCACGAGCCAGTCCATTGGCAAGGCATGTTGATCTAGGTGGGTGTTTCATAAAGCTGTCCATAAGTTAAGAGCGACTTTAAGAACGACCGGTGAACCTTTCTTACATACGCGCTATAACCATCGCCAATGGTGTACAGCATTTACCAAAAAGAAAATTGATCACCAGTCGTTCTTAAAGTCGCTCTCATCTTACGAACAGCTTTATGAAACACCCACCTAGTCTGAATAAAATCGAAACCCGAAAGAAACAAAATGAAATTATTCCTGTTATTAAAATGTCTAGATTTTGAAAAGAGGTGACTATAATTATACAAATACAATGTTTAAAAGTGAATATTTTCTGTCCCTCATTTTACTTTCGTGCTGGTTTCTTTCAGAGTCACACATTAACGGTGAAAAGTACACGTTTGATTTCGCAATTTCATGTAAATGGAATAATGTACGCGTGTAATTATTATGCTCATTATATTTGCATGAATAATTTCAAATTGTATATGTAATGATACTGAAAAGAATTGATAAGAGCCGCGAGTTACTTTTTCTCTTTTTGTATTTTTTTCTTAAAAAGAAAATAAGATTACATATATTTATGTCTATGATACTTAAAAGGCAATCGACAATTTTTTAATTATGCATTATTGTATATGTTTTTTTTTATCACGGGGAAGAGAGACCTTCCAGCCGAGTTATTTTTTTTAAACAAAATAATGTGGTATTAATTTAATATTTCAGGGGCATTTTGCTCTATTTTATGCAATGTACCGTGAAGTGTCTTCAAAGTTGAATGCCGATTTATTGGCTTGCTATTCTCTGAAGCACAACGATCAAATAAATTCGGGTATGTTATAAATCAATACATACGATTAATACTGCTGCACTGCACACTTGCACTCCCAGCGTACGGAGGTGAACGAACCTTACACGACACAGAGTGTGAGGAAGTGTGTGTGTGTTTGTGCGTGAGAGAGAGGGGGAGTGAAGGTGTGTGTGTGGTCGTGTGTGTGGTTTCTCTATCAAATCGGAAAGTCGTGGTGAATTAGATGGGTTGTAGCTGTTCACCGTATAGGGACTACAATCATAATATAAACCATTTTGATGATGTTCTCCATTAGGTAGGCCTAATGATCAATAGGAGTTACATTTATATTGAACAGTATCCTTAAATAATCAGGTGACAAGTACCAGGTAATCATAAATCAAAAGAAGAGTTTATGGCAAATCGTGATTTTTATTTGTACATTAAAAGCATATAATCAGGATGAGTATCGAAATCTCGAATCATTGTTGAATAGGTCCGATGTTACATGACTAGGAGTGAAGCGTTTTCCTTTTTTGATATGGAGAAAAAGAATACCATACAGTAATTAACATACACAAGCTTATGAAATAAAACAACACAGCGACAAAATATACATCCTAGGTCGAAACTGATAATTCGCTTTGAATAAAACTTGGAAGAATCTGAAAGAGTGAAGTGATTTTTAAAGAAACTTCAAGAGTAGCTATTGAGAGTTTTCAGAATGGCCCTCGGTTAAGATACTTGGGACTTCTCATCTTCCTAAAGATTCTCTTTAATTATAGCTCCATTCTAATTATTCATACTATTGCCTACCTTCATATCTTTTGTCACTTCTCCATCATCATGATATGTAAATACCAATTTAGTACATTTTCACCACTGAATCAATATGCCTAAACATTTACTTATCCAGTGGGATTAACATTTTGTGAGCTCTTACTGAAATCCTATCTCTTATCAAACAGACGCTTTACTGCATTACAATATGCGAAAAAGGAAAACAAATATCCATCAACGATTATGCATTAAAAAAATGAGTTATAAGGCAACGACCCTTCGAAAAGCTGTTCCGTGCATTTCAACACCGTACTGGGCATGCGCAGATGTTATTTATCATACACATACACAAACACGCACACACACACGCACACAGGTTCTACAAAACACAGTCAGGAGGATTCCATATACATGATGGCATCATTTAAACACTTGCCAAAGAGCTCAATGTGGCTTGAAATTGAAACATAAAGTCAGAACATCGACCCAAGGTCTCATATGATATATAATTTATGGTAAAAACCTTTAAGGGGGTTTTCAATATCACTGAGAGAATAATATATGCAGCATAGTAGCAGTGTGAAGCAGCGCTTTCCAATCATGACCTTGAAAAGAGATGGAACATGCACGGGGAAACACATGCATGGGACTAAGAGAAGAGTATTGAAATGCACGTCTTTATCATTAGATTAAAATGTTTACCTGGAGAAATGTCCAGGCAAGCGAAAGATTGGTTTCAAGGCAATCTTTCTATTGAAAGTGTTCTTTTCGTGTCATTGACATTCTGTTTTGGAATGACTTGGAAAACTTGAGGCCGTGCTGCTTGAGGTACAAGAAAATTGACAAATACTTGAAATATTGCATAAAAAAACTGAGGTGATGATTATGGTGATGATTATGGTAATGATAATGGTTACAACAGCAACAACAAAACAATAATAATAATGATGATAATAATGGTAATAATAATAACAATAATACTGCTATACTACTACTACTACTACTACTACTACTACGACTAAGATACTACTACTACTACTACTACTACTACTACTACTACTACTACTACTACTACCAATACTACTACTACAACTACTACTACTACCACTGATGATAAAACATAAAACATTGTGATGTCAAATAATAATGATAATAATAATAGCTATAAGAAAATAATAACAAAAATTAAACAGCAAAAGTAAAATAATAATCATGAAAGTTTATGTTGATCCAGTTTCTGATTTGGACTCAGCAGTAAAAAAAATAATATACTGGCTCGATCTGAATCACGAAAGTTATCCGTTTTTTATAGTGAAAAAAAAGAAAGAAATTACTCTTAATTTCAAGTTGGTTTATGCATAGACCTACTACTGTGAGAGTAATAGGTCCATGGTTTACGCTTCTTTTATTTTCAGACGTTTATTTCAAAGGCAAAGGTAAAGATTGATCATTTGATTTTAAAAGTCTGAGCTGCAAGGTCCCATTTGTGGTATGTCGTAAAAGGAAACCCTAAAAAGTGCATCCGAAAAATCATTATTAGTGGTTTTAAAAAAGCAAAAAAATATAGTGGCGAGAAACACCATTCCAAATTTATTCCATATAATCATACATACATACATACATACATTTAATATTTATATAACGCTTTTCCATGTAAACATGCTCAAAGCGCTTTACAGTATCATATTATAATTATGTTGAATATTGTGCCCTCCAAGTGCTAACAATATTAATCAAATGGATGTTACAAAGAAAATAAATAGGTCTTTTAGTTTGTTTTTGAATAATTGCAGTGAAGGACATGAGCGGATGTTGATAGGGAGATTATTCCAAATACTGGGACCTGTGAAACCTATGCATTGTTGACCTTTCTTGGAGTTCATTCTTGGGACTTGTAAAAGAAAAGGGTCTGTTCTGGAACGTAATGAATATTGAATTTGTTCAACTGGAGAAAACAGACATGATATGTATTGTGGTGTTAGGTTATTCATGGACATGTAAACAAGCAATGCAATCTTATATGTAATTCTCTTTCTTACCGGTAACCAATGAAGTTCTTTGAACAAAGGAGACACATGATCATATTTTCTAGCCATTGAAATAATACGAGCTGCACGATTCTGAATTCGTTGTAGTCTATCTAAGTCGGAAACATTAATAATATTAATCAAAAGAGAATTTGCATTATCCAGACGGCTTAAAACCAGTGAGCGAACTGCATGATGGCAAGCCTCATACGTCAACATTTTCCTGACCCTAGATATATTGTATAAATGAAAATTAAGTGTTTTAGAAAGCAGGATATAACGAATATTTTTTTTCATTCACAGATATATCTGAAAGTGTCTGCAGGAATTTGGATTTTTGTTCTTCTTCCCGTGTGTTTTTGCATCTATAAGAATAATGCTAAATAATACACACATCAAGGATCAGATTTTGTTTTCAAATAAAACCTTATCAATGTTAACATGATTATGTCTTGAAATGTCAGTGTAAACTTGACTTCTCATTATGGAAAGATGACTGGCATGCCTGCAGCATTTCCACTCACTGGGAATATTCCAGCAATGAACGGTCAAATGCTAAGCCAACAGTTTTATTTTTTTTTTAAATCTTAATGTCCATTGGGTTCGAAAGTGGCAAAACTAATGTAGCCCAGTCCTTATAAAAAAAACAAGAACCGAGAAGGGTCCATGAGAAAACAATTTTTCTCACTTTCAAGGGATATCATTGTTCAATAAGTGTCAACATCATTTAACAAAACCGATAGAAAGATTTGAAAGGTTTGATTTGGGCCATTTTCAACACTGCATCGTTGTTATATTCTTTCTTTTTCAAAAAATCAAAATATGTCATTACCTATAGAGTGTTTTGATTGAAATTACTCGCTTAAATACAATAAACGGTAAGAAATGTATCGTGTCGGTTAACATCTGTCCGTATTAACTCAAAATGAATTGATATTTGAACTATTGTTCAAGAAGTTGGTAGGTCTATATATTGGCCAGAGGTTGGTAGGTTTATAACCAAACAACTTAGTAGGTTGGTTTAAAAAAGAGTCAGTTTTATCTTTAAATGTGAAAGCCAAGTACGGCAACATAAGCCTGCATGAAAACTTGAAATGCATACCCAATGATAAGATGTAATGTTGTTATTCCGGTGAGCGATTCCTTGAAATGAAGAGCCAACATTTTATTTTGAAGTAGTACTTTATCTATTTCTGTGAAATGGTTTTGGCGAGCAATTTTATTTTAATTTACACTACTTTATAAAGAAAGAAAGTAAAAAAAAAACACTTTAAATGTTTAATTTCCGACTTACTATAATGATTTAAAGTTTTGAGCACTTCCCTCCATTTTCAAAATGCCTTTTTTGTATGAGTGTTCTCATCCTCTCTCTTCTTGTTTTTCTATCTCCCTTTCTCTCTATGAGTATATTTTTGATTTGTTGGGGAATGTTTTATGTGTCATTCTTACCGTCTGCTCTACATGTACCAGCTTTCTTGTGACCATTCTCGTTTTCATTCTTTCTCATTTGGAACAAAAAACAAGCCCTCAATATATTATTGATGTGTATTATTGACACACCCAACACCGATAATGATAGAGGCAAAATCTATCGCCTTATCTGCTTCTCATAACAAGTCTTAATAACCTCAATATCAACGTGCTTATAGAAATTAAAAGGGTTATCTAAAAATCAATTCAACGTAGAAACGTGATTAAACTAGGTCAATGGAAATGAAATGTGTTTTTCATGGTCAATACGAGATATGACTCATGCGACATGATTTGTTGTAGGATTTGAAATCCCTTCCCTAATATAAGAATGATCATGATTTATTTATTTATTTATTTATTTATTCTTTAAAGTTCATACCTTGTTATACCAGGTTAATGGTAAATGGTAATGGTTAATGAATTTTCGTTAGTTGCAAGCAGCTGTAGTGCCAAATATACTACGGTATTTTTTCTGTCTAGGCAGACGGTAGGGAATGTGAACATGAAAATTCCGTGGATAATATCATTTAAAGAATGGCAAAACATAATGTAATATTTGGTGTACATAATGTTATAAAAAAGAATACGTGACCAAGTGTTAATTGCGAACGTGCGATTTCGTGGCGCCGCTGCTAAGGATGAGTCATGTCTGCTTTTCGGATGGCATTAACTGGTTGGCATGCCCTGGCGCCCTGTGTGCATAGCTACGTGTACGTATTGACAATACCACACTGCATACACACGCGCGATCACAACACAAACAGAATGGCGACACGTGGAAGGGGGTTCCCCGGACTGTCATGTGATCCTACCGCCCACTCATTTTTTGGACGATGCATGCCAGCTCCAGTCATTAATGGAGCCCCGCGCTTAAAGTTGAAAAGTATTAATAGACAATCACATAACAAATGGAAGTAAATTGATCTGTGATTTATTATAACAACACCTACTTGCACCATCCGATGTTGCTTGCTAGCATGGCGTTCAATATCTATCATTCTTATCAATTTTGAACCTACTGAGGTATTCAAATTTGTTCCACTAGGTACCGCTTTTCATCCATGAATTTGTTGAGAATCTGCAGGGGATTAAAAAAAAATCTATTTCATCACTATTATTTTTTACCGGTTAGCCCTGCTACACTACTACACATGGGAATTGTCTCTTGCTCATTGAAGTTTTATTCTGTTACATAATTATAAAAGTTAATATGACTATAGGGAAAAAACGACTATCCCCAAAACTAAACGAACAAACATTCGATAAGAATTAATAAGTTTAATGACATTCAAATTTCATGAAATTTGAGTACATCGTATATGCCCCACTTAGATGTCAGCGATTTATTTATTTATTTTTGTATATATATATATTTTTTAGGGGGGGGGTCAAACATTACAAATAATGAAAAAAATGGAATTTAGAACCCTCATGCGCCATGTAGAAATGGAACGGGAAAATAGGCCTAAAGCATACGTTGGGTTTGAGACTGAGTATCTCAGTCATCATTTAGGTGTGTACAGTATGTATTTCATTGAGGAACGGAAAGCATTGTGAAAGCATTCTACTGCAAGCTTTATTTGTGGGAAATGTGGAATTCGTATGAATCGCCATAGATTTAATATCGCCTTTATATATGCACGGCTATCGTCCTATGTGCTTGGTGACTGATGAAGTACAATGACCCTTATACAAGCGTATGATGCAGTTACCGAGTTCCTTGGAGTCAATGTACGACTGAATTTCATTTAAATATCAGGTCGTTCGATTTGCAGCAAGCATAGTAGATTGGGGATTGCAATGTCATTTATCAAATTTAGAGGATGATTTACTTGGAGAGGTCCCCTCTGTGTTGGGAGTATGTGTTTTACAAGCAGGGAATTGTTAGTGATGTCGTGGTTAATTCATTGTACAGGTTGCCTTGATTAGATTTTGAACCAGTCACACGGTCAAATAGCTTGATAAATGGCACCGTCTGTACAGGGAATTTTACTCCCGAAACCCATGTACTATTATAGTACAGGAGTAAAATTTATAATGTATGATAAAATATAGTCACTGAATCAGAAATCCACGTTGCGCGAAATTAACTCCCTTCAAAATAGGAAGGAAAACAACATTTGCATGATGAAATGAAAATTACACCGAGAATTGCAAGACTAATTATTTCGTAAACCCATTATTGTGGCATGCACATGTTTGGGACAAGAATACCGACCCAGAGTTAATAAGGTCATTTCGTCTCTCATACAGGTATAATGAATAGATATTCAATTGAAAATAATCATATGGGAAAACATGGGTTATTGGTATGATCGAGGTTGTGCACGGATTGTTTTAAAAAAAAAACTGAGAGGCGAGGGAGCTAATAGTTACAAGAGCCTGTTGTATTTTTAAATGGAAATGGAATGGACTGTCAAACTTCAGATCGAAATATTCAATAAAAAAGTATTTAAAAAAAATCTTGATCCAGACCACCTCTAACGTACTACCATAGCGACGTATTATGTTTGACTGACAATAATCGTAGATCATTAAGGTCTATTATGACATCGTAAGGGTGGGCAAAATTCATTTCATTTTTAAAACAATGTGAAATCATAATTTATTTGCTCCCATCAAGCAGGGTTGCTGAAATAAAAAGTACAAGTTGGCGGTCGGTCAAAAAATTGAAATGGGTTCTTTTCCCTTGTTGATATTGGCATCATCATGTCTTCAAAGAACGGGCAATGCCAATTATTACCCAGGACCCAGGTCAAGAATGTTTTAGGTCCTCTGTGAACGCCAGATATCATCTTCACTATCATGATGATACATGGATAACAAGACACGTGACAAGGCAGTGTATCAACCAATGGGACGTCACCATTGCACGAGACCGTTCGTTCCTCCATGAGACATCTAGGAATCAGATCATAAAATATAAATCATTTTTTATCTCTTTCGTGAAAATCGAAACAAAATATAACGATGTCATGCAGCTTGGGTATTTTTCATAGTTTAAAATCCTGTTCCATTTTTGTATCTGGACACCGGGCCTATGTATAAAATATTTAAGACATTTATTATCATTTTTTCTTTGTCAAATATGTGAAATGATTAAGTGCTACTTTCTTTACAAAATGAATATAGTTAGGCTGAATTAAAAGAGACAAGCAAAAATGTGATGTGGTATTCCTGAAGAGCGAAAAAGAGGGGTAATAAATTATTATGGCTTAACCCATGATAACCACCAAATCTTAGCGCATGCCACAGCTCTGTTGTGCTTGGTCTTTGTGTGTGTATAAAGCTAGCTTCATTTCTTCTACCTACATGTACCTCCATGCTCCGTACCATCCAAGCTCCATCGTAGTATTACGAGTAAATTCGCCCTCTCATCGCGCTGGATCGACATCCACTATACGCACGTGTCATGAAGCCACGCCCCTCGCGTGTCGAGAGGTCATTATCATGACGCAATTTGGTATCTCCGCCAATAGCTACACGTGTTTCATTGGCCTGTCTCGTAGAGGGGCGGCCTGCCTCGAAATTTACACGACGTTTCAGTGGTTTGCTGCGGGAGTGAATGTTTTCATTGCGATGGGCAGCAGTATCTTTGGTAGTGCTATGTATGCTCGCTGTATTATTTACTAAACAAAGAGCACCGAAACTGACTGGACATGGAACTGTAGGAGGCTGTCGAAAGTCCTGTGAAACTTGTTGCCAGTGAATTTCAAGGCAACCCATGCTAGGAATGCAGAAGACTTGACAGTGATTCCTTTGTTGCAATTTGCCCCTCACCTCTAGGTCGGAGAGACGAACATGATATTTCAGATTATCCATTCCGACGTAACGTTAGAATAATTTGCCCAGTTTTCAGCTGAGCTGACTTGGAATTCCTTATTTTTAAGTGCAGAGTTATGATTCCTGTTTGGTCATCGAGGGATTTTAGCTTTGATTCGGTGGAGACCTGTCCTAATCTGCAACAGAATTCATCATTGCTCAGGTTAATGATTCAAGAAGCCATTCCACAATTAGAAATTATGCTCAGCCTAAGGTTTCTAACCTCGAAATTCCGCGCACAGACACTGAATGAAGTTCAGCCATTTGATCCTGTATTGTGCAAGGTTAGTAAAACTAGTCGTAGGCTAACTTTGCATAGTTAATGAAATAATAATGACATCTCTATTGTGGGAAATGAATGCCATATCCTGACCTAACTAAATAGAATCTAGATCTAACGTTATATCTTTATTCCCATCCAGAATTTTTCTCATATGACAGTTGGTGAGCAATTCGTATTTGAGATCACTTGACTTTGCATGATTAATCAACTTGGATCTATTCAAATACTTTTATTTTATTTCATTTATATATTATTCTTTTTTTTGGGGGGGGATCATTTTTAATCGAGGAAGAATGAAAAAGGATTTTTATTTTCACCGAACCATGAGCGTGAGCTTTTGTTTTGCATGAGAATTGAGGCCACAGATTTTATTTATGAAGATAGAAAAGATTTTTTATTACATGCAACAAGTCTATGCACCTTGGGCACTCTGCCAAGTGGTTTTGGCACATTACAAATCACATATATAATTATTATTATATTTTGGGGAAAAAGGGCACGTATCATGGTTAGGGGCAGAAGACCATTAGGCCTATTTTAGAGTTTTGTGAAGTCCCCTCAAAAAGATTGGAACTCAAGGCATAAATGGCACGATAATTAATGATAAGTATTTTAATGTACATGATTTGTATTGCAGATTTCAGGAGAAGAAATTGAGAACACTGATTCAGAGGAAGAGAATCTAGAAGTAGAACAGTTGTTTCGAGGTAAATCGTCCTCTCAATGTTCAGATTAGATCACATTCGATTAATTTTTATAATATCGTCATTTGTAGCACCCAATGCATTTTTTAATTAAATATCCATCATGCCCAACCACAGGCATGCTTGTCACTGTGTATCAGGTCATACAAATTGCAGTAGTTCTCAATTTTGTAGTTTTTTATTAATCACAACATCAGCTGCACAGCTGAGGATAAGGTTGCCGGCTACTCAAAAATTCAATTGTTGATGTAATGAGGCTATATGCCGGCTGCATGACATGTATAAAAAAAAATTTGTTTAAAAAGAAAGAATATAATGAAAAAAGATTTCCACACCTTAAGTCATGTACATGTAAGCCTGCATGTATTTTTTATTCTTAAATCAGTGTATTTTTTGGTTGTATTGCAGAAAGAAGGCTTTGCAACGGAGCCATGGGACAGGTTCCAGGACCTCTTCATAATCAGATCCCATCACTTGCCACAAAACCAAGACCCTTGGAGGATAGCTCGTCAGAGAACATTCTGTTTTCAACATCTGACAGAAATAGTTCTGAAGAAGAACTTGCTTGTATGGACAGACAAATTTCTGAAAAGCGGAAGTGGTCACAGATGAACCAGTGGAATAGGAATAGTGATGTTTCCAGTTCTAGTGATGAGGAAGTCAAAGATCTTTTCACAAAGACTGCATCCCCTTTGCAATTCAGCACCTCACCTCCAAAGCATCTTTGTAAACTCTCACCAAAGAGAATAGATAGTAAAACTCATTTCATGGCAAATGTTGTTAGTCCATCATCAGGAGATTCATGCTCACCAAGGAAAAGACACAGACTTAGTCATCATGATACACAATTGCAGAGTGGTAGAAGGATAGACTTTGAAAAAATGCAACAGGTAAAGATTTATACTTTTTATTTTCTTCTTTCCTGATCCTCTCCTTTTTTATGGATCATCATAATTGTGATCATTATAGAGATTCATATTATTGTGAATGAATGGTCTCATAATCAAATGGGCCTATCCTGATTTTTTTTTATCGGTGGCATGCATGATTTCTCAAAAATTCTCTCTCGTCCTTTCTCAATATACATGTAGCACAACAACCTTTAATATGACAACAACAGCCCAAAATCTGTTATTCTTTAATTCTCCACTCTAAATGCCATTTTCCCCTAGGTTAAGAAACTCACACTAGGCGGTTTCAAACCGCCTCGATCACAAGAATCCCCGTTAAATTACGAGAACTTTTTAAGGCTAAAAAATACCCGTTAATTATTCCTGCATTCACACCGCCCCGAAACACATCCTTCGGGATAAGTTCCCGAAGTTACGAGCATGCGCAGTGTGGTCTGATAAGCAGGCAAGGCGGGAGATTCAAAATCTCTAGCCCAGCAGCCACCCACGCCGCCGCGCCCAACGACACGCTGGGATAAAAGTTCCCGTAATTTGCTTTCACATCGCCAAAATACCTGCGACCTTGGGAAAATCCCCACGAAAGTTCTCGTAATTTCGCCAAGTACCTACTATTTAGCGGGTATTTTCTTTCGGGGAGATTACGCGTAGTTTGCTTTCACATTACCAAAATACCTGGTATTTTCTGATCGGGGTAAATTTCCCGATCAGAGAATACCTGGAACTGGCGAACTTCGAGGCGGTCTGAAACCACCTACTTACTTGCAAGACCCTCTGAACTTCATTCTTTAGGAACAAAAGAAACCTTAAGCTTATTCAGATGTAAGGGGATTGCAATCGAAGCAGGGTGCATGTTGTTGGCTGTGTAGCAGAGTCTGGCAGGAAGTGCTTATTGACCTCTCAATATTGACTATGCTGATGGCAGCTCACAGTGCCAACCCAGCAAAGCTGTAATTTACATGTATATGCATTGCAGGCTGCAATATATGCCTACATGTTCTGGTGAACCTATCATTGATCTACAAATTTGTTCAGTTTTGGTTTGTTAATTGAAGTTATAGCACTTGTTAAAGTATAGGCCTATTTAAGAAATTATCAGACATACTGATATTGTGATCAAATGGTAAATCTTCATTGAACATCCTTTGTCAGGAGAATTGCAGACATGTAGGCCAACATGTACCTTTCAACCAGGTATCACTCCCTCCATTGCAACATGTGTTGACAGTCATCACCTGGCACAAAGAGTAGGGCCATGAAACTTTAAAGGAACATTTCAGAAGGGTGTGGCTTTGATGTGCTCGCGAAAGCAGGCCCTACGATAAAAAGGGAAACAACAGATTGGGGTGGGGGGGGGGGGATAAAATATTAGAAAAGACACATGTATGTCACACATTCCAAGGAAATATATCATTCACAAATAAAAAGGCAAACAAAAAAGACATGAAATTGTCCAGGCACTGACACCTGTAACAACACATGTCTACTAGTTACAAAGCAATACATGAAGTAAATTATAGGCCTATGGCATGCTGCATGCCCTCTTATTTTGAAGAGATCAAATTAATGTGTTTGCGTAATTGCATTTTTAATTTTATTTAAAATTTAATATTCTTTATGACTGATTTTGAGCTTACTATCTTATGTTTATTATCTTCAGAATTTCAAACATTTTTAATGGCTCTGCTATGGCCAAATAGTGCACTTCCTGCAAATCATATGTGGCTTTTCCTCTCACTGCACTGACAGCACTAAGAGGTAGCCTTCTTTGTCTCTCTGTTTTCTGTGCTAGCCTTGAATGTCAGACACTTTGAACAAAATAATCATGGACTTCCAAACCCAGGTTATTATTGCCATTTTATTTGAAGGGTTATTTTCATCGATTAAATTGTAACATTTGCAACAGCTATATGTATCAGCTTGGGCCTGGAAAGAAAATGGTTAGAATGAAATAAATGCAAGAGAAAGAAATGGTGAAGTCCTGCTTGTGTTGAGAATAAAGTATGAGATCCAAGGCCATGATTGACCTGGGGTTTGGAAAACAGGTCCCTTATTATATATAGCAGCTTGCTGCAAAGTGGGTGTAATCACCATACATGCATTACTGTGCACTCAATAGTGGACTTTTATCCCTTGGGATTTTCCTGCTTGTTTATTCTATCATCTCCCTCACAAATAGAGCTCTGTTGAGGTTGGGCATGCAATGTCAAAATCAATTCCACTTATCTTTCCTTGTTAGCATACATTTCCCTCAAATCATTAGTGGGAAGGGGGTTTTCTCATCACTCACAATACAAGGTCTTTGGGGGAATCCTCTATTGTGTGGCTTCATACTGTAGACTTGAGCTTTCGTTATTAGGGTGAAGGCCATATTCTCTGATAGTGCTCGGATATTAAAGTTTTATTGAAATGTGGGTTGGCAAAATGTTTTGGATGCCATGAATTACTTTGTCACAAATCTTCATCTTAATCATAATAAAGAAGTTGGTGATGATATTAACAGAAAAGATGGACAATGAAAACAGAATATCATAAAGAAGTGATTTAATAGGCCTATGAAACAAACCCCTTGAAGTGTCTGAAATTCTATTGAAATTGTATAATAATTTTAGAAGGTGTTTGGGAATATTACATACAGTAGTGAATGTAATCAGTAGGCTATACAGTAAAGGTCAAATAAACATCTAGATCTACATTGAAAAGAAATATGGAGTAAATAAATACAAATGCTGGGACTAAATTATTAGACTGAATAAAGGAAAGCCTACCGTAATTTCACAACAGTCCTGTATAAATTTTCTTATGCCATATAAAGAAACGTCGTCAATGGCAGACCTGACTCTGACTTCAGTATATGCAGTCTTTGAGAGAACCTTTTGGCCTGGCTGTAGTGGTGAATTTGTGAAATCTGATTTTCTGTTTGGTGGTAGAATTCAGATTTAATTCATTACTTTCCTTTTCACTTCTTATAGTTTCTTGCTTTGGGCACAAAATTTTGTATGTTGGAATTTCTACAGTGAGACAATGCTACATTACAATAACATTTACAGTAGGGGTATAGCTTTGTAGGACTACCATTTTAACACAAAAAAAGGTCAAGAATATCAATTTATCATGCACTTGCAGATGCAACAAGGGATTGTTTCAAAGGCATGTGAACAAGAGAAATATGACATTTTCCTGTGTGAGGTAAAACCGTGGATCCATTTTGCATGTGTTGTACATGTTCTAACATGTTGCAAATTTACCTTGACACAATGATCCTCTGCTCTCTCAATAACATGAAATTGAATATTGATTTTGTTGTTTCTGTTTCTTCCTGGCCCTTGTGTGTCAGGATTGACTTTTCAGTGCACTGATTATCTGGTAGGAAACAGCCTGCCTGGATTTTTTTATATTAAATTAGCCAAGTTTCTATTACCACTATTTAAGTTCTCCATGCCAATGGAGGTACCTTTGCCAAAAGGGCTTTTCAATCTCAGCTGGATGAAGCTTGCAGAAAGAGAGATATACATGTAAGGTTACCATTCTTCATCATTGATTCAGTTTGTTATAAATAGAATATTAGAATGAAATGTAGGCTTCTAAACACATTTAGGGCCTATCATGAAAATATAACCCTGATGAGTGATACTTAAATCCGAAACGCAAATCCACCACACATTTTCATTCTATTCATTATACATGTATGAAGCTTTCATGTCAAGACTAACTTCTGCAGAAGAATGAGGTGTGTTTTGATGTCAAAATTGGCATGTGGCCAGGTTGGCTGGTTTGTTATAGTAGTTCATTCTCTTATTTAAAGCAGGCCTATTTGGTAACAGCATAAAAATTGTTTTTAGATCATAGCATGAAAGAAGTGTTTACGTTTTACTTGTGCTGGGGGGGGGGCTTGGAAATTGCAGGGTATTTTGTTGCATTTGGTGAATAGATGACATATCTGAAAAGCAGAATATCATGCATAGGTCCTTTATGTGTAGGCTCCCCCTACATAACAATCTATTAACGAGGGTCCCAGTTTCATATCACATTATGATAATATTATGATTAAGTTGATTAACTTTTGAAATCGTGACAATTGTCTGGCTGATGGCAAAGTTTTCATGTAGAGTTTGTAGTAGCCTCTGTGTCACAAATATACTAGTTATGGTTCCTGTAATTGAGTGTGAATCTTCTGGGTATTAATTAAGTCACAATGATCGAAACTCCAAACATCCAATGGTATGGCATTGAAATCAACATAGACACCCAAAGCCTACACAGCATAATACCTGTGATTGGTCTGAACTGGAGTGAGATTTGCCTGTGTAATCGCAGTTAGTCTTCATCTGATAAAGCACAGAATCAAATCTACCTTGTACTAGGAATTCTACTAGTTGGCACATTTTTTTTAATATTCAGCCTTGGAAGTTGTTACCTATCCAGATCAATTGATAAATCAATCATGGTAGTAAGGCCTATTTGTTGCACTGATCAGCTGTTGATTTATGTGCAAATTAAACAGAGTCACATGACTAGAAGGAATCTTCAGCGATAAAACCACACCAAGGTTACTATGCTTTTCATATGGACCAGATGGATCTACATGTACATGTAGGCCTACAAATGTACAAATGTACATATGCATATTTATTATCTGTGGAGATTATGAAACCATTTTGCGCCTTTTGATGATTGTTTAATGATTGACTACAGAAGGACCTATGTACATGTATTTGTTGCTCAATTTAGTTTTAATTTTACCTCTTTTTTTCCCCTTCTTGTTTTTACTACAGAAAATGTTTACAAAGAGACACACACTCTATGGTCATGGATTAAAATCAGCCAAACTAGTTCGTATTAAGGTAGGTTGAAATGGCATACTTTGAATCCCACATACATTCCTTTTATTAATTGCCCATTATTTCGACTATGATTGGAGTACAGTTGTAGGTGGCAGGATGTGTCACATTTTATACAGCTTTGAAAACAATCAAGATTGATTCATGCAGTATTTTTGCCTAATAAATGTTCTACATGTATATCATCATGACCAGGGGCCTGTAACACAAAGGTTAGCAATGATCGTAGAACATTTTTCTACGATTGATTCCATTGACTACGACGTACAATCAGTTGTGAAAGTGAAGCGTATGATTGATCACTAACCTTTGTTGTACGAGGCCCAGGATGTCTATAGTAGTAAACACAATAGACCAACACACTGTTCCTGCTAAATTTAGATTTCAATAAATGTCCTATATTAGGCGATTTTTCCTTTAAATCTCCAATTTCAGTGCATCCACTCATTTCACTGTGACATGAATGAAAATAACAACAAACCACGCCTACATATAATAGTCCTGTCTCCCTATCAGTGATTTGATAATTTACCTGGTAGTGGTAGGCCTACTATACATGTACAGGAATATACCTGCATGAATGTCACACCAGATAGTATTTCATCACCATTTAGCTATTACCTAATTAACCTAATTTAGTGGTTTATAGTTTAAATACTTCTTATAAATCAGAGGGTGCAAATATGTAAAGAGAAAAGTTATTAAAATTTTGTGTTAACTTAGAAATGAATGACAAATGTAAAGGAATTTGATTCCTAAAACTTATTTTAGGTCAAGTCTAATATCAAGTATGGTGGGGGGGGGGGAGGCATGATGAAGTCAGAAGAAAAATACTCTCCCAGGTGCCTTGAACACAGGCTAGAAATAGGTTGAGTGATTTCTCCTAGATCCCTCTTCTTTAGATCTCAGCAAGAGATTTCAATTCTATCTGCCATGCCAGGGGCTTAAAGATATGATTTACACACCGACTCCGTACACTACATGTACTTCTGCTGTAAATAGGCTATATAGGCCTAACTCTCCTTTTGTTAGGTGTGAGGAATGAATTTGAGCTGAAGAGGTCATTAATTAAGCATCTGGGGAAATTACATTAAGAAAATATGATGAATTTGTTATTAGATAGACATGTATGTACGAGAGAGAGAGAGAGAGAGAGAAGAAAAACAAAGAGACGGAGAAAGCCGGGGGGGGGGGGGGGGAAATCAAAGAGAGAATGAAATGAAAATTGCATTTAAGTTGGCCCAGAAGCCTAGGCTTATACCATATTTATTGGCAATATCCATCACATCTCGACAGTGCATTTTTTTAAAACTTAGAATAATGAAAGAAATCATTTGTTTAATACCCATTTTCTCCAATAAAGATTTTTTCTATTTGTCCAATAAAGACTTCATTTCCCAGCTAGGTCGAACCATCTATGGCATAATAACATAGAAGTGTCCATGCATTGTAATTGTGTGGCCTAGGTAACTCACAATAGATCCTTCATAAGTCTTTACATGATTGCTCCATTGCACATGCATCCTTGTGAAACCCCACATTCCACAAGCTGGAGTGTAAACTGTGATTCTGGTCCTTGACCTGAAATAAGGTCATTTGAGTGACCTCTGTATGTTGATTGGGGTAGTCCCTTGTCTTGTTTTGGAACTCCCAATCCACCTCTTTTGGACCCCATCAACTATGAAATCATATACCCCTCTAACAGAATGCAGATGCTATCTTGCCCCAGGTAATCCCACCAACTGGCAAACAAAGTATTAAAGGCAATGTGTGAAATGACATTTCGTAATTCTCTCCCACTTTCCCTTCAATTCACTTCTACTATACTTTAAATTGTGAGTGGATATCGATAGTTTTGTCTGAAATCTTATTCTTTGATTTTACATTTGATATCATTACTGAATTTCTACTTTTCATTTGCGTGATTATTTGATTTTAGAAAGAACATAGATAATGAACGATCTTGTTATTTTGATATTGTAGGACCCAGGGGAATATGCTGGGGTATAATAGGAGTTACATATTGTATTTATGTATCTATCTGGAGTATAGGCCCCCCCCCCTATCCATTGGAAAGAATTTTAAGTGACTACCCTTTATTTGCTAATCATTGTAATATGATTTCCAAGGTAAGCTGTGCTATCTAATGTCTGAGAAAAAAAAAACAGCATTAAAATGGGAGTGGGAATTAGCCCTACTTCCTTAATTATTACTGACCCAGACCTAGTTTTTGTCAACTACTATTCAGTTACACCATTAATTGGTAACAGCTGACTCATAGGATTAAGATTAATTTCGTTGAATTGTTGTTACATTCTATTCGCTCACTGCAAATTGATTTACTAGTAATGTGATACATCAACTCCAACTTGCACACGGTTTCATGGTATCTTTGTTTGATATGATATGATTGGACACATTGTACACAAGATAGCACACAATGATCATAAATAGCATGGATCCATATCTTGCCAGTCACAAACAAAGAATAAGCTTCAAAGTTTCATGAAGGGAGAGAGACCACTGCAGCTGCCGCCCACATGCTATGATACATATTGCCTAATGAGAATGTCCATCCACGTCTATGTCTACTATGCACGCAATTCATTGGCTGGAAGTCAACTTTGACCTCGTCGTGGAGTCGTGTACCAATTTTCTACATTTGTATGAATCAAGCTTGTCCATTAATTTCATACATCATTTACTTTCATCACCACAAATATGCAAACTTTATGGCATGAATTTGTAGGACATTCTCTTTTTCAATTGCTCGCAGTTGGACCCAATCCCCTTGATTACCAGTTTTCAGAAAATTACTATTTCACTCACTCATTTACTCTACATAAGCCTATTTGCTAATATCAGTGATCCATAGCCCATTCCGACATCCCATTTAGCAAGCCTAGATCATTATGGTTTGAGTCCAATGAATGATGTTCGGACATTAAAAATTGGGTTGATTTTCAGTTAGGAAGTTCTTTGTGAAGGGATTGAACGCAAGTTTGATATGATGATATTTATCATAACTATTTGGGTGAGTTTTTTTTAATTTTCAATGATGCACCCAAACTATGAGCTCTATTTTCATGGCATTCAGGGATTGCAAGTAATAATGATTTAATGATGTTTTATTTGGTTGGAAAGGCCATCAGAATAGAGAGGGCAGGATTTTATGACTACATCAAGTTCAGTTCACATTGGTTGACAACATTAAATAACATGCTGCTGAATGGTATGGATATAATACAGTACATAGGCCTATACAAGGGACAAAAATTTTGCCATTTATTCGACCTACATGTACTGTGTCCAGTACATGTACATGTATTTTTTGTTTTTTTTATAGCAAACTGATACTAAACCTGTCATGTATAACAAAATCTCTTTTTCCTAAGTTGTTGGTTCTTTTTTTGTAAAGCAGCAAGGAGTATATTTTCAAAGTGTGAACATTGCCATTAGAAGGAAAGTCCTTGGCATTCAGGAAAGTGGGATAGTAGAGATAGCTTGTTGTGTCAATCACTCCCTAGGGTGTTAACAATCCTCTGGTATGGCTAGAGGTGTTTCAAAGACAAGTCTGTGATATCAAATACTCTTCAATAATCCTTTGAAATCATTTGTTTCTTTTTTATTTTCCTTTCTACATTCGTTTATGTTTAATACATGTATTATTGAAATTTCCATGGGGTGGAAAGAACTTCACGTAAAAAAATTCTTCAAGAATCCATGGTTGTACTCATGAATTATACTATTTATTCAGTACTGCAAGTTCAAAGGAACTGGTGAAACCTTGATGTTCTATGCACAACATTGACATTGGATGTGTGCCAATTAATGCTTTGATATCATGTTTTGTTGAAAGCTAATAAATGTTCAAAGTACTCTACCAAGTAAATAATAAGTATAGAGTCAAAAGGAATGAGTGGGCATTTACTTGATAGCTTTCTGTCATAATTTGTCAGAAATCAATCATGTGAAGCTAGCTCTGAGACTTAGAGTTTGGATAGCATTTAATTCTAAAATGGTTGATCAAAGGCTATGTCTTTATTATTGAAACTCTCATCAAGGGAGGTTAGTTTTGATTATGATGGGCCAGGTCAGATGTTTGTTATCCTGCTCTAGATGTGATATCAGTTATCATCACAATAACACCTCTCCTCCTTGAAAAAATATTTTTGTCATTTGGAGTGAATATGCATCAGTGCCTTGCTCTAGTACACAGTATCTTCATCATATGGTAGATGAATTGGACAGCAGCAGCTCTGAAAATCCAAACAACTCTAGTGCTGATGAAATATTTATCAATTTGGTCTGGTATGTGTGTATGGGAGCTGTCACCTCAAGTATATACAAAACTTCAGAATTAAAGAAATCCCAGATCTTGAAATGACACCGGAGGCAGATCATTGTAACAAAATCAAATCAGTGTTCTGGGATGATGTTGTTATTCACATGCTCAAGCATCCTCTTCAATTTCATCTGAGAGGGCTTTACATAAACTGGGATAGCCTGTTTCACAGTCTGTCTTGTCATTAAAAAAATGATACAAATATTCTATTCTTGCAAAAGCTGAGGTGTACAAACACAAAATAATTACATTTATGATGCATTCATTTATGGGAAGCTGATACGAGGACAACTTTGTGTGATTAAGGAAAAATAGATAAACGAGAGGCAAAATGATGTAAAAGAATAAAATCTTGAGTACTGAAGCTGGCCAATTGGCGGGAGGGCTGTGAACTATCAGGCTTGACTTACTATTAATCATCCCTGACATGTTGACAACAAGATGAGCACCTAATGATATATCCTCCTGCTCCCAAACAACATGACTCCTTCAGAAGTTATGTCTAAATTCACAAATACTATTGCCAACCCCATCAACTCACTCACTGCCCCAAATTTGCCAGGCCCGCTCGGCCAATTACAGGCGGTGTGGAAAGTGATTGATGAAGCCTATAATGTGTGAATTGGTGCAATGATGATGCATGGGAAATAGGACTAGATGTCTTTCTACTATTTCTTGGGAAAGTCTTAGCCTTTTTTTGTTACTTCCAATACAAAGGTGATGTAGGTCAAGGTTATCTGATATTTTAATTAAATTGCAAACATAGGATTTATTTGAATGTACAATATATAATTTGACTGTCCTCTGTGAAACTGGGTGTTTGCATTGATTAAGGGGGGGGGGCACTTCTTGATGTCACTAACATTGGCAATGTAGAAGACTAGATATGTCAACCAGAAAACTGTTTCCATTTTACTTCAGTTATAATGAATAAAAGTATGTCGGCCTACTTGTACATGTAGGCCTATATATCCTTGTTAAAACCACTCAGCATGATTAGTAGATGCAAGTCATATTTTCTCGATAAATAGTTTGATAGGGGAAGTGATGCAGTCATGTACACATTTTTTTCCATTCACTCCTATAATATAAAGCAGTACTACCAATCAATTGGTTAATCTCCCCTTTCTCCTGTGGGAGTTATATTACTTGCATGACAATTCTAATCTATTCTTTCATAGATTTACATTATCTATGGGCCATGTTACCATGACAACTAATTACACTGGACACAATAGTTCCATATTGATTATGAATAATGCCATTGTCCTATTATTGTTTACCCACTTTCCATACATGCAAAAAAAAATATACTCTTTCCCATTGCCTCCTTCTGAGAGGGTTTAGGAATTGTAAACAAAGGGCATTGAAATGATAATAGTCATGTTCACATAGTACTACTCTTTTGACCAGCTTATATACATTTCTTTATTCATATATGTTCCACATCTAAATAGGTGGTTTCAGACCGCCTCTAAGTTTGTCAGTTCCAGGTATTTTCTGATTGGGAAATTTACCCCGATCAGAAAATACCAGGTATTTTGGTAATGTGAAAGCAAACTACGCGTAATTTCCCCGAAAGAAAATACCCGCTAAATAGTAGGTACTTGGCGAAATTACGATCACTTTTGCGGGGATTTTTCCAAGGTCGCAGGTATTTTGGCAATGTGAAAGCACTTTACGGGAACTTTTAGCCCAGCGTGTCGCTGGGCACGGCGCCGTGGGTGGCTGCTGGGCTAGTGATTTTGAATCTCGCACCTCGCCTGCTTATCAGACCATACTGTGCGCATGCTCGTAACTTCAGGAACTTATCCCGAAGGGTATGTTTCGGGGCGGTGTGAATGCAGGAATAATTGATGGGTATTTTTTAGCTGAAAACAGTTCTCGTAATTTAATGGGGATTCTTATGATCGAGATGGTTTGAAACCACCTAATGTGTCTGCAATGAAATATAGCATAAATGAGTTTTGGTTAATTAACTGCAAGATTTGAAAGCATTTGATCTACTATAAAAAAAATGTATACAAGTATGTACATGTAGATTGAACACTCATAATTTTATTGCATGTCCAGGAAGTTGTGTCCACATGATTTTACATGCAAAATCTTAGTGTGTAAATATGTACAAGATCCACAGTGTAATGCCACTTTTTAGTATATAAATAAACTTCACTTTTAACAGTTACACAATATGAACCTTTCTAATGCCAATGGAACAGGACAAGCTACTTTTAGACCTCAATGATAATTGGGAGTTGGGTTGTTACTAAGTATAAAAAACAAGTCTAAAGTTCAATGTCTGAGGAGATTTAAGGGGTTCTATTTGGGGTGCCTGTATGCATTTCACAAACTCATTTCCAAAAGTTGATGGAAGGATTGGTGTGTACACATGTTCTCTCTCAATGATTGGAGTGCTGGAAAAACAAAATTACAAGTAGTTATTGAATCAAGTCCACGGCTGAATCAAATTACCAGATAAGCCAGGAAGGGAGTTCATGGGGTCCCACTCCACCTTGGTTGCCAATTTGGTAGGAGAGCAGAAAATATGAATTTTTTTTACACTGACTCAAGTCAAGTAGATCCTTACTGACCCCAACATGTGAAACTTTATGCATTGCAAAGACCCATACCTCACACATGATAGATAAATGGTTAGTCACGTTCACATGGGATTTTTAATTTATATATTTATTCATTTTTTTTTTGGGGGGGGTTAAAGAAATAAAGTAACAAGTAAATAAACAAGTAGAATTAATACTTTAATAGTTTTTACTGCTCATGAATGCATGAATTTTTTAAAATGTGCTTTTGATTAGTTGCTTTCTTTATCAATATCTGATCACTATGGTATGGCGCAATGGGTTCATGATTATAAGATACATATTTGTGAAATCAATCAATCATATCAAGTGAACAATCAATTCAGGATTTTGAGTGTTTCACAGTCCATTGTAATACAACAATACTAATCACATTGTTTATTTTAGAAATCTCTTTTCACCATGGATATCTGTAAATAAACCCAGCTTTCAATACTGACAAGTGCATTCCTGTGTATGATGTGTTTCTTCTTTCTTGGTGTTGTTTGTTTCTCAGTTAACAGAGCATGAATTTCCTTTTTGAGTCATACTATTCAGCAGTACTTTCAGGGTTCAGATTGCAATCTCTTCTAGTTTGGAAAGTAAAGTTTAAAGATCCATTCTGTTTTTCAATTTCATTGTGGGAGCTGCTTATACTCTGATCTTCTGATATTTCAGCTACTTGTATTCAAAATCTTTTATCAATGAGTATTGGTATTCTATAGAAATCTCAAATTTGCTTTAAGATACAGACTTTGTTTTGGAGATTATATTCAAACGATACCTTTATGAAAGGGTCTAGACCTTACTGCCTTTATAAAAATTTTGGTGGGAAAATTTCAATAAGTTAATGTAGATTAATTCCATTGTTTAAATATTCCTGACAATAACAATATGGCTTCTCATATTCTGTTCTAGTTTTTCATTACTCATTTATTCATTTAATAATGGATATTTATAGGCAAAATTTTCTAAATTCATTTACAATTGGAACTTTAAATTATGTTACCCTTTTCATTTCCTTGTTTGGCCCAGAGCTTAAATGAGATTCTTTATAGATCCAGTTTGACTAGTTAAGCTTCTTACAAAGGCTTTACTAGAGCACAAACTTTATGAACTGCTAGTATACAAATAATAGTCTTTGAGATTGTAATTTTTCTTACACTTAAAAATATACATTTTTCATTCAATCATGACAATCTCATTTTTCCATTCTTAGGTACATAGTGACTTTGTTCTCAGAAAAAGTGAGATTCTTTATAGATCCAGTTTGACTAGTTAAGCTTCTTACAACGACTTTGTTCTCAGAAAAAGCTAGGCCTATAATTATGTTGATCCAAATCTATTGTAAATGTAAGTTAAAGTAGTTGATTAAAAGAAATTCCCCCAAATCTCCTTTCAGCTTAGTTGGATTAATATGATAATAAAGAATAATTGTCTGCAGCTTACATGTTTGACTGTATTATGAGTAGCATAATGAGCCAAAATTTTGAAGGGCTCAATCTTGGATATTACATGTATGCATTATTTAAGGAGAAAGTTGTAGAGCGAGCAAAGCAAGTTAGCCCCCAAATCAACATTTATAAATAAATTGTTTGATAATATAGCAGGCTATTTATTAGACAAATATTAACATTAATTTTATCTTATTTTTTGTATTTATTTATTATTATTATTTTTTTTATTTTTTTTTTTTTTGGGGGAAAGCTCCCCCTCCTCAAAGCCTCCCACTTGTATGCTGTTGATAATGATACAAGAAAACCTTGGTCATTAGAAATAATGCTTTCTTTTGATTGTAATGCAACCAGACGAATGAGATCAGTGTTCTATTGTAGACGGTAGTGACGCAATAAGTATGTCGCCTGCAAAATTGCATTTATATCATTTACTTATTAGAAAAAAGGAATAAAAACAAAATAATCTTCATTGAATCGTTTTTCACAAATATGACTCATTCCAAAGAGATCTGAATTATTGATTCTTATTTCCCATAATCCACTGATAACAGTTTTTGTGTATAAGCCTTGCCCGGAATCCAGGCAGTATAATTAATTTTGTGCAACAAAGTAAAGCTTTTTGTGTATAAAATTGAGCATGAAATCTGTGTGATTTCAGGCTCTGTGTGTGATGAATTATGGTGGGGTCTCTGCCATTATTATAATGGACAGTGTATCACAATTTTGCCTTCTAATTCTGGGTAGCCTGGTCAAAATTAATAGGCCTATATTGGCAAGCGAAGTGAGGAGGTGAACTACTGTGCCTTGACAGCTCCGCCTCTCTCTCTCTCTTTCTGTGTGTCAAGCCAATTCTGATTTGCATACAGGTGGAATCTCCACCCCAGGGTTAGCTAGTCTAGTTTTCCAAACCTTGTAATTCCACTACATATAATCAGCATTCTATTTATGTGCATTTTATTCCATTGTCAATTCTCTGGTACAAAACAAATTTTTATGATTGCAATGCTGAAATTAGATGTATGAATATGCAATAAACCATTTTCATATGTAAATGTTCAAGAAATCCATTTTGTGACCATAATAATACTAGTAGTAGTAGCAGATATGGTAGAAGTAGAAGCAGTAGTAGTAAACTAGTACATGTAGGCCTATCATCAGCAGGAGCTGTAACAAAAAGTAAAAGGAAAGTGAGCGCCACTTTTTTCATATCTTTTATCCAAGACTGCATTAAACATATTTTCAGTGTATTGGATTAATTAGTTCATTGTATCTTGAAATTGTTTTTGTTGTAATAAGAAGCTAAATGAGCTATTTTTACTCCCTCTGTCCTTGCGAATTCCAAGATGTTGGGGTCTGCTTGACCAGTCTAATTGCTAATAGCCTTTTGTCGCTGGCTGGACAGGTTTGATAAAATGCTAATAGGCTCTAGCGAGAAAGGCACTGCTGGAAAGCATAGGGGCTCGCCTCTTCACAAAAGAATGGACAAAAATTTACAAAAGGGCAACCCTGCGGTGCCACGTGGGGCTATGAATGACTTCGTAAATTCTATTAGTTCCTCATGGCTCTTGCTGAGGAATATTTTATTCAAGAAACTTTGTCTGCAAACCATCAGTGGTTAAGTGGTACTAATATGTTTTTGTCGTGCCTGTAATATCAGGCAGCTGCCAGAGTTTCACTCCCCTTTTTTGCATAAAAAGGACATTTAAATCTTTGGAACAATGTAAATGAGATTGAGTTCCCATATGTTCTTTTGTTGTTTATCCTTGTGGCTGGTGGGAGAGTCAGTGTGGAAGTATGCCTAGTTTGGATTAAAAAAAACCCTGATGGGTTCTAGTAGGCAAGAAGTTCAATTCTTGTTTTAGAAATCTATTGGACTTGTTCACTTTTGGTGAAATTGCTTTTTAAGGCATTTATTAATTTGAGAAAAAATATATTATAAAAAGTGAAATGTATTTACATTGACTTTTGTTTCAATAAGCACTACTGCTTAGAATATTAAATTTCTATAATTTTGTCTGTTTACTTGAAGCCCCGAATCAATATTATAATGTAAACCCTACATCATCGACTTAGAGCTATTCATGTGGCATTTCTGCATAATGATGTAGGCCCTACATGTCAGCATATTTGTACATGTAGCTGTTCATGTCTTTTTTTTTCTGTACTATTAAAAGTAAGGACATGAAACTGCATTTGTCCATGACGTGATGTAGTCAGGTCTATGAGTTACTTTATTAAAGGGGAAGTTCACCCTGACAAAAAGTTTATTGTAAAAATAGCAGAAAAAATAATAAAAAATATTGCCGAAGGTGTGAGAAAAATTTTTCATCAAATAATTAAAAAGTTATTAGAATTTCAATTATTTGATTTGTGATGTCATATGCGAGCAGCATTCCTACATAGCGAATGGTAAAAAATCAATGAAATGTCATTTTCTCAGAAAATTGAAAATGGTTTTCACTGCAACTTTTGTATATCAATAGACAAATCATTTCACACCCGATCATGAAAAGAAAACAAAATTAAGTCATCAGGAACCATACAAAATTAGAAATTCATAATTTTATATTACATAACACATGGGGCAGCTGCCCGTTTATGACGTCACAAATCAAAAATTTTGAACTCTAATAACTTTCTTACTATTTAACGGATTTTCCTCAAACCTTCAATATTTTTTACTATTTTTTCTGCTATTTTCACAACAAAGTTTTCTTCAGGGTGAACTTCCCCTTTAAAGCATATTACAGTCTGTCATATCCCAAAGTGGTGAATATGAAATGGAACTTCATCAATTTGAATTATATGTTAATGGAAAATCTTTCACATTGAAAGTTGGAGACCAATCACCACTGTACAAAATTTTATTTTGGTATTTGAATATGTATAGGCCTACATACAAACTGTATTCAATTTTATTGATCTTAGTTCATGGTTGATCGATGCTTGACAGGGTGATCTTTGTAGCTACGTCAGTAGGTTGTCTACGATCCCTTTGTTTCCTTGCATTGGCATGAAACCTCTATCCTTCCCTACAAACAATGAGTATACTGGTGTAGCTGCAGGATCTGACTGTATGGGTGTGTTCATATTGATCAATATTAGGTCATCATTGGTTGACTCTTAATCTGCAAGAATCTTCAACCCTGAAGGAGGCAGATGTAACCTGAAGAAGAAGACGAATCAGGGAGTAGGGGCTAAGGGAAATTGATTGCCTAAAATATTAAAAAATAGTCCCCCTCAGTTTTAAAAGTGCCCAGAAAGCACATTGAAAAAAAATTTACCTCCGATACATTTTCCCCACTAAACGCAAATGCGTAGATCTACATGTAGGCTGCTCACAAGATTGCCTTAAGGCTCGAATCAACCATACCCCGGCAAACATGTAATTTGTTCACTCTGTACGTACATACTGTGTAACATGCTTCAATGTCAAGTATGTTGTCTCACCTCCTGCATATACTGAATGTTTCAATCCAGGCCTAAAATAGTGGATCAGTATGTAATAAGGTTATTGCGTAATGATAGAAAGATTGTCATTTTAAAGAACTTCAAAGACATACCACTCTAAATTGTACCTAAGAAAAGTTTGATAATCTTTAACCTGATATTCAGGCATTATAATGCTGAACGTAGGTTTTCAGTTTGTCACTTTAATGCCGTAAGATATTAATGTATTTTTAGTATCTTGGAAACTGGCACTCAGGCCGGAATGACTGATTTGTTGGACTTATGAGGGTGTAAAGTTCCTTGGATATGATTAGCTCTTTGCTGAGCCAAGAAATTATCGCCAGGTTTGAGCTTCTTTCCTTCCCGGGTAAAGATTCGAGATAATGATAAACCTTAAGAGCAAAAGTACACTCTTAGTGCATTTCAAGGTTTACCATTATTTTGATCAATGTCTCTTCTCTTTTTATGGTTTTTCATGTTTGTGTACTGATAGTTGAGGATGGTAGAAAAAGGAGATATTCATTGAATCCAGTCAATCCACTGTACTTAACTAGTCTAAAAAGAAGTGTTTTCAGCTTTGTCATTACTTGTCCTGAGATTGCATTGATAACCAAATAAATAATCCAGGGATTTATCCCCAAAAATGTAAAATGTGGGCCCGTCCGTAAGTAGGGCATTATTTACGAAGCTCCTTAGTAGTAATTTAATTTTAATGGTTTCCCCAAGTCTTTTAATGTAATTTTGTGGGATTTAATGTAATGTGAAGTTATTAATTTGATGAATGCCCCACAAGCAAAAGTGTGTTATTGCAAAAACAAAACAAGTAAACAAAAAGGTAAACCTAAAATGTTTTAAAAAGTGCATTTTGCATGTTGATTTTGTTTACAATGTTAGAATTCTATTAAAGGAGAGGCGTTAAAATTCTCCATGTGTGAGCTTTAACATTACACCAAATAATTTTCTCATTCCACCAACCGTTGGATTACCGTAACTTAACACCATGGATTTGGCACCGGTGTAAACTGCTTAGTGTGGTCCTCTGAACACCAAATGGTGTGGTTTTAACACCACTTTGATATATGTAACACATCATGTTAGAAGTCATATCAAAACTGGAATGGAGCTTTAATGAAGAGGATGATGACTGAAGACACAGGTACCTTGATATCAATTAAACCTACCTGGCTGATGTTTGATATTGGAAGATGATCTCTTCTCAAGTACATCCACTGGTAAACATGTCTATAAACCAAGGTTTTATATATCGCTTCAGTCTTCATTACCAACCAAGTATAAGGAGGTGATTACCCACTAGTTTCTTTCATGAGATTGCAAACCTACCAGCCTAAAAGGAAATAACTAAATCTTTATGGCCTATTGTCTTGATGCTATGCCAAGAACACTTGCAAATGAATTACATTTCAAAACTTCATACCCTGAATATGTATTGTTTTGTATTTCATTCCTTATTGACTGAACCTACAGCAATATCGTATTTTTAAAAAGACCACTGAAATAGGACTCATAAATTTCAATTCTGGTAGGGCTTTCTTCTTCACATCTTGTGTTGAGTGGATGCCTTTGATGGAAGGGTATGTTTACAGATGTTTAATTCAAGGTTTGATATTTCATCTTGTTTTTAACTGCAGTCTGTAATATGATACATGCTTCATTATAAAAAGATAAGCATTGACAGCCAGCTTGCATCCTATAGTTCAAACATGTGACCTACATGTATAGCCATGGATGTCTTATACTGCTGAACACAAAAGTATTTTTTGCTAGATACTCCAGGGCAAAGTGGGCACATTGCCAATTGAAAGGTGCTTCAGGGATTATGATGAGTCCTATTTTTCTGTTTCTAATTCAGTAGTACCTCTTCATGTCACTTCTTCAGAATGGAATCATAAGTGCCATGTGCAGCGATCCTTGAGAAAGGGGGGGGGGGGGGCTGTTAAGGTGACATGCCCCCTCTAAGGAATTTTTATTTTCTACAGCAACCAGTGGGAGAGATTTGTCTTACCCTCACTTTGACACACAAAAATGTCTGATAATCTCTGAGTCAATTTTAAGAAAAACTTATTTTTTTTTTCTGTCACTCTTTGCTATTGTGGATATTATATGCATAAACTTGCTGGCCTACTCACGTACATGTATATCCCATGCTTTACCAATGATTAACTTATTTTTGTAAAGATTTATCATTTAACTACCATGGAAAGTAACACTTGACTACCAAATAGGGATACCTTGATATCATAGAGGCTTACATAGAGTTAAGGGTGTGCATATAATTTCCCTGTTCACAAGCAAAGCAACTGCACAATTAACACCAACAACAATATGCCATATAGGTGATAGGTCTCAGACATTGCCTATAGCCTAGGACTTGATGATTAAGAACCACATTGGACACATGACTACAATGATGATTGCCAAAAGAGGGCCAAGCAGTGTAAACACACAGAATAGACCCATGGATGAGAATGTTCAAATATAGCGTCTGTCGGGGGGGGGGGGGGCAACTCTGTAATATGGGGAGGGGGGGGTGTATAAAACAAACACATTGTGGCTGCATAGTCTTTGCCAGATCAGACGTATTGCTTACGTTCAGCATAACTGCAAAGACAATAACTGCAGCCTCCGCCTACATTATAGGTTATCTTTTGCATAGAGGACCTAAATAATGAACTCTGTGCTCGACTCGCCAAAGGGATATACCGCACTCTGTCCTGCGGACCTCAGTGTGGTATATCCATCGGATCTTCTCGCGCACCGTTCATTATTTGGACCTGCATGCACGCGCTTACTTGCATTATTTGTATAATTTCAAATGTTGTTGATCTTAAGGACCATTAGACTTTTTTTATAGAAAAAATATTAAGCACAGGAGGAAGGGATAGGAGGGGGAGGGGGAGGCATGGAAAAACAAAAAGATAACAAATGGGAGAAAATTAGCTATTGTAATATATTTTGCACATAGGATTACGATCCTCTGGCTACCAGTTCCCTTTGTCCCTGATGAGTTGGTTCTATGGTAACAGATGAAAAGGCAGGTGAGAGGCAGAGAGGGGTGTAATCAGAGTTTAAGAGAGCAATGTAAATATTATCTCCCCAGCAAGGTGTATTTCAATGAAACTAGGGATCAAAGTATTTTTTGCCTGCTGTTTGTGAAACTTTACAAGTTCTCCAGTACATGTAGTTAAAGAGAGAATTTTGTTTTGATTGGGATTTTATGTAATTAAGCTTTAAAACGTTTTTAGATTGCGTTCTTACTAGTACAATTTTTTGTGTGGAAAAATTGTTATTATTTTCATAAATACATGTAGTTAAAGAGGAAATTCATTTCTTGCCAGAGGTGGAGGTTGTTCGTGTTTAATGAAGTATTCCTAAAGAGGATTGATTTTTTTTTCTTTTTGGTAAAGGGGAGGGGGTGGGGTTGATCCTTTTCCAATAATTTCTATGTAAAAATATACACATCTTAGACAAGTTTCACTTGGTATAGGATTCTACCTCCATGGATAAACAGACAAAAAAGTATTGTGGAATAGTAGGACTCCTAGGAGTATCATGCCAAATTCAGCCTTCTGACTGCCATATGTATGCATCTTTTGATATAAATTATTGAATAACTAGCATGCATATACATGTATGTTAGACTATTTATGTCTGGTTCTGAGGAGATTTCAATTAAAAATAAAATTATATTTGATAATTGTGTGGAACTTGCAGTTGACATGCACTGCACACCATATAGGAACTTCAATATATGTTTTGTGGTAATAATAAAGTACAACTGGGTAGTTATATTAACAAATGACAACTAACAAAAATATGTTTTCCGTGGGTAAATTAGAGGTGAAAATGCTGAGTGTCGTACAGGGACATTTCTGAGTTTCTTACGACACAACATTTTTACCTATAATTCACCTATAATCCAATACACTTTTGGGGTAATCAGTTTTTCACATTACTACCCAATTTAACTTTATTTAAAAAAGAAATTAATTTGTATTACTCAAGCAATCGGCTAGGAGACTAGAAATTGTTGAAATGTCCCATACAAAAATATGGAATCGCCCTATAAGAGATCATTGCCCATTATTTTTTGGTTGCTTTTTTCTGTTATCCGGGCATTTTAGCCAACCCTTTCTAAGTAAAGATGTATGTCAATATGTGAGGAGGAGAAGGGATTAAATCCATACATATGCATAACACCCTTCTTGTATTCAGATCCTCTTGAGGCCTGGTGTGTATTCATCTATACCTGAAAGTCTGCCAAGGTACATTAGGTAGAAATAGTCTTTCCTGCTGGAGCCTTTATTTGGCCTATAAATGAAAACAGAAAGCATTTGAGGGTGTACCAGAGAAGGGAACAAACAGCACTTGAAGTGAATCTTTCTTTACATATGGTCCAACTAATAGCCCTTGAAAGGCATATTATTTATTGGGACCATACTTGAGATGGTATT